>NC_133328.1:509564046-509879046 GCF_042186555.1 Aquarana catesbeiana
CATGCCGCGCTCGGCCCTGCCCCCCCTGCTAGTGTAAACTTACTGACTACAGGAGATACAGGGATGCTATGTGTGAGCATGGTGTCCTGCATCTCCAAGAAGGAAGCTCCTATATGCAGACTGACTATGCTAGCATAGATTGGCTTCCATTCTAGGTGTGGTTGGATTGCAAAAGCAAGATCTAATAACTGTCAGGATCACTAGGTATTGACAGCAATCAAAGGCATGACTGAGATTTTGGGGTAACATACACTTTTGTGTGTTTAGCAACAAATATATTTTGATTAGTTCTGCAAATACATTTTATGGTTACAGATAAATTAAAAAAAATGATTATACAACATCTATTGGTTGAACTAGATGGACTTACGTCTTTTTTCACCCAGACTAACTATGTAACTATGTAACAGAAAATGGTACACTATATTTTTACATAAATTGAAATTACATTAAAAAAACAGCCACTATTCTATAGCTTTTAACGTGTAATTCTTCTCTTAAATCCATGCCATGAATTCAATTTCGTTTTATCCTGAGACTGCATTTGAAATATATTCCTGTACAACAATATATCTGTCTATGAATTGCAGAGCAACAAATCTGTATTGACTGATTCTGTAATTCAGAACTTTGATGGCTTCTATTCCATTTGTGTGAAATCAATTGCTAAAGGCTTATTAACAAGAACAAGAAAAGACAGGTACATACGAAACATTTTGTACCATTTCCAAAGCCTTGGGCACTGGAATACTTAAAGTAGAACTAAAGGCAAAACTTTTTTTTCTCATTTTGGATAGAGTAAGAAAAGGTCATAACCAATGTCAGTTTAATTTTCCATCTGTGTCCCATTGGGGAGATTTGGTAAAAACGTGTATGCGTTTTTGATGCGTTTTCTAGTTGCCTGAATCCAATCATGTACCTATGAAACATGGACATGTGACTCCAAAAGTGCACCTAAAACGCAAATGCGGTGCATTTTTTTATGTGATTTCCATTAATATCAAACATTCGTCAAAAATGCAGCATGCAGGACTTTTAAAAATGCATCACCCGCAGCGCACTGGTGTGAAGAATTCCATATGATTTTAGGGGTTACATTTTTCATGCATTTTTCTTCTGTTTTTTAAACTCAGAAGCGCATCAAAAACGTATTAGTGTGAAAGGGCTCTCAGTTATACGTTAAAGGTAGCAGTCATGAGTCTGAGCATCTGCCTTGTGCATTGGGTATCTGTGTACATTATAAATAGTACCTAAAAACAGCATCTTTTTAATGCCTTTATTTGAATGTATGCCTACTGGATGTTGCCCTTTAAGTTGAACCCAAGCTCAATTCTTTTAGGGTAAAAGCTTCCAGTGGGGAGATTTCTCTTCCAACTTCTGTGTGATTATTGGGACTTAAATCGGTATTAAATCCAAAACCAAAAATGTAATATATTGCAGCTTAGCAATCATTAAATGTGGTGGCTGCATTCATTTTTTAGTGTGTTTTCTCTCTGTTTTCCCCTGGTAATCTGGCCAGTAACTCATCTCCTGTATCATAGTGGACAGCAGCATTATCAGTCTGGTGGGAGGAGAGTGTCAGATGTACTAGCAGATTTAAATACACTAACAAATTGAACTTGAAATTAGCAAGCTGCAGCTAACACTTTATAAGCAGTTACAGCAAACAGTTTTTTTGCTTTTGGGATAAAGGTTTTACATAAATAAATAAAATATTGTCATTGTAAGCATCCCTGGTAGTGTTGAATGGTTTGTTTTGTCTCTGTAACTGAAACATTCTGCTGGAGAACTTGTTCTATTGAAAAATAACAGACTTACTGGCTGGATCACCAGATGAAAATAAAAGAAAGAAAGCCTAAAAAAGAAAACAAATGCAAACATTGTATCCAAAAATTAGAAAGCTGCAATATAATAAATGTTTGCTTTTGGGTTAAAAGTGGTAGTAAACTAGCATTTTGATTTTTACTTACAGGTAAGCTTATAATAAAGCTCACCTGTAGGTAAAATGAATATTTCCTAAAACGTGCATCATTTAGGAGGTATTCTAGTGAGCAGCATCCAGTGGCGTCACCAGAGCATGCGCTCTGAAGGGATGGCATACCCGTGCCATTCCTTCAGAGCGCTGTGCCGCGGCCATGACTCCCACACGCATGCGTCAGATGTTTACCTATGAAACGCGTAGGGCAGGACCTTCTGGCGCATGTCACTTCCGCTCGTTTGAACGCAAATCACCATTCCAGGGTTTCATTGATGCTGTTTTTTTACTATCACATTGTAAGTGTGATTTTGGAATAAATCTTTTAAATTACTAGACTGAGGGGATTATGTATGCCCCCCTTGCCTATGAGTTCCTAAGGATATAGGAAAGCCGCTTCTGATGCATTAAACTACTCAGACCATTGAGTGAGGATTAGTTACAGTTTCCATCTGGAGATACACTTACCTCAAGCGTTTTTTACCTCCTTTGAGAAAAGGGGTCACATTTTTCTGGTAAATGTGGTGTGAGCCCACATGTCAACACGGATTTGGGGTGTGTTTCTATCACCGGGACACTAATTACATTTTTTCATCACCTCTGTTACTTATATAGAAAATCACAAGCAAGCACTATTTGAATATCATGATGAACTTTATATGAATTAATGTTATCATATGTGATTTACATTTTAATGTGGGACTATCACTCAGCACCAGTCACTTCATTTATTTTATTCAAGTTTATATTTGGAGTTATACAATTTATTTGATATTTATGAAGTTATGATATATGAATTATTTGAATATTTGTACTTAGCAATTCTAATTTTGGTTCAAGCACTGTATGTGAGGAGCGCGATTTGTCTTTTATTATACATAAGAGCAGAAATCCTGTCCCCTTCTCTCGTGCTTAATGTTTATGACACTTTTTTTCCCAAAACATTGGGTATTATAAACATTTCCTACAAGCTCATGTTCTTGGAACAAATATTTTTTCCCAGAAGTTTTTCTAAGGGCTTCTTCACATAGTTGTGTTTTCTCATTTCTCTTGCTTATCACAATTCCTGTAAAAAGGAAATGAGAGACAAACCAGAGCAGAGTAGGACACATTTATTTCGTTTAGGGGATTTAAATGAGACAGAGTCTTGTTTGTCTTGAACCTTGCGCTCTTTGCTCCTCCTGTGAGCTTCCTATTAAAGCCATACCTTTGCAATTGCACCTGTTTGCCAGATTATTGTGCCTTCTCCAGCCAATATCTCACTCTTGTCATTCCTGCTGCTCTCCATATCTTCACTACCACTCTTTACTGATCTTTGGCTTGTTTCTCGACTACGCTTCTGCTTGATCCCAACTTGCAACCACTTGTTACCAACCTTTGGCCTGTTTACTGACTACGCTTCTACTTGATCCCTACCTGGCATAACGTCTACTCTCTACTGGACCCCAGTGACCGTGACCTGGTACTGGTACTTTTCACTCCTGCTGCTCTCCGTATCTTCGCTATCACTCATTACTGGCCTTTGGCTTGTTCCTTGACTGCGTTTTTGCTTGATCCCAACTTGCAACCACTTGTTACTGACCTTTGGCTTGTTTACTGACTCCGCTTCTGCTTGATCCCTACCTGTATATCTGCACTACTGGACCCCAGCAACCATGACCTGGTACTAACATGCAGCAAAACCCATCTTCACTATCAGGAGTTCTGGTGAATACTAGTTAGTGCTTAGACCCCGCACCTCAGGTGAGCCTGCGTCATCCACCAGGGTGACCTGCTTGTATACCTATCCTGCTGGTCGGTGGGAGTTTCTCCATTGCTATAGACAGGGTTTTTTTTCAGCAGGAACTGCGTTCCGGAACCTCTGGCAGCCCTCTCCTCTCCGACCTGTCATGTAACACAGAAGTCAGTAGAGGAAGTTTTCTGCACAGCTCACTTCCACACTGGACCCTTCGACTTGGTCCAGGGCGGTCACACGTCTTCCCACATTCCGCGGCATCACATCTCCCCAGATACAGCCGTGTCCTTCACTTCAGCCATCAGGTGTTCCTCCCCTAGACCGGGTTTCCATCCCCCACAGCATGAACATTGGCACCCCTCCATGCTCCACCAGTCGCCCCTCTGGATGGTGTTAACCCCTAATGCCCGCAGGATCCTAAGTGATATCGTTGGCTCTTTTATTTTCATTTTTACCTTCTATTGTTTATTCATTAATCTCTGCTCATTTATGGAATAAAACATTGCCTTTATTCATGGTCCCATTGACATTTTGTCCATCTATAGATCCAATCCATAGAGCGCTGCCTATCAGTATCTCTCCTTATGTCACATTCCTCCAAATGTTTTTTGTCAGCTGCACTGGCTCAGGATGATATATAACTACTTTGGTTGTCACATACCACCGCAGAACCAACAGGTTTTTAGCACTAAGACCCCTTTCACACTGTGCCGCCTACGGCATCAGCTGTAAAGCGGCGCAATTTTTAGCGCCGCTTTACCGTCATTTTAGCAGTGCTATTCGGCCGCTAGCGGGACAGTTTTAACCCCCTACTAGTGGCCGAAAAGGGGTTAAATCCGCCAGCAAAATGCCGCCGCAGTGGCGTTTTCCTGGTGGTATAGCGGTGCTGCCCCATTGATTTCAATGGGGAGAAGCGGTGGAGGAGCGCTGAGTTCACTGCTCCTTCACCGCTCCAAAGAAGCTGCTGGCAGGACTTTTTCTGACACCCTGCCAGCACACCGCTCCAGTGTGAAAGCCCTCGGGCTTTCACACTGGCGTGAATAGAGCAGCTGTTTTAGGGAAGTTTGCAGGTGCTATTTTTAACGCTATAGCACCTGCAAAACGCTCCAGTGTGAAAGGGGTCTAAAGAAACTTTGTTTTTTTTTACTAAAGAATAATAGGCTGTTCACCTTGCAAGAGAATTTAACCCCAAAGCTTAATAGATGAGGTGAAGATTTTTTTACTTCTATCATCTAATAACGTGCAAGCAAAGATATTGCTTTTTTTAATTCCCCTTGCAGGTGATTGGGGATTCTTTGCAAAGTGAAAGTTTACCACATGCACGAAGCTCCAAGACAAATTCCCCTGCAAAGTAACAGTTTATTTGCCTTTAGTAAATCAACATCGTAGCGCTCTAGCAAGCTAAATGCCATTTGGTTAAGGTTTACTTCTACTTGACGTTCCAAGCTGTCCCTGTCATTTTGTGTCTATCAATTCCAGTATAAAGCTTAGTAAATACTTCAGAAAACAAACAGATGTTTAGAACTATGCTCCACTGTGCTTCTTATTTGCAGAGGATATTAAAATTGCAAATCAGAATATGTCAGAAGAAAAATAATGTATTCCTTATGGTATATCTTCCCTTAAAGGGATCTGTCACCCAAAATAAATCTTTTGATGCTAAATGCAAGTTTGAGAATTATTATGGCCTGGTAATACAAATGCAATAATTGGCACAGATAAAACTATTTTGTGGATGAATCTTACAGGGCTAAAGTTGACATGCAATCTGTGGTTCCGATTTGTAATCTTTATATTTAGTGTCACAGTGAAGCATATACATCACAACTAGCAGTTCATTTGCATTGCAGATGTTTTGCTTATGTAAATATTAGAATTGGAGTTGAACTGGAGTGGAAGAAAATTAAATACTATATTGACTTGAGTATACACATTGCACTTTACTGCTGATATATGTAAATAATTGCATAGGCTTAATTCATCTTGTGTAGATTTATGTTTAAGGCTTTGCATATTCTGAACCAATGAAGCATTTTACAATGTAATGCTCAAAGCTGAACTTCAGTCAAACAGCTATATACAGTACTGGAGCTGTTTTATCTACCACGATTTAAAATTTTGTCTAGTCACTTCTGAGATTTACACATACCGTTTGATTACCTCACTTTTCTTTACTGCAATTAAACATCACAGCATGGCCATTTCCCAACCCTGGCCTGTGATTGGACAATGAAGGAAAAACAATGTGTAGGCAGCTGGAGGCTTCAATGTATACTCCAACCTGAAGGTGACACTTCAGACTAATTGTCTCCTGCTATGGGCTCCAGGCAGCCATCTTGGGGAGCACAGCAATCTTACTGGATACCAAAAATCGCAAGATTTGGGCAGCCATCTTGACTAAGGATTCCATTAATAGTGGAAGTCTGCAACATTTGGGGTGCCTGCAGTGTGGGAGGTAGAAACAGAACCCCCACTGGGTAGGGAGTCGCTTTAAGGAAAGGGGCCTGTAAAGGAGGTTAAGAGTAGGTTTCCCCTTACAGGGTGTCTCCTATGTCAGCTCCAGTGTTGCCAACCTACCAGATTGAAATTTATTGACATCACACCCAAAATTTACTGGCACAGCTACGTTTTTACTGGCATTTCCAAAAATTACAGTGCAAATTTCAGTATTTAGGCTACAATTAAGTACAATATGCAATTAGCAATGTGATTTAAGATAGATATTAAGGCAAACAACATTTCCTATTTTATTTTCAATATAGTAAGTAAGTAGTTCAGGGACAGGACTCAGGAGGGCAAGAAATTAGAATGGGCAGGCACACACATGAAATTGACACTCACAGTGACACTGACAGCAGTGTGCAGCAGCACAGATGATGATAATACCTCACCAATATGAAACGTCCCCTCTGGAGTCAGTGATAGTCTCTCCATGCCAGGTGGGCCCTTCAATCCACTCCAGTCCAAACGGCACTGACAGTCCCGCTCCCAGCTTGCCTTGCTCACACAAGGCTTCGGCCGCTCTGCTTGGCTCCCCTGCACCATGACATCACACGACACACTCAGGCAACACCTCCTCCAGACCCACCCAGCACCACCCGAACACACTGTAGCAGGCACTCGGATGTTCTCGTCTGACTCCGGACCGCAACTACACATGTACAGTTCCAAGCCGAGTGTCACAGATATCTTTTTAACTGGCAACCTTTTTCTGTCACTGACATTTACTGGCAGGAGAAAAATGCTAATTTTTTACTGGCTGCCAGTAAAAATACTGACTGATGTCAACACTGGTCAGCTTCCTGAAACATGGACTCACTGACAGCTGGATATCTGCAATTATTTAAAAGAGAAGTATGGGTTTAAAAAAATAAACATTTATACTCACCTTGGTGGATACAGCATCTGTCTCCGCTGCTAATAAGACTGAGAATTGAGTGATTAAAACTGCTGATCAGCCTTCGTTGAGCTGAGAGCCAGTGGCTGTCAGTCATCAGCTCTCTGCTCTGCCCCTCCAGAACTCACTGGAGCACCAGGCTGTGAAGGGGCGGGAGCAGTTGGCTCAGTCTCTCAGCGGGTGGATCTCGACTGTAAAGTTGGATCGATCCAGATTCTGGACTGGCTGAGTAATGTCAGCTGACAGCTTTAGCATGCTGTCAGCTGAAAATGGGTCACAGAAAGCAGAACAAATTGCACTCCTGTGATCCCCAAGTGAAGTACAGCCAAAATAGCTTTAGCTATACTTCTCCGTTAATTATTTTTTATTGCATTAAATTATATTTTAAATCTTGAAATTCAGCTTGAAACAGCATCTAGATATAACACAAAAAATGAAAATCAATACTGTAGGTAAATGAGAAAACAAATACAGTATATGACAGTATTGTTCATTGTAATGACATTTTTTGTGGTTTTCCTAGAGTAATTAAAAATATTGGTTGGTATATTTTTATGGTTTATTTATTCAACAAACCAGCATAGCTCTGGTCTTAAAATGTTAGGTTCCAGATCATTATTTTTATTTAGGATTATATTCCATAGGGCTGGTCTTGCTGCTACAGCAAGATCAAAAAACATTATCTACTCTGTTCCTCTGCAGGGAAAGCTATCACCATAGCCCTTCATGTGATACTACTGAATATGCTAACTGCTTCCCATTTATGTATAAAAGTGAAACCTATAAAGAGTCAAAGCAGCTATTACTGTACATTCTTTACTTTCAGAAAGGAAGCAAGATTTATACACTCAGTAAGGCTGCTTATTCCTAAAACATACCTCCCAACTTTTTGAGATGGGAACGAGGGATACCTATTAGCAAAAGTATGCAAAAGTATGTAGGCATAGGACACACCCATTGCTACGTCCCATGAAAGGTGAATTATACAAATAAATGATAATTAAACCCATAAGATTTACCACTACTAATCCTTTATACTGTATCGCTACTGTCGCTGGTGAATGAAGTGTCTCCCACCCTGCACAGCCACGTACACAGAATTTTCCACAGCACTCTGGAGTCAAGAAGCAGTCTTTGCAGCTTTGTTTTTTTGTATTTCACTAGGGGTACTGAACTTGAACAGGGATTAGGATATTATGGGATGCCCCTTTGATCAAAGTAGTAGAACTCTTCTAGGACACAACTATATACAGTATGGATTTACACATCTCCTCTACCTCCATAACAAATCTTGCTTGTAGACCTACATCTCCCAGGACCAGCTGGCACTGTATGGATGGTCTGACAAGAGCACAATCAGACCAGTAGCAAATGCCCTTTACAGGCAGGGACCACAGGCACTTTTGTTAGTGTAGCAAAAAAGTCCTAGTGCCCAGCTGTCCTCCTCCTGTGTCTACTGATCCCAGTACCACCTCTTCAGACACTGCCAGCCTGCCTGGCTGTAGCTGCCCCTTTCTCTAGCCCTCCTGGCTAAGACTCCACAGTCCTCCCAGACTGACTCTGCATCCATCCCAGACTGCTTGCACCCAGTCTTCTCAGGCATGCCTCTCAGTCCTCTCCGACTGTATCACTCACCAGCCCACCTGGCTGTCTTCCTCCCTGGAGATTTGACCGGCAGTGTTCTCCTGCTATCCTCCACTTGCTCCTCGTGCCTAAAATAATTGCTACCAAGGGGAAACATTTAGCTACAAATTGCTTCCATTTGTACCATTAGTCACCTAATACGTATAGGGTGGCTGTTGGTACAAATGTTCTATCCCTTTACTTCAAGGAGTAGCTCAACTCAGCTACTATACTTTGGATGAAGATCAGTAATTTGGGAGTGAGCCCAGCACTTTAGTAGTAAACCCAGGACTATCAGTGAGGCTAGCAGTCCAGCAATAGGACCAGCACTCCAGCAACAGACTAGCATTCCAGCAGTAAGACCAGCACTCCAGCACTGAGCATAGCACTCCAGCAATGAGACTAGCATTCGAGCAATGAGACTAGAACTCCAGCAGTGAGACCTGCACTCCAGCAGTGAGACCAGCACTCCAGCAGTGAGACCAGCACTCCAGCAATGTGATCAGCACTCCAGCAATGACACCAGAACTCCAGCAGTGAGACTAGCACTCCAACAATGTGATCAGCACTCCAGCAATGAGACTAGCATTCTAGCAATGAGACCAGATCTCCAGCAATAAGACCAGCATTCCAGCAATGAGACCAGAACTCCAGCAATAAGATCAGCATTCTAGCAATGAGACCAGCTCTCCAGCAATAAGACCAGCATTCTAGCAATGAGACCGGAACTTCAGCAATAAGACCAGCATTCCAGCAATGAGACCAGGATTCCAGCAATGAGACAAATTCTTCCCCAGTGACACCAGCAATTCAGCAGCAAGACCAGCTCTTCAGCAATGACACCAGCGCTCCAGCAGTGACAAAAGTACTCCAGGAGTGACAACATTGTGATCAACACTCAAGATTAATACATAAATTGTGTAGAATATGACCTTTGACAGTGATAGTGAATAGAACGTTCATCATTTGTTCATAATAAAATATATATAAACCAAAAGTTTGGATAGAGTACAGAATAGTTAAAACCCCTGTCAGGATTTTCCCCATCTTTGTTTCATTAGTGAGATGTACCCTCATATAGAAAGTAAAGGAAAATCTTTCTATGCCTGTTCTCATTGTGTCCCCATTGGAAGATTTCATCCCTATTCCTATTCTGATGATAATAATAAATTCATTTTTTTCCTCCCTTCAGTCTTAGTGAAAATGGTTACTAGGACAAATTAGAGAGGAAATTTCCAGAGCAGATAAATAGACAGCAATAAAAATGTGGCAGGTTTGCTAACCCATTCCTATTCCATGAATAACTTAAAATATAACTAAAAGGAAAAACGTTTGGATAGAGTGGAGATAAGAACATTTGTCAGGTTTTATTGCTGTCTGTGCCCCCCCCCCCCTCCCCCGTTAGGAAGACTTACCCTCTCTGTTTGTCCTGTTTACCATTATCAATGAAAGTAAAGTAAAGTCCCCAGAAAAGCAATAGAGGGGAAATCTTCCAATGGGAACACTAGTTCTGGTGACCTGGGGGGTGCAGGGATTTCCTATCACTTCCTGATTTGACTATAGGACATAAAGCGGAGGTGAAATTGCCCATAGGGACACAGATGGTAAAACAAAAAATTACAAGCATAATACCCCTCCCTTACTGTATACAAAATGAAAAAAAAAAAAGTTTTTAAACTTTAACAAAAAGTTCTGTGTCTAGATACATATAATGCATTCGCAGCACATGGTCATGCCATTTTTATGGGGAAATACTGTATGTGAGCAATTCCATTTATATTTCAGGAGGAGATGCAGATGATCACAAACCATAAATAGTTCTGAAACTTGTCTTAAAAGCTCACTTTTCTTCCAGGCACATTAAAATGATGCTAAAAAAATTGCTCAAAATAAATGCCCCCTACAAAGAAGATCCTGCAGAACCCAATACTTCTCGGAGTGACAATGATCTGGTACACCACTTTACTTAGTGGTTTGAATTGGCAACCTTTATGTCTTTCTGACTTGTTGACTCTAAAAAAACTCTACTTGTGTTCTGTTAAGGGCTGTACACACGCATCGGTTGGTACAATAAAACTGGTCAACATTCGGCCCGCGTGTACGGCAGCCGATCCAACAGAAGTTCGTCCGGCTTCAGACGAAGGGGCAAGACTGAAAAATGTCTGTCGCTTGGCATCCAATCAGTGCTCTCAGCCAATGGCCGAGAGCGCTGAACGGTGTGTTCTGGTGGGGGGTCAACACAATAGCTCAGCGGGGAAGATCGCTGTACTAACATTGGCTTCTCCTGAGCTCTTCAGTTTTCTTTTTCTTCAGCCCTCTGGGTTGAAAAAAAAAAAAACTGTTAATGTATACCAGGCTTTAGAACAGAACATATTGAAGCCACTGGATCAGCTAAGTGAACAGCATTATCTTAAGAGCAGAAATGTAATTCTGAGTGTTTTCCTCAGTACTTATTTATTAAAATGAGTCATTTCCAATTATTCATTTGTATCAAAAAATGTATCTTTTTAAAATCTGTAAACATAGCACTGAATGTATACAGACCTGTGTAGCATAAATATCTTGTTCGGCCTAAATGATATGATGGAATGGTGCAATACTGACATCTGCCTGTGATCTGTGGTATGACAGTACAAACTAAACTGCCTAGATTTGTTTCTGTTTTTGTCAATGTATAAAGAAACATTGGGGTTGATTTACTAAGGCTGAGTGCAAAATCTACTGCAGCTCTAAATAGAAACCAATTCGCTTCCAGGTGTTTTTTTTTGTCAAAGCTTAATCGAACAAGCTGAAGGTAAAAGCTACTGTGCACCAGATTTTGCACTCTCCAGTTTAGGTAAATCAAGCCCATTGCACCTGTAAATATTGTTTTCACATTGCCATAGCGTTTACTTCTGTGGAATAAGTATTTTCAATAATTCAGAACATTCTAAAACAACATAGTATACAGTATTTTTATTCTATTCTTCTAATCTATTCTTCTTCTATTTTTCTAATAGACGTGATTGTATTGATTGACCATCTTACTAATGCCCTGTACACACGGTCGGATTTTCCGATGGAAAATGTGTGATAGGACCTTGTTGACGGAAATTCCGACCGTGTGTAGGCTCCATCACACATTTTCCATCGGATTTTCCGACACACAAAGTTTGAGAGCAGGATATAAAATTTTCCGACAACAAAATCCGTTGTCGGAAATTCCGATCGTGTGTACACAAATCCGACGCACAAAGTGCCACGCATGCTCAGAATAAATAAAGAGATGAAAGCTATTGGCCACTGCCCCGTTTATAGTCCAGACATACGTGTTTTACGTCACCGCGTTCAGAACGATCGGATTTTCCGACAACTTTGTGTGACCGTGTATATGCAAGACAAGTTTGAGCCAACATCCGTCTGAAAAACTCCATGGATTTTGTTGTCGGAATGTCTGAACAAAGTCCGACCGTATGTACGGGGCATAACAGTGAATACATAATACACGTGGTGCTAGGAGGTTACAGCATATTATCAAAGATTATATATATATATATATATATATATATATATATACAATATCTCACAAAAGTGAGTACACTTCTCACATTTTTGTAAATATTTTATTATATCTTTTCATGTGACAACACTGAAGAAATGACACGTTGCTACAATGTAAAGTAGTGAGTGTACAGCTTGTATAACAGTGTAAATTTGCTGTCCCCTCAAAATAACTCAACACACAGCCATTAATGTCTAAACCGCTGGCAACAAAAGTGAGTACACCCCTAAGTGAAAATGTCCAAATGGGGCGCAATTAGTCATTTTCCCTCCCTGGTGTCATGTGACTCGTTAGTGTTACAAGGTCTCAGGTGTGAATGGGGAGCAGGTGTGTTAAATTTGGTGTTATCGCTCTCACTCTCTCATATTGGAAGTTCAACATGGAACCTCATGGCAAAGAACTCTCTGAGGATCAAAAAAAAAAAAATTGTTGCTCTACATAAAGATGGCCTAGGCTATAAGAAGATTGCCAAGACCCTGAAACTGAGCTACAGCATGGTGGCCAAGACTATACAGCAGCTTAACAGGACAGGTTCCACTCAGAACAGGCCTCGCCATGGTCGACCAAAGAGTGCACGTGCTCAGCGTCATATCCAGAGGTTGTCTTCGGGAAATTGATGTGCTGCCAGCATTGCTGCAGAGGTTGAAGGGGTGGGGGGCCAGCCTGTCTGTGCTCAGACCATACGCCACACACTGTATCAAATGGGTCTGCATGGCTGTCATCCCAGAAGGAAGACTCTTCTAAAGATGATGCACAAGAAAGCCCACAAACAGTTTGCTGAAGACAAGCAAACTAAGTTCTGATGAGAACAAGATAAACTTATTTGGTTCAGATGGTGTCAAGCATGTGTGGCGGCAACCAGGTGAGAAGTACAAAGTGTGTCTTGCCTAAAGTCAAGCATGGTGGTGGGAGTGTCATGGTCTGGGGATGCATGAGTGCTGCCGGCACTGGGGAGCTACAGTTCATTGAGGGAACCATGAATTCCAACATGTACTGTGATATACTGAAGCTGAGCATGATCTCCTCCCGTCGGAGCCTGGCCGCAGGGCAGTATTCCAACATGATAACGACTCCAAACACACCTCCAAGAGGACCACTGCCTTGCTAAAGAAGCTGAGGGTAAAAGTGATGGACTGGCCAAGAATGTCTCTAAAACTAAACCCTATTGAGCATCTGTGGGGCATCTTCAAACGGAAGGTGGAGGAGCGCAAGGTCTCTAATATCCACCAGCTACATGATGTTGTTATGGAGGAGTGGAAGAGGACTCCAGTGGCAACCTGTGAAGCTCTGGTGAACTCCATGCCCAAGAGGGTTAAGGCAGTGCTGGAAAATAATGGTGGCCACACAAAATATTGACACTTTGGGCCCAATTTGGACATTTTCACTTAGGGGTGTACTCACTTTTGTTGCCAGCAGTTTAGACATCAATGGCTGTGTGTTGAGTTATTTTGAGGGGTCAGCAAATTTACACTGTTATACAAGCTGTACACTCACTACTTTACATTGTCGCAAAGCTTCATTTCTTTAGTGTTCTTACATGAAAAAATATAATAAAATATTTACAAAAATGTGAGGGGTGTAATCACTTTTGTGGGATACTATATATAGTATAGTCCAGTTGAGCCTTTGTTTATGCGTGACTCCAAGATCCACAACAATGGATTCCTTCTCCTGGGGCCTCCAGCCAGATAAAGTTTCCACTGATAACAATCTTATCCTTACAGATCCTCACTCTCCTCCATATATCGTTCACATGCAACATAAGAAACTCTCCATGCTACAGTAATCTAATACACATATTTATTTAAAACAGCAGTAAACTGATGATCAGCTTCACAAACAACAGGACTTCCGCTCTCGGCCGCAACCAGAAGTGACGTCACCTGGCTCCTTCCGACGCGTTGCGTCACAGATCATGTGACTTCATAAAAGGTATGGAGTTGGGTGAACAATGCCAGACTTTTATACACAACTCCGCTGTCATGGTAATGCCAGCAGCCATAAAAAAAAATTTAAATTAAGTATGCATGTTCTAATCCTGGCCTCAATAATATCAGCTAATATATATGCGCTCCACATCACATATAGAAATCTCAAGTATAAACATGAGTGGTCCATATGGAAATCCTTCCAAGTGTTAATAAATGTAAATGATAACTGTATAAAAAGTGCTACAACGGTGCAGCAATAGATAAAAGAGACTCTCATTTTCAGTAGGAACAGTCTGTTCGCGTCCGAACAGCTGTTAGCATGAGATGGCAGTGGATGACGTCGGCCGTAAAGCTCCGCCCCCGTTCGCGGCGTTACGTCCACAAGGACTTTGACAGTAAGGGTGGAGCTAGCCCATCACCCGGGGAGTTAAATATGCACGCTAGAAGTCAACAAGGAGTGTCCCATTCCCGGAAACGGAAGTCGAAGCTGGAAATCTATAAAATTATAAGCGGGGACATCTACCAAGGGCTTAGCTAAAAATAAAAATAAAAAGTAAAAAATGCATAAATCCTGAAAATAATAATGAACCAAAAAATCTACATAGACACGTTAATGCAAATAAAAAGGCACCCGTGGCTATCTCTTACACTCTTATGATTAAAAAACTTAAAAGTGATCAACCACTGTATAAAAACAAGAATGAACATATGTGCATATTACTGATAGCAGATACGAGGAAAATACTTCAAAAACAGAAAAATACTTCAACAGAAAATGGGGCTGAAAAACTAGTTGATATTTAAATGCCAAGAGTGCGGTCACTTATTTATTAGAGATAGAACAGTTGAGGTCAAACTCAACGTTTAGTCCTCTCGGGACCGACACTCGGGTTTCATGAATCCAGAAGGATTCTCTCTGGCTAAGTTGTCTAATAAAGTTACCACCCCTCCAGTGTTTTGTGACCTTTTCAAGTATAAACATATCTCATATATATTGAAGTAATAAGGTAAAAGACCACACAGGGCCATCTGCTGCCTAATACTAGAATAATACCCATCAGTTAAAAATATCCGCGTGAATAGCAGAATCTAGTGGATGAATATGTTATAGTAAATTGTGAATAACATTTTTCAGTACTAAAATAATTAAAAATTAGATATAAAACAATTAAGATCAAATTCTACGTTATGCCCCAAAGGTGTCAATGTAAGCAATTGATGGATCCATATTATATATAATATATTTATAATACACAGTATATCATCAGGGAACTTAAAAAGGGAAATGATTTGTTCATATTTGTGGCAGCCCTTGCTGCCCCTCTGAAAAGTGATCCGTGGTAATAGAAGCGGTAAGTCACCTACTTACTGTCTGTTTTAACCATGAAAATGCTGACCCACCACACAGTTGCAGAGCGGTAGCAGTGTGGCCCATTCGCTTGAATAGTTCACATTTGTTGGTGATACCGCTCACCAAATGCAACATGCCATTTCATTTTTGGCATGGCCCTGAAGCAAAGCACTATGGCCATGGCTTGTGTTACATCCCAGAGCGGCTGCATCTGATTGTTCAGGTGGGTAGTTGTGGGGGGGATTTCAGCTCAATCCACAGCTTTTACTGCCCCCTGTCTGTATGTGTGAAAGAGCCCTTAATCTGCATCTACTTTTAAAATGTTATTGCTGAAACTGCAAACTTACTTTCAAGTTGTGGTGTGCGAATGTTGCTATTAATCCTCAGCTCAAAATTCACATGAGAGTGCCTGCAGAATTAGTTACACAAATTTAGTCACATTGTTCCCATATATCAGTCAGTCTTATGTATTAATGTAACTCTGACTTTACATCTGCAATAAATATATATGAAGGCACTAGCAAAAGTGGATGGGAAATTAGAATGTATACACTTACCTGTCAGCACCAAGAGATCCTCATGCCACACAGATATGTCTGTCCACATTTTAACAACACTCATACCCTACCAATACCCACCCTCCCACATCACCCCTTTGTTAAAAGTGGACCTACACCTTGAATATAGGTCATTCAAATCTTTGGATGAGATTGAGGTATATGATTAGGCAATACATTAGGGTTGCCACCTGTTCGGGATTCACCCGGACAGTTTGGGTTTGGAATCATGCGTCCGGGATTCAGACTGTCTGTGACTCGGACACATTATTCAGACCGGTCTATGGCTTCCCAGCAGGTTTTCTGGCTGCATTTGTCTAAGCTGAGCGTGTCTGTTACATTCTCTTTCACACTGCCCAAAGTCAACACTAACAATCCCCCCTACCCCAAACACACATAGATGGGAGAGGAGAGAGGGCTTGATCTGCACCTCTTTCTCCCGCCCCTACCCCTCTGTGTCTGCCCACACTCCAATCCTCAGCGCTGTACTTCAGAAAAGGAAAGTGGGGACAGGAAATTTGAAGCCCAGCAGCCTAAGATCTGGATGAGAGGTGCTGACTGCCAACAGGTGAGTGAGCTCACCATCCAGTGAGTACGCTAAGATAAATCAGAGCACATCAAAGCTCCCCTTTACACCAGAGGTCACAGTGTTCCCCCTTACATCCGAGTCCTCTCTGTACACTACAGCATCCCTTATGTTACAGTGCCCAGAGTTCTCCCTTATATCAGAGTCTGCAGAGTCCCCCCTTACAGTGAAAGGGAACTCTGCAAAGTTCAGATGTAAAAGGGGAACTCTGCAGATTCAGATGTAAAAAAAGGGAACTCTGTGGACTCTGATGTAAAGGGGGGAACTCTGTGGGCTCTGTTGTAAAGGGGGAACTCTGTGGGCTCTGTTGTAAAGGGGAAACTCTGTGGACTCTGTTGTAAAGGGGAAACTCTGTGAACTCTGTTGTAAAGGGGAAACTCTGTGGACTCTGATGTACAGGGGGGTACTCTGTGGACTCTGATGTAAAGGGGGAACTCTGTGGACTCTGATGTAAAGGGGGGTACTCTGTGGACTCTGATGTAAAGGAGGGAACTCTGTGGACTCTGATGTAAAGGGGGAACTCTGTGGACTATGATGTAAAGGGGGACTCTTGTGATTAACTTCATATAATTAGAAATGTTTTTTAATAGCAACATCTATGCATATTTTTTCTATGCATACTATGAAAATAAATTGCTGTGTGATGCTAAAGTGTTCAGGTTTGACTTGAAGAAAAGGTGGCAACCCTACAGTACATAGAGTACGTAGGGACAAACATGTACACATGCTACTGCGCATATGCAATCGCTGTCTGGATTTTAAGGAAGTGTTTGGATTGAGACATGCTCTTGGCTTAAACTTTGCTATCCTGTGCTATCCAGTGCTATCCTGTGTATATGCACTGCTTCTAATAAACTGCAAAGAGGAGACAATATTATACTTTGTGGAGTCTTTTTGTCTCTCTATATACTCCGGCTCTGTGGCTTTTCTAAAGCTTCGTACACACAATCGGATTTTCCGACGGGAATTGTGTGATGACAGGCTATTGGCAGAAAATCTGACCGTTTGTACGCTCCATCGGACAATTGTTGTCGGATTTTCCGCGGACAAATGTTGGATGGCAAGCTTTAAAATTTTCCGCGGACAAATGTCTGTTGTCGGATTTTTCGAGCGTGTGTACACAAGTCCGTCACACAAAAGTCCAAAGTACAAACACACATGCTCGGAAGCAAGGACAAGCCAGAAGCAGTCAGTCTTGTAAACTAGCATTCGTAATGGAGAATTAACATTCATGGCGTGGCAAATTATGAAATCTCCAAATGCAGCACACATTCTCTTCTTCTTTAATGTGATAATAATGAAGCTGCTTTGCTGGTGATACTGATGGAGTTATTGCAAATGAATTTTAAAAGGCTTTTTTTTTCTAGTGATATCAAGAATAATATTATTATACTTGTTATTTTTTTTTTTTAGGTGCAAGTTACCACAGCACCATTATCCTGTAGTTTTTAAGATCAAAGATACAACTATGTTGGTGTCCCTTGTCAATTTTACATTGTATTTTTTTAAATGTAGCTGCCTACTCCCAAACTGTTATTTAAAGTAAAACACATAGCCAAGTATTATTCTCCACAATCTTTTTATTGTGCATTAAAAAAAGAAAACAAATAAAATTAGACATGCTATCTGCCAATAGAACTTAACCAAAAAGTGCATTATATGCATCCAAAGATATAGAAAATATACCAAATCAAATCATTGTTATTTAAGCAAAAAATAAAATAAAAGCCTCATGCATGTGTCCTGCTTCTTAATATAGGGGGTCAACAATGCCAAGAGTTGGGGAAAGCAGGGGTCCGTCATCCGGAGAAAATTCCGAAAATCATCCGGATTATTCTCCTGGAGCTCCCGCAGCAAAGGCATATGACATAATTGGTCACGATTAATAAAGCAACAAATTTTTGGTACAAGAAATCCTCCTCCTTCTGTTCCTGGACTGGACTTGGGTCAAAGCAATAACTCCAAGGCCAATAATAAATAACACATTATCTCCTCCGATTACACAACATGTCTGGTTGACGACCGGCCGTTCAGAAACGAACTGAAAAGCAAGAAATGAAAAGCCTCAATCAACACTCACCAAACTTCTACTAACACTCAACTAGCAGAAGGAGCCCAAAGGGTGGCGCTAAAAATCTGAAAAACTACGTAATACGTCAGTACATTCGTGTTTGTTGGCCGATAATTCTTTGCCGTTTGTATGCAAGACAAAACACGCCTTCGGACAAAAGTCCGAGGTTTTTGTCTGCGGAAAATACAATCGTGTGTACGAGGCTTAAAACACCACGCCCTGATCAGCTGTGCAGTCCCTGGTATGTATCTTCTGAGTCCACTGGGGAGAGACGTCAGGACATCTTTTCTGTGGATCACAGATCCAACAAAGTGCTTTGTGACCTCCCTGAATAAGGGGGGTCGCTGGCTTTCTGGTAAGCCTTCATTTTATTTGTGGTGATGGGTATCACGCTGCCAAGCATTTGATCGTCATTTCCAATACACCCCCTCTTCATGGGACTCCTTCTGATGAAAATCAGCTGCATATGAACTTTTCTTTTTGTTTGCACATTGTTTGCACTTGTGATATTACATTGCACATATGTTATGATTTATTTAATTTTAAACTGTACCAATTATTGCACAATTGCACTTATTTATACCATTTTTGGATGTATGCACATCACATGTGTTGTGTGATTCGCATGAATTGCACTTCTTGCCCTAGCGCTGCACTTTTATTTAAACATTTTTCTTTGTGCCTGATATCTGGGTTATAGTGCTCAGCTGCTGGCTATTTTATGTACTAAGCGCGGATATCTCTTTACACTAGTACATATAATTTATTATATAATATAGTTTTATAATATAATATAATATAATATAATATAATATAATATAATATAATTATATCATTCTATAGGATTTTTCAGCAAGATAGGGCAAGCAGAAAACAAATAAGCACCAGGTGTAATAAAAACGGCAACTAATCATTATCCATTTTGCATTGTTCTGACATAAAGTGGCTGCAAAGTCAATTTTTTTTCCTTAACCACTTAAGGACCAGCCTCGTTTTTAAGTGTTTACATGTTTAAAACAGTTTTTTTTGCTAGAAAATTACTTAGAACTCCCAAACATTATATATTGGTTTTTTTTTCTAACACCCTAGAGAATAAAATGGAGATCATTGCAATACTTTTTTTTCACACCGTATTTGCACAGCGGTCTTACAAGCGCGCTTTTTTTGGAAAAAATTCACTTTTTTGAATAAAAAAAAAGACAATAGTAAAGTTAGCCCAATTTTTTTTATATTGTGAAAGATAATGTTACGCTGAGTAAATTGATACCCAACATGTCACGTCAAAATTGCGCCCGCTCGTGGAATGGCGTCAAACTTTTACCCTCAAAAATCTCCATAGGCGACGTTTAAAAAAATTCTACAGGTTGCATGATTTGCGTTACAGAGGAGGTTTAGGGCTAGAATTATTGCTCTCACTCTAACGATTGCGGCGATACTTCACATTTGTGGTTTGACCACCGTTTTCATATGTGGGCGCTACTCACGTATGCGTTCGCTTCTGCACGTGAGCTCGTCAAGACGGGGGGGTTTTTAAAAAATTTGAAAAAATTGACATTGAAAAAAATGTGCCTTTAAGAACTATGGGCAGAAGTGACGTTTTGGCGTCGCTTCCGTCCAGCAGTGTCATGGAGACGAGTGGGCACCATCTTAGCCTCACTCGTCTCCAGGCACAGCAGGGAGACAGACGGCATCGCCTCCACCGCTACCGATGGCTCCGGTAAGCGGCGGAGGGCACCAGATCGCGGCAGGAGGGGGGGGGGGCCCTCTCCCGCCACCGATAAAAGTGATCTTGCAGCAAATCCGCTGCAGAGACCACTTTTATCTGAAAGCCGACCGCCTCACGAAAACGGGGATACCGGCGTTATGGCAGCTAGCTGCTGCCATAACAGTGATATCTGCCGCCAAAGTTTGGACGTACATCGGTGTGCGGCAGTCAGCAAGTGGTTAATGCATTAAGACAAAAAAACTCCCTACTATTTACCCCCCCCCCCCCATCCCTAAACACAGCGCTGTCCCGGTTATCTTATAGGAGACACTGAGAACAATTTCTGCTGCTGACTGTAAAACTTCTGTCAGGAGAGAACAGAGACATGGCTTATGGTGCTGTGTGTGTCTATGGATGCAGAGAGCCCAGATCAGGAACATAAGTGCATGGGTGCCCTCATAGCACACAGCTTGCTGAAGGGGCACCCAGAGGAAGGAGGAACAGACAGTACCAAACAGATTAGGTAAGTATAACCTCTTTTAAGAAAAAATAGGGAAAACAAAAAAAACCTTAAGGCCTCTTTCACATGAACGATCCGTTCAGGTCCGCCTGTCAGTTTTTTAGGCGGACCTGAACGGACCCTCCATACACCTCTATGGAGCGTTGGATGTCAGCGGTGACATGTCCGCTGACATCCGACCCGCTCCGATCCGAAAAAGTGTAACGGAGGAAAAACCTACTTTTCCATTTGTTTTCGGATCGGATCGGGTGATGACGGACTCTACGGTCTGTCGTCATCCGATCCCCCATAGGGGAGAGCGGCAATCTGACAGGTCCTGTCATCTGCCTGCTCAGCGGGGATCCACGGAGCGATCCCCGCTGAGCAAGCGGATGTTCACGGGGCGGATCATCACGGATCCGTCCCGTGTGAAAGGACCCTTAAGGTCACTTTAAAGTACATATTAGGCTCCTGCTTGATAGTCCAAACAGGTCCCAAATCCAGTTACTATGTGAAGCACAAGCCTCATAAATTAAAAATAAACTTCACATTTACCTCTCCTTATTGCGCTAAATACTCCTTTGTTTGTGTCTCATATGCTCCCCCTCCCAGACACTGCAGCTCTCAGTGGGAGGTTTTCGACCACAGAGGAGTTCCTTCTGCACCATCTTCTCATCCTGATGTATTGCAAGCAGGCACAGCCTATGTGGGGGTGACAAAACTGCTCTAAATTTGAGAGCAGTGTGGATCACAGGAAGCTGCATGAGATGGACTTAACTGGTAAGGCCAACAGGTATTTGTGAGAATATACAGGGGGACTTAAGGGAAAACTGTGAATATAGATGTACATATTGTTTTCATGGTGGGGCCATAGTTGTTAGAAAAATTATGTTAAGATTGGCTGCTGAGGATTTCTCCACTTTTACCTTAACACTTGGCTTATCAGAACCATAGTCACTAATGCATACCTTGTGAAATAAATATTAGGTGTCATCAATGCTTCATTTTTTTTGGAAGTAAGTAAATGTTTTAACCGCTTCCGGACCAGCCGCTACAGTTTTACTGCGGCAGGTTGGCTCCCCTGCGCGAAACCAAGTTACTGTACGTGGTCTTGCGGGGTCCGGATAGTAGGCGCGTGCCCGCTGCACAGCGGGGGTGCCGATGCTCGTGGCCGACGGCCGCGGTAACCGCCAGCCACGAGCGATCGTGACCAGGAGACACAGTACAGGGACTTCCCTGTTCTGTTCTGACAGGAGTGACAGATCCTATTAGCTAGGAACCACGATCTGCCACTACCTGTAGTTAGTCCCTCCCCCTTCAGTTAGAATCACCTTCCAGGGAACATATTTAACCCCTTCACCTCCCCCTAGTGTTAACCCCTTCACTGCCAGTGACATTTTTACAGTAATCAATGCATTTTTAATCCCACTGATCGCTGTATTAATGACAATGGTTCCAAAAATGTGTCAAAATTGTCCGATGTGTCCACCATAATGTCGCAGTCATGATAAAAATCACAGATCGCCGCCATTACTAGTAAAAAAAAATACTAAAAATGCTATAAATCTATCCCCTATTTTGTAGATGCTACAACTTTTGCACAAACCAATCAATACACGCTTATTGTGATTTTTTTTACCAAAAATATGTCAAAGAATACATATCAGCCTAAACAGAGGAAAAAAATATTTTTTTTATATATGTTTGGGGGATATTTATTATAGCAAAAAGTAAAAAGTAATGCTTTTTTTTTTCAAAATTGTCGCTCTTTTTTGTTTATAGCGCAAAAAATAAAAAACGCAGAGGTGATCAAATATCACCAAAAGAAAGCCCTATTTGTGGGAAAAAAAAGGACATCAATTTTGTTTGGGTACAATGTCGCATGACCGCATAGTTGTCAGTTAAAGCGACACAGTGCTGAATCGCAAAAAGTGCGCTGGTCAGGAAGGGGGGAAATTCTTCCGGGGCTGAAGTGATTAATCAACTATTTGCAGTGTGCTTTTTAGTCATCCAATGGAATTTACAAGTGTTTGACACGTTAGTATTTGATACTGCGTTAAACCTTTTTAGGATATAAAGAAGGGATCTTTTTTGATATACTGTTTAGATAGGTGCCCATGGGTTCCGACGATAATTACTTTTGAATACTTTTACTTAGTGGAATCCTTTCCACTGTTGCAATTTGTTTCATTTCCCCTCTTGAACAGTTAAGGTCATCATACTTATTAGAAGCCAATAAGATACCAAGCAGAATGGCACAGATTGAGAGACCTTCAGCTAATATCTATGAGCACCATTAGATGTAATGCTAGAAGGTTATGCTCTGGGAAGACTCCACATAATCTATACACTGCTTCTATCTCATGTTATAACCTATCCATGGGCATTCAGAGATGAGAAAAAAGCAAATGGTAAAAGTCTTTTAAAGCACTGCAGCCAATATAATCAATATAATGAATTGATTATATTGGCTGCAAGAATATTAATGTTGCTTTTTGTCAGAGCAGACTTTTTTTTTTGCGTTGTGTTTTGGCAGCAAGCATTTTCAATGTAATTTTGACAGTATAATTACTGTACTAATTTTAGGTGTGATAATGATAGATTTTGCAAGTAGCAGATAGTCTGATATTAAGAGTTAAGATTAGGGTTTAGTTTAATATTCTTGGTTACATTCAGGTTGGGGCTAGGCTTATGTGTTAGATTACAGGCTTGGTTGAGCACTTAGATTGATGTTTAGGGTCAGATGTTAGATGGGCTTGGGTTAAGGGTTAGTCTGAAATTAACAGCAACCATTACTGAAAGGAATACAGTATGAAGGCTTCCGTTGCTAAACTCTTTCTGTCAATGCTAGTTACCATGACAGCCAGGCAGCTGTTCAAAAGAAGAAGAATTCAGAAATGACAGCCTACATGTTTCTAAAAGTATAAGTTTTCTTTAAATAAGGTTTAGAACTTAATTTGAGGTTTAGGTATTAGGATTTCAGGTGTCAGAAATGTTTTTTTTTTATCGAGACAGCCACTTTTTTTTTTCAAGCTGAAAATGAATGTACTGCTGCCATGAGAACGTTGCATGTGATTATGGTTGGACTACTTAGAGTACAAATTCTAATTCACCAGTCAATATGTAATACTACACACAACATTTGTAAAAGGACAGGCTTGAGTTTGAGATCGGTGGGGTCCCGGTTGACTCTAATTGGCCAAAGACATGTAGACAGATACATAGAGAAGAGCTGGGAATGCATGCACAGTACAACTATCTCCCAATGTCTTGTGGGCAAATCACAAACCTAAACAGGTGGGGGAGAGAAAGGTAAAAACTGTCTTTGCTGCATTTATCCTCACTACACTCACTACACTGAGTCATTAGGTAAAAGACCCAGAACAAATATTATATCAGTCAACCTGTAGTGATTTATTTATATGAATATACAGTGCCTTGAAAAAGTATTCATACCCCCTTGACATTTTCCACATTTTGTCATGTTACAACCAAAAACATAAATGTATTTTATTGGGATTTTATGTTATAGACCAACACAAAGTGGCACATAATTGTGAAGTGGAAGGAAAATGATAAATGGTTTTCAATTTTTTTACAAATAAATACCAAAAAGTGTGGCATGCATTTGTATTCAGCCCCCCTGAGTCAATACTTTGTAGAACCACCTTTCGCTGCAATTACAGCTGCAAGTCTATTTGGTTATGTCTCTACCAGCTTTGCACATCTAGAGAGTAAAATTTTTGCCCATTCTTCTTTGCAAAATAGCTCAACCCCTGTTAGATTGGATGGAGAGCATCTGTGAACAGCAATTTTCAAGTCTTGCCACAGATTCTCAATTGGATTTAGGTCTGGACTTTGACTGGACCATTCTAACACATGAATATTCTTTGATCTCAACCATTCCATTGTAGCTCTGGCTGTATGTTTAGGGTCGTTGCCCTGCTGGAGGGTGAACCTCGGCCCCAGTCAGGTTTTCTTGTAAGATTGCCCTGTATTTGGCTCCATCCATCTTCCCATCAACTTTGATCAGTTTCCCTGTCCCTGCTGAAGAAAAGCATCCCCACAACATGATGCTGCCACCACCATGTTTCACGGTGGAGATGGTGTGTTCAAGGTGATGTGCAGTGTTAGTTTTCCACCACACATAGCGTTTTGCTTTTATGCCAAAAAGTTAAATTTTGGTTTCATCTGACCAGAGCACTTTCTTTCACATGTTTGCTGTGTCCCCAACATGGCTTCTCAAAAAACTGCAAAAGGGGACTCGTATGGCATTTCTTTCAACAATGGCTTTCTTCTTGCCACTCTTCCATAAAGGCCAGATTTGTGGAGTGCACGACTAATAGTTGTTCTGTGGACAGATTCTCCCACCTTTTGGGAAGGCTGTCCACAAGGTTTAGTGTGTCTATGGGAATGTTTGTTTGACCATTCTTCCAGAAGCGCATTTGTGAGACCAGGCACTGATGTTGGATGAGAAGGCCTGACTCGCAGGCTCTGCTCTAATTCAGCCAAAAGGTGTTCTATCGAGTTGAGGTCAGGACTCTGCAGGCCAGTTAAGTCCCCCCACCCCAAACTCCCTCATCTATGTCTTTATGGACCTTGCTTTGTGCACCGGTGTGCAATCATGTTGGAACAGGAAGGGGCCATCCCCAAACTGTTCCCACAAAGTTGGGAGCATGAAATTGTCCAAAATGTCTTGGTTTGCTGATGTCTTAAGAGTTCCCTATACTAGCCCCTCCGAACCCGTCCTACTTCCCGGGCAAGAGGCCTCCTAAGCTCTTTCTTTCTCTCCCTTCATCCCCTCATACCCAGTCTCCTCCGCACTGGGACTTCTACTCTCAACCTCTACCCCCCACTGTGGCTGTTCCCCCCCACCCTACACCCCTCTCTTTTAGGTACCATTTGGAAACTCAGTGATGGGATATGCTTTTCAGATATGCTGTATATCCTGGTTTATATTTTGCTCTTGTATTGCCCCATCTCTGGGCTGATTTAGGCCTCAGGGGAGTACTATCCCTCGTTACGTTACCTGGAAAATTCCAAGTCGTTACCTTATTCTACCGTATATTACACATTTTATTGTAGTTTGTCTCAATTTTTCACTCATCGAAGCATATATGCCTTGTCCATTGATATAAATGTTTGTTAGACACCCTTGTGTGGTGCGTTGAGCACTTTACGCACATAAGTATATGCTGTTATGGCCACATACTCTGTACAACTTTGAGCAGATTGTCTTCAGTCCCGACCTCCGATTACCTTCCTACCGGTTATTTACTTGAGATACTGTACATACTGTCTCTTTTGACTGTTACATGTAACTTTCTGTGACTAATAAAAGGAATTACAAAAAAAAAGAGTTCCCTTCACTGGAACTAAGAGGCCAAGACCAACTCCTGAAAAAACAACCGCACATCATAATCCCCCCCACCAAATTATTTGGACCAGTGCACAAAGCAAGGTCCATAAAGACATGGATGAGTGAGTTTGGGGTGGAGGAACTTGACTGGCCTGCACAGAGTTCTGACCTCAAAAAACAGAACACCTTGGGAATGAATTTGAGCAGAGACTGCGAGCCAGGCCTTCAACATCAGTGCCTGACCTCACATATGCACTTCTGGAAGAATGGTCAAACATTCCCATAGACACACTCCTAAACCTTGTGGACAGCCTTCCCAGAAGAGTTGAAGCTGCAGCTGCAAAGGGTGGGCCAACGCAATATTGAACCCTATGGACTAAGACTGGGATGCCATTATAGTTAATGTGCGTATAAAGGCAGGCATCCCAATACTTAGGCCAATATTTTGTATATTGCTTGTGACACGGAGCATGGCTATGGACTTAGGGCTGGTTCATACCACAGAGATGCAAGTTATATGCATGAGGCTACCTGCTGGCTAAGTGGGTAGCAATTCCATCTAGCAGCACTGAGGTTGCTGGTTCAATTCCCCAACATGATAATGCTTGTGTTGAAGTTTATATGTTGTCCCTCTGTGGGTTTCTCACCAAAGACATGCTGGCATTCTATTTGTCTCCTTTTGAAATAGTCTCTAATGTAAGAAAGTTAGTTTGGACTTTAGATTGGAAACTCATTGCAGCCAGGGACTGATGTTAATGTTTGCTAGCACTAATCATGCCCAGGGACTTGGACATTTAAAATTGTAGGGTTTACACTGCACAGGTACATATACATAGAAAACTGTTACTTTGTTTATGTGGATGCAAATGGCCTTTGTTCTTTGGCTTGTAGTTGGAGATCTGATGCACATAACCAAGGGCTAATACAGTTGCAAATAGTATTATGTGTTCCTGCTCATTAGGTGCAATCATTTTGGACATACATGAAGAGATAGATTGAAAGATACTGGTGGGCGTGTACTTCTATTGGGCGTGTGTCGGTGTGCTAACAATACAACCTATCTTATATAAAGGGATGCAGTAGGGGGGGTTTGCTTGGCCTGAGAAGGCCAGGTTTTTTTCTGTGATTTGTCGGGGAGAAGGAATGATATTGTGCATATTGACAAACGCCGAACTAGGGCTGTTTGCTTAAATTCTTGTGCATTTTTTCCATCAAAAGTGGGTTTATGTGGCCATGCTATCAATGTTGTGTGTGTATTCCTGTCTGAACAAGCATTCATGGTTTGGGAACATGTGCTGACCTTTCACTCTTTAATCTCAATGCTTAATCATGTACACAGAAATGCAGCTTCCAGCAGAACATACTCACCGGTGTATGAGGTGTGTGGATTGTGGGGCGGTGGTGGGTGTTATAGTTTGAATATGTGTCTTTTTGAATATTATGTTGGAATGCTTTGTAAGAATAATGACTGTTAAGTATGTTTCTATAATCTTGCAGATAAAAATGTGATGTGTTGCCGTTATACATTGAAAGTAAAGCTGTGTCCACTCTATGGTTTAGACAAATTTTAGATTGTACACTGCTATGAGCAGGGCCCCTAAAACCCAATTTCTAACTGTTTTGCTAACTGTTTTGTAGCACCATATATCCTGTAGAATTTTTTTTGTATGCTAGTAAATGTACATCATTTTTTTTCTGCTGGCAAAATAAAAGTACATTATTGAGCTTGTTTGTTTTTTTTTCTCTTTTCTTTCTTCTTTTTAATTAGTTTTGGGGGTGGTGGTTTTGGGGAAGTGCAATATCTTTCTTATACCCATAGAAATTATAAGATATAATTGTGCACCAAAAAACGAATCTCTTCAGCACACCTCAGTAAATGATTAAGGTGTTTAGGTGGAGTCTTTGTAAATAACAGCTGTGGAGAATTGCAGGTAATTAATAAAGCTAGTGGATAGGCAGAGTTGTATGTGTCATCCCTGGTTCACATTGGTGCGATTTGACATGACCAAATCGATGGCAATTGCACCGTCCTTATCGGTGCGGCGCTGCAATTTCCAAAAGTCGTTTCTGTACTACTTTTGTCAACTTCGGAGTGCGATTTCCATTGACATCTGTGCAGAAACCTGCACAGATGTCTCTGAAATTCCCCCTGCAGTCGCGATTGACATGTGGGAATGAAATTGTGAGTTCAGCTGACCTCGCACGATATCCTCCCCCTGTCAGTGTGAACCAGGGCTCAAACTGGGCCTTTGTCTTTGTATTTCACCTGCTGCAATCCCAGGGACACCATTTCTTTTCAAACTCCCTTAAGTTTGCCTTCAAAGATCGTTATATGTAGAAATACAGATTTGCATATCTGAAAATAAAAAAAAATTATAATCGTGGTTGCGATCAAATATTCGCAGCTGCGATCAAAAGTGTGGTTTCACCTTCTGACCTGGAAATGAGTAATTGTAATCACCTGGAAGTTCGTGTGCTGGTCAGGATCTCCATCTAGGTTGACATGGTTAGGTCCCTCTTTAGCAAATAGGAGGTGCTGCTCATTTGCTGGGTAAGTGTAGCATATGTAACTTTCAGGTCGCAGCCGTGTGAATGAGATTCAAACCTTTGACTTTGGCCCTATTGTCACTTGCGCATCCTGAAACTGGGGCACATTCGTCCCTGTACTACCTTGGTTTGACTGTGATACGATTTGAGGTCCATACACCACAAGATTACACAGGCATTGCTTCAAGTCACAGCAAAGCTGTGAAATTTTAAGGGTCGTACAAGTGCAAATAGGGCCTTATTCTAAGGTGTTATCAAATAATCTCATTAGGTTACTTTCACACTTGGGTGACTTTTCATGCAGCTTTGGACCTCAGAGTTGCATGAAAAGTTGCCCCCCCCCATGATTCCCATTCATATCTATGCACTTTCACCCATGTTCACATAGCTCTGATTTGAAATGTCAAATTGCAGGCCAAATCGGCGCCTATTGATGGCAATGAAACTGTCTGAATTGGTGCGACGCTGCCCCAATTCCCCAAATCAGTTCCTGCACTACTTTGGGCGACTTCAGGGGGCGATTTCTTATCTCCCAACTTTTTGAGATGGGTATAACGGACACCTATTAGCAAAAGTATGTAGGCATAGGACAAACCCCCTAAAAGACCTCCCTAAAGGAGAATTATTAAAAAAATATATATTATTAGTTAAACCCCCAAGTGCTTTTTTTTTTACCAATAATATTCCTTTAGATTGGCTTTGCAAATTTACAAACCAAGCAATTTAGAAATTAGATGAAAGGTTTAGCGCTGGGAAACCTTTTTTGAAAGATAAAAAGTGCATTTTATATCTGATATAGATCAGAACATATATAGAATCAGACTTTGTTCCAAATCAGGGACAGTTGGGACCTCTGCGATTTCACAAGATATCTGTGCAGGAAAGTGCACTGATGTCTCTGAAATCGCTCACAAAGTCGGACTGAGGCCCCTTTCATACTTGCGACTTTTCCTGTGACTTTGGGCATCAGAGCCACATGACAAGTCATACCCAATGATTTTCAATGAGTAGCATTCATATCTGTGCTACTTCAAGTCACACCGATTTCAAAGTAGTTTCTGTACTACTTTGGTCCAACTTTGATCTGAGTTGAGGTTCATAGACTTCAAGTTTATACAGGCATTCCCTGAAATTGCAGAAAAATTGCCGACACACAATCACAGGAAAATTGCGCGACTTTCCCTGCTACTCCTGCGTCCATAAACTTCAAGATTACACAGACATTGCTTAAAGTCACACCAAAATTGCGTGACTTTCAGGTCGCACAAATATGAAAGGGGCCTAAGTCACTGTGCTGAGTACTATTATACCTAGAATATAAAGTAGACCCACCATTAAACATTAGTAAATGTATGTTCTCAAATGGCTGAAAATCACACAGATGGTATCACCTACTGAAAGCTTGCATTGTACTCAGCAGCATATGTTGAAAAGAGGCGAACGCCTATTAGCCAATGCCACATCAGCATGAGCATGGTTGTTGCTATAATATTAATGTCTGAAATGCAAAACATTATGGTATAGAATCAAACATTAGTAAATGTATTCTCTACGTAGGCATGTGCTCTGCTCTGTAGCATAGTGGTATGCCCTGCTACTTTCAAAGGTTCAAGCCATGAGTTCAAATCCCACTGACGGTATCAGCTCCTGAAAATGTGCATTGTACTCAGCAGCATAATTAGCCAATGCACATCAGTTTGGTTTATTCTATATTTCAACTCTTCAAATGCATGTAATGGTATGTACTTATTCAATAATATTCTGGTGTGGAATTCCAAAAATCAAGGGGAAAAAAATCAAGGGGGTTTAGTATGGCCTTTAAGAGGAACCCCACACCACCAAATTTTTTTTTTAAAAATGACGTGGGCCCCCCAAAATCCATACCAGACCCTGCTCTGAGCATGCAGCCTGGAGGTCAGGCCTCTGGTGGTTGTCGGTCTGCGGGTGGGGGGTTTATCAGAATCTTGAAGCCCCCTTTAACAAGGGGGCCCCCAGATCCTTCACCCCCCATGTGAATGGGTAGGGGATACATCGTACCCCTACCCATTCACCAAAAAAAGCAGTGAAATGTAAAAAAAACAATAGCCGGATTTTGACAAGTCCTTTATTGTAAAATAGCTCTGAGCCATCTTCTTCCCTGAGCCATCTTCTCCTGCCACTGTCTCTCCCACCGCCATCTTCTCCCAGAGCTGTCTCTCCTGTCGGCACCGTCTTCTCCATCTGCTGTGTTCTTCCGCACCGCCGGTTACCCGCTAATAAAAAAAAAGCCACTCTTCTTCTGTGGAAGTTTTCCTCTACTGTGCTGCCACCCGCTGTGTGGCGTCTCTTACATAGCCGTGGGGCAGGCTCTCTGGGTGACATCATCGGATGGCCACAGAAGACCGCCACAGAAGAAGAGCGGATTTTTTTTATTAGCGGGTAACCGGCTGCGTGGAAGAACACAGCAGTGGGAGAAGACAGCAGCAGCATGAGAGACAGCTCGGGGAGAAGAAACATCAAACACTAGTAAATGTATTTTCCCGGTGCTATATTAAATGACCCCCTGTATTTGTTGCTATAATGTGATATATGTTGTCTATATCTGGATATACCATTAGTATTTGTATCAGTAAAATATATTGTATGTTTTAATCTATCTTTTATGAAGTCCATGGGCATTTTTTATTATCATATTAGAATGATGGTACCCTCACATTGCCTACTTGCTCCTTTATGTACCTTAGAGGCTCCAATCTATATTCTAGACTGCATAATATGCAGTTTTACTTACAGTAGGTGTTATGATGGTTGTCACCAATGTGGTTGTTTATCTGTCAAGAATATTGTTTGTTTTGTTGCTATCTACCTGTTGAAACACTGGCCATAGCAGCATGCATCCAGAGACTGGAAAGTGTTACTGGCAAGCCATTTGCAAATGATGAAATGGGGTTGTTTTTTGTTATTACATGAGGCAAGGTGTGAATCTCAAATGGCAGCTTTCTAGGGAAAGCACCACTTTAAAATGGATGTAAACCCTCACATATACCCAATGAGGCGAACGGTCTCAAATTTTTCATAGAGATGAAACAAATCTACCTACATAAGTTTTACTTGTATATCTGCTGTCTTCAACTTTTTAGACTGTTTAGAAAGTGAACATCGTGTTAGAATTTTTTCTTCCTGTTCCACCACTGGGTGTGGATTCTTGGCATACACTGAGTGACAGTTGATTGGAGGAAAGGCACACACCCCCTCTCCACATAAACAAAGGAAGGAAGAAATGTGCAGAGCTGTGCTGTGAATGACCAGCTGTCTGCTAATCTATTTCTATGCACCATCCCTGACACAAATTTCAGGCTGGCTTTATCTCGGTTGTTGGAGAGCTTGTCAGACTCAGAAGTTATCATGTTGATAACAGAAGAACCAAGCATCAGAAAGACAGGGGACTTTGGAGAGAGATACTAGGTAAACACTACAGATAGATGTGCCCAGATCAAATTACATGAATGGGGTTTACATCCACTTTAAGCACCCCAAAATGCTTTAAAAAAATAAAATTCGCCAAATAAATCTATTGGGTTTCACATCTGGATATTTCTTAAACCACATATATAACATCACGATAGGATATAAAAACCATAGTGTGTCTCTACACTTCAGAGAGAAGCATGATAGAAGCATTATAGAAACCGTGTTGGCCCCAAATTTTGGGGGACTGACAAACTGCACCCCAGATGGAGAGGAGCCAACATGGTTCGAGAAATATCCAGATGTGAAACCCAATGAATTTATTTGGCAAATACTCTTATGCCCCATACACACGGTCGGATTTTCCGACGGAAAATGTGCGATCGGAGCGTGTTGTCGGAAATTCCGACCATGTGTGGGCTCCATCGGACTTTTTCCATCGGATTTTCCAACACACAAAGTTTGAGAGCAGGCTATAAAATTTTCCGACAACAAAATCTGATCGCGTCAATTCTGACCGTGAGTGGACAATTCCGACGCACAAAGTGCCACGCATGCTCAGAAGAAATTCCGAGACGGTACAGCTCGGTCTGGTAAAATTAGCGTTCAGAATGGATAGAGCACTTTCGTCAGGCTGCAATGTTTAAAATTGTTTAATAGAGCGCACTCTCTCTTCTTTATAATGCTAGAAGAATTAAGTAGTTTTGCTGCTCATATTCACACAGACTTCTCACAAACGTATTTCTTTATTATTTATCGTGATTCCCTCAATATATTTTGATTTGTCACATCTGACAAAAAAAATATATATTTTTTTTGGGTGGTTTGTATTTTTTTCAAGCCTGATCTTGTTGTTAATTTTTTTTTTTAATTTATTTTACATCCTGAATATTTTTGTGTGTGTTTTGCGTGTCAAGTTACCACAACAAGTTATCTTGTTTTATTTATTCTCAAGGAGGTTGCTTGGTGTTGGTGTCCCTTGTTAATTTCACATTGTATTTTTGAAATGTACCTGCCTCCTCACAAACAAACTGTCCTTTTTGAAGGAAAACACACATAGGTGAGTATAATTGAAACAAAAAAACCTTTATTAAGGGCTCAGAACCAAACAAAGAGGGAGGCAACGCTGGAGAAACAGCAAAAATTGGTGAAGCCTTTGACCCCGAGGGCAGACATCAATTATTTTACAGCAAAATTGGTGGCCTGAGGAGTCCATATCTAAGGGAGTGCAGTCTGGTCCAGAAGTCCCAGAGATCCGGAAAGCAGCAGATGACATGTATGTCCCCAGGCTGTGGTCATACAAGAGACTGCATCTTTTGCCAGACCAGACTGAACCCAGGTCATCACTCTCTGGTCTTCCTTCTACACTTCCTTCCACGCTGTGGCTCTGGTGGTGGAGTTGTGGCAGGAGGAGGAGGAGGATGGTCCAACTCACTCAGGTGGGTACTAGGTGTGATTTCACCCCTCACCCCCTTAGTTAAGACTTTATAAAGAAGGTCCTCACACATGAGGCATTGGCCCTCCTGCATGCCCTTCAGTTTAATGGCAGCCATGCAGGCAAAGGCCTCTTCAGGAGTGGGGGTGGCTCTGAGGGACGCAGAAGCCTCCTGAATGAGCCTGAGCGCTGAATCCTGCATGTGACTCCCCTTCCTGGGTCTTTTGTTTGGAAGGCGGAGGGGTGGAACCTGCAATTCAGTCAGGCTCCTACTGGGCCCAGGCTTCTCCTGGCTGCCACTTAGCCCCGCCTCCTCCTGGCTGCCACTAACCCCCGCCTCCTCCTGGCTGCCACATTCCACAACCTCCTCCTGTGTGCCACATTCCTCAGCCTCCTCCTCCAGGGACATAGTTGTAGTTTTTTAGTCATCAATCACACACAATTTTCACCTCATGACTGTTGTAAATTGAATGTTAACAAATATAACAGATTATCATTCTGGGCCCAGCATTTTTCATTCTTGTCCCAATTATTTTTGAAAACTACTGTCTATTGATATGTCAAACACTTTATTAAATCAGCAATTAGTGATCAATAATAACATCTAATAAACATCATTTATTTATTGACCAGAAATCTGTAGAAGAATGCTATACCTGGCTCCAGCTGGGCTCCTCCACTTCTTCCTGGCTGGAAGTCCCAGGTTGGACATCGGAAGCCTCAGCTTGGGTGGAAGATAGGGTGGAAGGAAGAGTGGAAGGAAGAGTTGAGAGGGAGTCCCTGACTCCAGTCTGGTCTGACAGAAATCGCAGTCTCTCATAGTACCACAGTCTGGGGACATAAATGTCATCTGCTGCAGCTCCGGATCTCTGGGAATCCATGACCTTCTTGCGCTCCCTAAGATAAGTGCTCCTTAGGCCACCAATTTTGGCTTTTAAATAAGGGATGGTTGCCGTGGAGACCACCGGCTTCACCAACTCCAGCAGTTTCTCCAGCGCTGCCTGCCTCTTTTGTTTATGATTATAATGTGGGTGTTTGATCTGCCACAGACAGGGCAGCTCCCTGTATTTGTCTATGAACAGGGGGAGAAAGTTGTGGTGATTGAAGCCATCCATTTTCTCTGCAAGACACAACACAAAACAAACCCTAATGTCAGGCGAAACTCTCCTAATCTTGTTACAATATAGGCCTCAATCTAGAAGCAGTATAGGCCCAAGTTTAGATCTTACCTTCGATATAACGATTGGCGCCTCCGATACTCCTTTCTCCGCTCACAGATCGTACGTACTACGCACGCGTGTTACGCTTTATATACTCTGCGCATGCGTGAAACTCCACCCGCCCCTGATGTTCTTTCTAGTCTATTGAATAAAATTGTGTTTGAAGCGCTTCACAATGTGATTAAATAAATGATTATATGGCTGTTAAAATACTGATAGCCATATACTTAAAACTAATCCAGCAGTAGTGTAAAAATTGCAATATAAAAATTGTGACACCATGTGCATAAATAAATATATAAATACAAATAAATAAATTCTAATATGTTAAATAATGAGTCACTCTAGTAATATTCCAAAAACGTGAATAAATACATCAGACAGCCAAATTCACATAGAGATTAACTTTAGTCCCAGTAACAAAGTTCTTCAATAGCACTATAATTGCTTAATTGGGGTGCTCAATTGGCAGTTTTAAACGACAATGTTCTTTTGCTTTAGCCACATCAGATGTAATGATCACCGTCAGACATCATATGTAAAGCAGATGAAAGAGAAATATCATTGCGCAATGCTCTTAATAACAGGTACACAAGCAAACATGTATTAGATCCACTCACGTGCGCCCAATAGTAAAAAGCATATGCAGGTGTATAGAGCAGTCAGCCGCCACGGACAAAAGCAGAATCGCTGCAGTACACAGCTAGATACTGACAGTCTGCACAGTGCGTCCTCGGCTCCTCCACTGTGCAGACTGTCAGTATCTAGCTGTGTACTGCTCAGTCTTTGGCTGTGGAACTTTGTGTAAGTGGAACTTGGTAGAAGTGGGAGTTAAAAACTAGAGTTATAGAGTGAATAAGTCTTGCTTGTTGATTGCTGGGTTTGCTGGGGTGCATTTTTGGGGCTTTTCCTTTTAGTTTTTTCATTTGCCTTTTTCTGTCACTTTTTAAATAGCTTCTTTTTTTTTTTTTTTTTTCCTCTGGTTCCTTCAGCCTATCAATTAAGGGGGGTGGTTAATTGCTCACAGGTGCCTATTTAACTGGGTGTAGAACTCAGTCTGAGCGTGCTCAGTCTTTGGCTGTGGAACTTTGTGTAAGTGGAACTTGGTGGGAGTTAAAAACTAGAGTTATAGAGTGAATAAGTCTTGCTTGTTGATTGCTGGGTTTGCTGGGGTGCATTTTTGGGGCTTTTCCTTTTAGTTTTTTCATTTGCCTTTTCTGTCACTTTTTAAATAGCTTTTTTTTTTTTTTTCCTCTGGTTCCTTTAGCCTATCAATTAAGGGGGGTGGTTAATTGCTCACAGGTGCCTATTTAACTGGGTGTAGAACTCAGTCTGAGCATGCTCAGTCTTTGGCTGTGGAACTTTGTGTAAGTGGAACTTGGTAGAAGTGGGAGTTAAAAACTAGAGTTATAGAGTGAATAAGTCTTGCTTGTTGATTGCTGGGTTTGCTGGGGTGCATTTTTGGGGCTTTTCCTTTTAGTTTTTTCATTTGCCTTTTTCTGTCACTTTTTAAATAGCTTTTTTTTTTTTTTTCCTCTGGTTCCTTCAGCCTATCAATTAAGGGGGGTGGTTAATTGCTCACAGGTGCCTATTTAACTGGGTGTAGAACTCAGTCTGAGCGTGCTCAGTCTTTGGCTGTGGAACTTTGTGTAAGTGGAACTTGGTAGAAGTGGGAGTTAAAAACTAGAGTTATAGAGTGAATAAGTCTTGCTTGTTGATTGCTGGGTTTGCTGGGGTGCATTTTTGGGGATTTTCCTTTTAGTTTTTTCATTTGCCTTTTTCTGTCACTTTTTAAATAGCTTTTTTTTTTTCCTCTGGTTCCTTCAGCCTATCAATTAAGGGGAGTGGTTAATTGCTCACAGGTGCCTATTTAACTGGGTGTAGAACTCAGTCTGAGCGTGCTCAGTCTTTGGCTGTGGAACTTTGTGTAAGTGGAACTTGGTAGAAGTGGGAGTTAAAAACTAGAGTTATAGAGTGAATAAGTCTTGCTTGTTGATTGCTGGGTTTGCTGGGGTGCATTTTTGGGGCTTTTCCTTTTAGTTTTTTCATTTGCCTTTTTCTGTCACTTTTTAAATAGCTTTTTTTTTTTTTCCTCTGGTTCCTTCAGCCTATCAATTAAGGGGGGGTGGTTAATTGCTCACAGGTGCCTATTTAACTGGGTGTAGAACTCAGTCTGAGCGTGCTCAGTCTTTGGCTGTGGAACTTTGTGTAAGTGGAACTTGGTAGAAGTGGAAGTTAAAAACTAGAGTTATAGAGTGAATAAGTCTTGCTTGTTGATTGCTGGGTTTGCTGGGGTGCATTTTTGGGGCTTTTCCTTTTAGTTTTTTCATTTGCCTTTTTCTGTCACTTTTTAAATAGCTTTTTTTTTTTTTTCCTCTGGTTCCTTCAGCCTATCAATTAAGGGGGGTGGTTAATTGCTCACAGGTGCCTATTTAACTGGGTGTAGAACTCAGTCTGAGCGTGCTCAGTCTTTGGCTGTGGAACTTTGTGTAAGTGGAACTTGGTAGAAGTGGGAGTTAAAAACTAGAGTTATAGAGTGAATAAGTCTTGCTTGTTGATTGCTGGGTTTGCTGGGGTGCATTTTTGGGGCTTTTCCTTTTAGTTTTTTCATTTGCCTTTTTCTGTCACTTTTTAAATAGCTTTTTTTTTTTTTTCCTCTGGTTCCTTCAGCCTATCAATTAAGGGGGTGGTTAATTGCTCACAGGTGCCTATTTAACTGGGTGTAGAACTCAGTCTGAGCGTGCTCAGTCTTTGGCTGTGGAACCTTGTGTAAGTGGAACTTGGTAGAAGTGGGAGTTAAAAACTAGAGTTATAGAGTGAATAAGTCTTGCTTGTTGATTGCTGGGTTTGCTGGGGTGCATTTTTGGGGCTTTTCCTTTTAGTTTTTTCATTTGCCTTTTTCTGTCACTTTTTAAATAGCTTTTTTTTTTCCTCTGGTTCCTTCAGCCTATCAATTAAGGGGGGTGGTTAATTGCTCACAGGTGCCTATTTAACTGGGTGTAGAACTCAGTCTGAGCGTGCTCAGTCTTTGGCTGTGGAACTTTGTGTAAGTGGAACTTGGTAGAAGTGGGAGTTAAAAACTAGAGTTATAGAGTGAATAAGTCTTGCTTGTTGATTGCTGGGTTTGCTGGGGTGTATTTTTGGGGCTTTTCCTTTTAGTTTTTTCATTTGCCTTTTTCTGTCACTTTTTAAATAGCTTTTTTTTTTCCTCTGGTTCCTTCAGCCTATCAATTAAGGGGGGTGGTTAATTGCTCACAGGTGCCTATTTAACTGGGTGTAGAACTCAGTCTGAGCGTGCTCAGTCTTTGGCTGTGGAACTTTGTGTAAGTGGAACTTGGTAGAAGTGGGAGTTAAAAACTAGAGTTATAGAGTGAATAAGTCTTGCTTGTTGATTGCTGGGTTTGCTGGGGTGCATTTTTGGGGCTTTTCCTTTTAGTTTTTTCATTTGCCTTTTTCTGTCACTTTTTAAATAGCTTTTTTTTTTTTTTTTTTTCCTCTGGTTCCTTCAGCCTATCAATTAAGGGGGTGGTTAATTGCTCACAGGTGCCTATTTAACTGGGAGTAGAACTCAGTCTGAGCGTGCTCAGTCTTTGGCTGTGGAACTTTGTGTAAGTGGAACTTGGTAGAAGTGGGAGTTAAAAACTAGAGTTATAGAGTGAATAAGTCTTGCTTGTTGATTGCTGGGTTTGCTGGGGTGCATTTTTGGGGCTTTTCCTTTTAGTGTTTTCATTTGCCTTTTTCTGTCACTTTTTAAATAGCTTTTTTTTTTTTTTTTCCTCTGGTTCCTTCAGCCTATCAATTAAGGGGGTGGTTAATTGCTCACAGGTGCCTATTTAACTGGGAGTAGAACTCAGTCTGAGCGTGCTCAGTCTTTGGCTGTGGAACTTTGTGTAAGTGGAACTTGGTAGAAGTGGGAGTTAAAAACTAGAGTTATAGAGTGAATAAGTCTTGCTTGTTGATTGCTGGGTTTGCTGGGGTGCATTTTTGGGGCTTTTCCTTTTAGTGTTTTCATTTTCCTTTTTCTGTCACTTTTTAAATAGCTTTTTTTTTTTTTTTTCCTCTGGTTCCTTCAGCCTATCAATTAAGGGGGGTGGTTAATTGCTCACAGGTGCCTATTTAACTGGGTGTAGAACTCAGTCTGAGCGTGCTCAGTCTTTGGCTGTGGAACTTTGTGTAAGTGGAACTTGGTAGAAGTGGGAGTTAAAAACTAGAGTTATAGAGTGAATAAGTCTTGCTTGTTGATTGCTGGGTTTGCTGGGGTGCATTTTTGGGGCTTTTCCTTTTAGTTTTTTCATTTGCCTTTTTCTGTCACTTTTTAAATAGCTTCTTTTTTTTTTTTTCCTCTGGTTCCTTCAGCCTATCAATTAAGGGGGGTGGTTAATTGCTCACAGGTGCCTATTTAACTGGGTGTAGAACTCAGTCTGAGCGTGCTCAGTCTTTGGCTGTGGAACTTTGTGTAAGTGGAACTTGGTAGAAGTGGGAGTTAAAAACTAGAGTTATAGAGTGAATAAGTCTTGCTTGTTGATTGCTGGGTTTGCTGGGGTGCATTTTTGGGGCTTTTCCTTTTAGTTTTTTCATTTGCCTTTTTCTGTCACTTTTTAAATAGCTTTTTTTTTTTTCCTCTGGTTGCTTCAGCCTATCAATTAAGGGGGGTGGTTAATTGCTCACAGGTGCCTATTTAACTGGGTGTAGAACTCAGTCTGAGCGTGCTCAGTCTTTGGCTGTGGAACTTTGTGTAAGTGGAACTTGGTAGAAGTGGGAGTTAAAAACTAGAGTTATAGAGTGAATAAGTCTTGCTTGTTGATTGCTGGGTTTGCTGGGGTGCATTTTTGGGGCTTTTCCTTTTAGTTTTTTCATTTGCCTTTTTCTGCCACTTTTTAAATAGCTTTTTTTTTTTTTCCTCTGGTTCCTTCAGCCTATCAATTAAGGGGGGTGGTTAATTGCTCACAGGTGCCTATTTAACTGGGTGTAGAACTCAGTCTGAGCGTGCTCAGTCTTTGGCTGTGGAACTTTGTGTAAGTGGAACTTGGTAGAAGTGGGAGTTAAAAACTAGAGTTATAGAGTGAATAAGTCTTGCTTGTTGATTGCTGGGTTTGCTGGGGTGCATTTTTGGGGCTTTTCCTTTTAGTTTTTTCATTTGCCTTTTTCTGTCACTTTTTAAATAGCTTTTTTTTTTTTTTTCCTCTGGTTCCTTCAGCCTATCAATTAAGGGGGGTGGTTAATTGCTCACAGGTGCCTATTTAACTGGGTGTAGAACTCAGTCTGAGCGTGCTCAGTCTTTGGCTGTGGAACTTTGTGTAAGTGGAACTTGGTAGAAGTGGGAGTTAAAAACTAGAGTTATAGAGTGAATAAGTCTTGCTTGTTGATTGCTGGGTTTGCTGGGGTGCATTTTTGGGGCTTTTCCTTTTAGTTTTTTCATTTGCCTTTTTCTGTCACTTTTTAAATAGCTTTTTTTTTTTCCTCTGGTTCCTTCAGCCTATCAATTAAGGGGGGTGGTTAATTGCTCACAGGTGCCTATTTAACTGGGTGTAGAACTCAGTCTGAGCGTGCTCAGTCTTTGGCTGTGGAACTTTGTGTAAGTGGAACTTGGTAGAAGTGGGAGTTAAAAACTAGAGTTATAGAGTGAATAAGTCTTGCTTGTTGATTGCTGGGTTTGCTGGGGTGCATTTTTGGGGCTTTTCCTTTTAGTTTTTTCATTTGCCTTTTTCTGTCACTTTTTAAATAGCTTTTTTTTTTTTTTTTTTCCTCTGGTTCCTTCAGCCTATCAATTAAGGGGGTGGTTAATTGCTCACAGGTGCCTATTTAACTGGGAGTAGAACTCAGTCTGAGCGTGCTCAGTCTTTGGCTGTGGAACTTTGTGTAAGTGGAACTTGGTAGAAGTGGGAGTTAAAAACTAGAGTTATAGAGTGAATAAGTCTTGCTTGTTGATTGCTGGGTTTGCTGGGGTGCATTTTTGGGGCTTTTCCTTTTAGTGTTTTCATTTGCCTTTTTCTGTCACTTTTTAAATAGCTTTTTTTTTTTTTTTTCCTCTGGTTCCTTCAGCCTATCAATTAAGGGGGTGGTTAATTGCTCACAGGTGCCTATTTAACTGGGAGTAGAACTCAGTCTGAGCGTGCTCAGTCTTTGGCTGTGGAACTTTGTGTAAGTGGAACTTGGTAGAAGTGGGAGTTAAAAACTAGAGTTATAGAGTGAATAAGTCTTGCTTGTTGATTGCTGGGTTTTCTGGGGTGCATTTTTGGGGCTTTTCCTTTTAGTGTTTTCATTTTCCTTTTTCTGTCACTTTTTAAATAGCTTTTTTTTTTTTTTTTCCTCTGGTTCCTTCAGCCTATCAATTAAGGGGGGTGGTTAATTGCTCACAGGTGCCTATTTAACTGGGTGTAGAACTCAGTCTGAGCGTGCTCAGTCTTTGGCTGTGGAACTTTGTGTAAGTGGAACTTGGTAGAAGTGGGAGTTAAAAACTAGAGTTATAGAGTGAATAAGTCTTGCTTGTTGATTGCTGGGTTTGCTGGGGTGCATTTTTAGGGCTTTTCCTTTTAGTTTTTTCATTTGCCTTTTTCTGTCACTTTTTAAATAGCTTCTTTTTTTTTTTCCTCTGGTTCCTTCAGCCTATCAATTAAGGGGGGTGGTTAATTGCTCACAGGTGCCTATTTAACTGGGTGTAGAACTCAGTCTGAGCGTGCTCAGTCTTTGGCTGTGGAACTTTGTGTAAGTGGAACTTGGTAGAAGTGGGAGTTAAAAACTAGAGTTATAGAGTGAATAAGTCTTGCTTGTTGATTGCTGGGTTTGCTGGGGTGCATTTTTGGGGCTTTTCCTTTTAGTTTTTTCATTTGCCTTTTTCTGTCACTTTTTAAATAGCTTTTTTTTTTTTCCTCTGGTTGCTTCAGCCTATCAATTAAGGGGGGTGGTTAATTGCTCACAGGTGCCTATTTAACTGGGTGTAGAACTCAGTCTGAGCGTGCTCAGTCTTTGGCTGTGGAACTTTGTGTAAGTGGAACTTGGTAGAAGTGGGAGTTAAAAACTAGAGTTATAGAGTGAATAAGTCTTGCTTGTTGATTGCTGGGCTTGCTGGGGTGCATTTTTGGGGCTTTTCCTTTTAGTTTTTTCATTTGCCTTTTTCTGCCACTTTTTAAATAGCTTTTTTTTTTTTTCCTCTGGTTCCTTCAGCCTATCAATTAAGGGGGGTGGTTAATTGCTCACAGGTGCCTATTTAACTGGGTGTAGAACTCAGTCTGAGCGTGCTCAGTCTTTGGCTGTGGAACTTTGTGTAAGTGGAACTTGGTAGAAGTGGGAGTTAAAAACTAGAGTTATAGAGTGAATAAGTCTTGCTTGTTGATTGCTGGGTTTGCTGGGGTGCATTTTTGGGGCTTTTCCTTTTAGTTTTTTCATTTGCCTTTTTCTGTCACTTTTTAAATAGCTTTTTTTTTTTTTTTTTCCTCTGGTTCCTTCAGCCTATCAATTAAGGGGGGTGGTTAATTGCTCACAGGTGCCTATTTAACTGGGTGTAGAACTCAGTCTGAGCGTGCTCAGTCTTTGGCTGTGGAACTTTGTGTAAGTGGAACTTGGTAGAAGTGGACGTTAAAAACTAGAGTTATAGAGTGAATAAGTCTTGCTTGTTGATTGCTGGGTTTGCTGGGGTGCATTTTTGGGGCTTTTCCTTTTAGTTTTTTCATTTGCCTTTTTCTGTCACTTTTTAAATAGCTTTTTTTTTTTTCCTCTGGTTCCTTCAGCCTATCAATTAAGGGGGGTGGTTAATTGCTCACAGGTGCCTATTTAACTGGGTGTAGAACTCAGTCTGAGCGTGCTCAGTCTTTGGCTGTGGAACTTTGTGTAAGTGGAACTTGGTAGAAGTGGGAGTTAAAAACTAGAGTTATAGAGTGAATAAGTCTTGCTTGTTGATTGCTGGGTTTGCTGGGGTGCATTTTTGGGGCTTTTCCTTTTAGTTTTTTCATTTGCCTTTTTCTGCCACTTTTTAAATAGCTTTTTTTTTTCCTCTGGTTCCTTCAGCCTATCAATTAAGGGGGGTGGTTAATTGCTCACAGGTGCCTATTTAACTGGGTGTAGAACTCAGTCTGAGCGTGCTCAGTCTTTGGCTGTGGAACTTTGTGTAAGTGGAACTTGGTAGAAGTGGGAGTTAAAAACTAGAGTTATAGAGTGAATAAGTCTTGCTTGTTGATTGCTGGGTTTGCTGGGGTGCATTTTTGGGGCTTTTCATTTTAGTGTTTTCATTTGCCTTTTTCTGTCACTTTTTAAATAGCTTTTTTTTTTTTTTTTCCTCTGGTTCCTTCAGCCTATCAATTAAGGGGGGTGGTTAATTGCTCACAGGTGCCTATTTAACTGGGTGTAGAACTCAGTCTGAGCGTGCTCAGTCTTTGGCTGTGGAACTTTGTGTAAGTGGAACTTGGTAGAAGTGGGAGTTAAAAACTAGAGTTATAGAGTGAATAAGTCTTGCTTGTTGATTGCTGGGTTTGCTGGGGTGCATTTTTGGGGCTTTTCCTTTTAGTTTTTTCATTTGCCTTTTTCTGTCACTTTTTAAATAGCTTTTTTTTTTTCCTCTGGTTGCTTCAGCCTATCAATTAAGGGGGGTGGTTAATTGCTCACAGGTGCCTATTTAACTGGGTGTAGAACTCAGTCTGAGCGTGCTCAGTCTTTGGCTGTGGAACTTTGTGTAAGTGGAACTTGGTAGAAGTGGGAGTTAAAAACTAGAGTTATAGAGTGAATAAGTCTTGCTTGTTGATTGCTGGGTTTGCTGGGGTGCATTTTTGGGGCTTTTCCTTTTAGTTTTTTCATTTGCCTTTTTCTGCCACTTTTTAAATAGCTTTTTTTTTTTTTCCTCTGGTTCCTTCAGCCTATCAATTAAGGGGGGTGGTTAATTGCTCACAGGTGCCTATTTAACTGGGTGTAGAACTCAGTCTGAGCGTGCTCAGTCTTTGGCTGTGGAACTTTGTGTAAGTGGAACTTGGTAGAAGTGGGAGTTAAAAACTAGAGTTATAGAGTGAATAAGTCTTGCTTGTTGATTGCTGGGTTTGCTGGGGTGCATTTTTGGGGCTTTTCCTTTTAGTTTTTTCATTTGCCTTTTTCTGTCACTTTTTAAATAGCTTTTTTTTTTTTCCTCTGGTTGCTTCAGCCTATCAATTAAGGGGGGTGGTTAATTGCTCACAGGTGCCTATTTAACTGGGTGTAGAACTCAGTCTGAGCGTGCTCAGTCTTTGGCTGTGGAACTTTGTGTAAGTGGAACTTGGTAGAAGTGTGAGTTAAAAACTAGAGTTATAGAGTGAATAAGTCTTGCTTGTTGATTGCTGGGTTTGCTGGGGTGCATTTTTGGGGCTTTTCCTTTTAGTTTTTTCATTTGCCTTTTTCTGCCACTTTTTAAATAGCTTTTTTTTTTTTTCCTCTGGTTCCTTCAGCCTATCAATTAAGGGGGGTGGTTAATTGCTCACAGGTGCCTATTTAACTGGGTGTAGAACTCAGTCTGAGCGTGCTCAGTCTTTGGCTGTGGAACTTTGTGTAAGTGGAACTTGGTAGAAGTGGGAGTTAAAAACTAGAGTTATAGAGTGAATAAGTCTTGATTGTTGATTGCTGGGTTTGCTGGGGTGCATTTTTGGGGCTTTTCCTTTTAGTTTTTTCATTTGCCTTTTTCTGTCACTTTTTAAATAGCTTTTTTTTTTTTTTTCCTCTGGTTCCTTCAGCCTATCAATTAAGGGGGGTGGTTAATTGCTCACAGGTGCCTATTTAACTGGGTGTAGAACTCAGTCTGAGCGTGCTCAGTCTTTGGCTGTGGAACTTTGTGTAAGTGGAACTTGGTAGAAGTGGGCGTTAAAAACTAGAGTTATAGAGTGAATAAGTCTTGCTTGTTGATTGCTGGGTTTGCTGGGGTGCATTTTTGGGGCTTTTCCTTTTAGTTTTTTCATTTGCCTTTTTCTGTCACTTTTTAAATAGCTTTTTTTTTTTTTTTTTTTTTCCTCTGGTTCCTTCAGCCTATCAATTAAGGGGGTGGTTAATTGCTCACAGGTGCCTATTTAACTGGGTGTAGAACTCAGTCTGAGCGTGCTCAGTCTTTGGCTGTGGAACTTTGTGTAAGTGGAACTTGGTAGAAGTGGGAGTTAAAAACTAGAGTTATAGAGTGAATAAGTCTTGCTTGTTGATTGCTTGGTTTGCTGGGGTGCATTTTTGGGGCTTTTCCTTTTAGTTTTTTCATTTGCCTTTTTCTGCCACTTTTTAAATAGCTTTTTTTTTTTTTTTTTTTTTTCCTCTGGTTCCTTCAGCCTATCAATTAACGGGGGTGGTTAATTGCTCACAGGTGCCTATTTAACTGGGTGTAGAACTCAGTCTGAGCGTGCTCAGTCTTTGGCTGTGGAACTTTGTGTAAGTGGAACTTGGTAGAAGTGGGAGTTAAAAACTAGAGTTATAGAGTGAATAAGTCTTGCTTGTTGATTGCTGGGTTTGCTGGGGTGCATTTTTGGGGCTTTTCCTTTTAGTTTTTTCATTTGCCTTTTTCTGTCACTTTTTAAATAGCTTTTTTTTTTTTCCTCTGGTTGCTTCAGCCTATCAATTAAGGGGGGTGGTTAATTGCTCACAGGTGCCTATTTAACTGGGTGTAGAACTCAGTCTGAGCGTGCTCAGTCTTTGGCTGTGGAACTTTGTGTAAGTGGAACTTGGTAGAAGTGGGAGTTAAAAACTAGAGTTATAGAGTGAATAAGTCTTGCTTGTTGATTGCTGGGTTTGCTGGGGTGCATTTTTGGGGCTTTTCCTTTTAGTTTTTTCATTTGCCTTTTTCTGCCACTTTTTAAATAGCTTTTTTTTTTTTTCCTCTGGTTCCTTCAGCCTATCAATTAAGGGGGGTGGTTAATTGCTCACAGGTGCCTATTTAACTGGGTGTAGAACTCAGTCTGAGCGTGCTCAGTCTTTGGCTGTGGAACTTTGTGTAAGTGGAACTTGGTAGAAGTGGGAGTTAAAAACTAGAGTTATAGAGTGAATAAGTCTTGCTTGTTGATTGCTGGGTTTGCTGGGGTGCATTTTTGGGGCTTTTCCTTTTAGTTTTTTCATTTGCCTTTTTCTGTCACTTTTTAAATAACTTTTTTTTTTTTTTTCCTCTGGTTCCTTCAGCCTATCAATTAAGGGGGGTGGTTAATTGCTCACAGGTGCCTATTTAACTGGGTGTAGAACTCAGTCTGAGCGTGCTGAGTCTTTGGCTGTGGAACTTTGTGTAAGTGGAACTTGGTAGAAGTGGGAGTTAAAAACTAGAGTTATAGAGTGAATAAGTCTTGCTTGTTGATTGCTGGGTTTGCTGGGGTGCATTTTTGGGGCTTTTCCTTTTAGTTTTTTCATTTGCCTTTTTCTGTCACTTTTTAAATAGCTTCTTTTTTTTTTTCCTCTGGTTCCTTCAGCCTATCAATTAAGGGGGGTGGTTAATTGCTCACAGGTGCCTATTTAACTGGGTGTAGAACTCAGTCTGAGCGTGCTCAGTCTTTGGCTGTATAACTTTGTGTAAGTGGAACTTGGTAGAAGTGGGAGTTAAAAACTAGAGTTATAGAGTGAATAAGTCTTGCTTGTTGATTGCTGGGTTTGCTGGGGTGCATTTTTGGGGCTTTTCCTTTTAGTTTTTTCATTTGCCTTTTTCTGTCACTTTTTAAATAGCTTTTTTTTTTTTCCTCTGGTTGCTTCAGCCTATCAATTAAGGGGGGTGGTTAATTGCTCACAGGTGCCTATTTAACTGGGTGTAGAACTCAGTCTGAGCGTGCTCAGTCTTTGGCTGTGGAACTTTGTGTAAGTGGAACTTGGTAGAAGTGGGAGTTAAAAACTAGAGTTATAGAGTGAATAAGTCTTGCTTGTTGATTGCTGGGTTTGCTGGGGTGCATTTTTGGGGCTTTTCCTTTTAGTTTTTTCATTTGCCTTTTTCTGCCACTTTTTAAATAGCTTTTTTTTTTTTTCCTCTGGTTCCTTCAGCCTATCAATTAAGGGGGGTGGTTAATTGCTCACAGGTGCCTATTTAACTGGGTGTAGAACTCAGTCTGAGCGTGCTCAGTCTTTGGCTGTGGAACTTTGTGTAAGTGGAACTTGGTAGAAGTGGGAGTTAAAAACTAGAGTTATAGAGTGAATAATTCTTGCTTGTTGATTGCTGGGTTTGCTGGGGTGCATTTTTGGGGCTTTTCCTTTTAGTTTTTTCATTTGCCTTTTTCTGTCACTTTTTAAATAGCTTTTTTTTTTTTTTTCCTCTGGTTCCTTCAGCCTATCAATTAAGGGGGGTGGTTAATTGCTCACAGGTGCCTATTTAACTGGGTGTAGAACTCAGTCTGAGCGTGCTCAGTCTTTGGCTGTGGAACTTTGTGTAAGTGGAACTTGGTAGAAGTGGGAGTTAAAAACTAGAGTTATAGAGTGAATAAGTCTTGCTTGTTGATTGCTGGGTTTGCTGGGGTGCATTTTTGGGGCTTTTCCTTTTAGTTTTTTCATTTGCCTTTTTCTGCCACTTTTTAAATAGCTTTTTTTTTTTTTTTTTTTTCCTCTGGTTCCTTCAGCCTATCAATTAAGGGGGGTGGTTAATTGCTCACAGGTGCCTATTTAACTGGGTGTAGAACTCAGTCTGAGCGTGCTCAGTCTTTGGCTGTGGAACTTTGTGTAAGTGGAACTTGGTAGAAGTGGGAGTTAAAAACTAGAGTTATAGAGTGAATAAGTCTTGCTTGTTGATTGCTGGGTTTGCTGGGGTGCATTTTTGGGGCTTTTCCTTTTAGTTTTTTCATTTGCCTTTTTCTGTCACTTTTTAAATAGCTTTTTTTTTTTTTTTTCCTCTGGGTCCTTCAGCCTATCAATTAAGGGGGTGGTTAATTGCTCACAGGTGCCTATTTAACTGGGAGTAGAACTCAGTCTGAGCGTGCTCAGTCTTTGGCTGTGGAACTTTGTGTAAGTGGAACTTGGTAGAAGTGGGAGTTAAAAACTAGAGTTATAGAGTGAATAAGTCTTGCTTGTTGATTGCTGGGTTTGCTGGGGTGCATTTTTGGGGCTTTTCCTTTTAGTTTTTTCATTTGCCTTTTTCTGTCACTTTTTAAATAGCTTTTTTTTTTTCCTCTGGTTGCTTCAGCCTATCAATTAAGGGGGGTGGTTAATTGCTCACAGGTGCCTATTTAACTGGGTGTAGAACTCAGTCTGAGCGTGCTCAGTCTTTGGCTGTGGAACTTTGTGTAAGTGGAACTTGGTAGAAGTGGGAGTTAAAAACTAGAGTTATAGAGTGAATAAGTCTTGCTTGTTGATTGCTGGGTTTGCTGGGGTGCATTTTTGGGGCTTTTCCTTTTAGTTTTTTCATTTGCCTTTTTCTGCCACTTTTTAAATAGCTTTTTTTTTTTTTTCCTCTGGTTCCTTCAGCCTATCAATTAAGGGGGGTGGTTAATTGCTCACAGGTGCCTATTTAACTGGGTGTAGAACTCAGTCTGAGCGTGCTCAGTCTTTATCTGTGGAACTTTGTGTAAGTGGAACTTGGTAGAAGTGGGAGTTAAAAACTAGAGTTATAGAGTGAATAAGTCTTGCTTGTTGATTGCTGGGTTTGCTGGGGTGCATTTTTGGGGCTTTTCCTTTTAGTTTTTTCATTTGCCTTTTTCTGTCACTTTTTAAATAGCTTTTTTTTTTTTTTTTCCTCTGGTTCCTTCAGCCTATCAATTAAGGGGGGTGGTTAATTGCTCACAGGTGCCTATTTAACTGGGTGTAGAACTCAGTCTGAGCGTGCTCAGTCTTTGGCTGTGGAACTTTGTGTAAGTGGAACTTGGTAGAAGTGGGCGTTAAAAACTAGAGTTATAGAGTGAATAAGTCTTGCTTGTTGATTGCTGGGTTTGCTGGGGTGCATTTTTGGGGCTTTTCCTTTTAGTTTTTTCATTTGCCTTTTTCTGTCACTTTTTAAATAGCTTTTTTTTTTTTTTTTTTTTTTTCCTCTGGTTCCTTCAGCCTATCAATTAAGGGGGGTGGTTAATTGCTCACAGGTGCCTATTTAACTGGGTGTAGAACTCAGTCTGAGCGTGCTCAGTCTTTGGCTGTGGAACTTTGTGTAAGTGGAACTTGGTAGAAGTGGGAGTTAAAAACTAGAGTTATAGAGTGAATAAGTCTTGCTTGTTGATTGCTTGGTTTGCTGGGGTGCATTTTTGGGGCTTTTCCTTTTAGTTTTTTCATTTGCCTTTTTCTGCCACTTTTTAAATAGCTTTTTTTTTTTTTTTTTTTTTCCTCTGGTTCCTTCAGCCTATCAATTAAGGGGGGTGGTTAATTGCTCACAGGTGCCTATTTAACTGGGTGTAGAACTCAGTCTGAGCGTGCTCAGTCTTTGGCTGTGGAACTTTGTGTAAGTGGAACTTGGTAGAAGTGGGAGTTAAAAACTAGAGTTATAGAGTGAATAAGTCTTGCTTGTTGATTGCTGGGTTTGCTGGGGTGCATTTTTGGGGCTTTTCCTTTTAGTTTTTTCATTTGCCTTTTTCTGTCACTTTTTAAATAGCTTTTTTTTTTTTTTTTTCCTCTGGTTCCTTCAGCCTATCAATTAAGGGGGTGGTTAATTGCTCACAGGTGCCTATTTAACTGGGAGTAGAACTCAGTCTGAGCGTGCTCAGTCTTTGGCTGTGGAACTTTGTGTAAGTGGAACTTGGTAGAAGTGGGAGTTAAAAACTAGAGTTATAGAGTGAATAAGTCTTGCTTGTTGATTGCTGGGTTTGCTGGGGTGCATTTTTGGGGCTTTTCCTTTTAGTGTTTTCATTTGCCTTTTTCTGTCACTTTTTAAATAGCTTTTTTTTTTTTTTTTCCTCTGGTTCCTTCAGCCTATCAATTAAGGGGGTGGTTAATTGCTCACAGGTGCCTATTTAACTGGGAGTAGAACTCAGTCTGAGCGTGCTCAGTCTTTGGCTGTGGAACTTCGTGTAAGTGGAACTTGGTAGAAGTGGGAGTTAAAAACTAGAGTTATAGAGTGAATAAGTCTTGCTTGTTGATTGCTGGGTTTGCTGGGGTGCATTTTTGGGGCTTTTCCTTTTAGTGTTTTCATTTTCCTTTTTCTGTCACTTTTTAAATAGCTTTTTTTTTTTTTTTTCCTCTGGTTCCTTCAGCCTATCAATTAAGGGGGGTGGTTAATTGCTCACAGGTGCCTATTTAACTGGGTGTAGAACTCAGTCTGAGCGTGCTCAGTCTTTGGCTGTGGAACTTTGTGTAAGTGGAACTTGGTAGAAGTGGGAGTTAAAAACTAGAGTTATAGAGTGAATAAGTCTTGCTTGTTGATTGCTGGGTTTGCTGGGGTGCATTTTTGGGGCTTTTCCTTTTAGTTTTTTCATTTGCCTTTTTCTGTCACTTTTTAAATAGCTTCTTTTTTTTTTTTCCTCTGGTTCCTTCAGCCTATCAATTAAGGGGGGTGGTTAATTGCTCACAGGTGCCTATTTAACTGGGTGTAGAACTCAGTCTGAGCGTGCTCAGTCTTTGGCTGTGGAACTTTGTGTAAGTGGAACTTGGTAGAAGTGGGAGTTAAAAACTAGAGTTATAGAGTGAATAAGTCTTGCTTGTTGATTGCTGGGTTTGCTGTGGTGCATTTTTGGGGCTTTTCCTTTTAGTTTTTTCATTTGCCTTTTTCTGTCACTTTTTAAATAGCTTTTTTTTTTTTCCTCTGGTTGCTTCAGCCTATCAATTAAGGGGGGTGGTTAATTGCTCACAGGTGCCTATTTAACTGGGTGTAGAACTCAGTCTGAGCGTGCTCAGTCTTTGGCTGTGGAACTTTGTGTAAGTGGAACTTGGTAGAAGTGGGAGTTAAAAACTAGAGTTATAGAGTGAATAAGTCTTGCTTGTTGATTGCTGGGTTTGCTGGGGTGCATTTTTGGGGCTTTTCCTTTTAGTTTTTTCATTTGCCTTTTTCTGCGACTTTTTAAATAGCTTTTTTTTTTTTTCCTCTGGTTCCTTCAGCCTATCAATTAAGGGGGGTGGTTAATTGCTCACAGGTGCCTATTTAACTGGGTGTAGAACTCAGTCTGAGCGTGCTCAGTCTTTGGCTGTGGAACTTTGTGTAAGTGGAACTTGGTAGAAGTGGGAGTTAAAAACTAGAGTTATAGAGTGAATAAGTCTTGCTTGTTGATTGCTGGGTTTGCTGGGGTGCATTTTTGGGGCTTTTCCTTTTAGTTTTTTCATTTGCCTTTTTCTGTCACTTTTTAAATAGCTTTTTTTTTTTTTTTCCTCTGGTTCCTTCAGCCTATCAATTAAGGGGGGTGGTTAATTGCTCACAGGTGCCTATTTAACTGGGTGTAGAACTCAGTCTGAGCGTGCTCAGTCTTTGGCTGTGGAACTTTGTGTAAGTGGAACTTGGTAGAAGTGGGCGTTAAAAACTAGAGTTATAGAGTGAATAAGTCTTGCTTGTTGATTGCTGGGTTTGCTGGGGTGCATTTTTGGGGCTTTTCCTTTTAGTTTTTTCATTTGCCTTTTTCTGTCACTTTTTAAATAGCTTTTTTTTTTTTTTTTTTTTCCTCTGGTTCCTTCAGCCTATCAATTAAGGGGGGTGGTTAATTGCTCACAGGTGCCTATTTAACTGGGTGTAGAACTCAGTCTGAGCGTGCTCAGTCTTTGGCTGTGGAACTTTGTGTAAGTGGAACTTGGTAGAAGTGGGAGTTAAAAACTAGAGTTATAGAGTGAATAAGTCTTGCTTGTTGATTGCTGGGTTTGCTGGGGTGCATTTTTGGGGCTTTTCCTTTTAGTTTTTTCATTTGCCTTTTTCTGTCACTTTTTAAATAGCTTTTTTTTTTTTTTCCTCTGGTTCCTTCAGCCTATCAATTAAGGGGGGTGGTTAATTGCTCACAGGTGCCTATTTAACTGGGTGTAGAACTCAGTCTGAGCGTGCTCAGTCTTTGGCTGTGGAACTTTGTGTAAGTGGAACTTGGTAGAAGTGGGAGTTAAAAACTAGAGTTATAGAGTGAATAAGTCTTGCTTGTTGATTGCTGGGTTTGCTGGGGTGCATTTTTGGGGCTTTTCCTTTTAGTTTTTTCATTTGCCTTTTTCTGTCACTTTTTAAATAGCTTTTTTTTTTTTTTCCTCTGGTTCCTTCAGCCTATCAATTAAGGGGGGTGGTTAATTGCTCACAGGTGCCTATTTAACTGGGTGTAGAACTCAGTCTGAGCGTGCTCAGTCTTTGGCTGTGGAACTTTGTGTAAGTGGAACTTGGTAGAAGTGGGAGTTAAAAACTAGAGTTATAGAGTGAATAAGTCTTGCTTGTTGATTGCTGGGTTTGCTGGGGTGCATTTTTGGGGCTTTTCCTTTTAGTTTTTTCATTTGCCTTTTTCTGTCACTTTTTAAATAGCTTTTTTTTTTTTTCTCTGGTTCCTTCAGCCTATCATTTAAGGGGGGTGGTTAATTGCTCACAGGTGCCTATTTAACTGGGTGTAGAACTCAGTCTGAGCGTGCTCAGTCTTTGGCTGTGGAACTTTGTGTAAGTGGAACTTGGTAGAAGTGGGAGTTAAAAACTAGAGTTATAGAGTGAATAAGTCTTGCTTGTTGATTGCTGGGTTTGCTGGGGTGCATTTTTGGGGCTTTTCCTTTTAGTTTTTTCATTTGCCTTTTTCTGCCACTTTTTAAATAGCTTTTTTTTTTTTTTTTCTCTGGTTCCTTCAGCCTATCAATTAAGGGGGGTGGTTAATTGCTCACAGGTGCCTATTTAACTGGGTGTAGAACTCAGTCTGAGCGTGCTCAGTCTTTGGCTGTGGAACTTTGTGTAAGTGGAACTTGGTAGAAGTGGGAGTTAAAAACTAGAGTTATAGAGTGAATAAGTCTTGCTTGTTGATTGCTGGGTTTGCTGGGGTGCATTTTTGGGGCTTTTCCTTTTAGTTTTTTCATTTGCCTTTTTCTGTCACTTTTTAAATAGCTTTTTTTTTTTCCTCTGGTTCCTTCAGCCTATCATTTAAGGGGGGTGGTTAATTGCTCACAGGTGCCTATTTAACTGGGTGTAGAACTCAGTCTGAGCGTGCTCAGTCTTTGGCTGTGGAACTTTGTGTAAGTGGAACTTGGTAGAAGTGGGAGTTAAAAACTAGAGTTATAGAGTGAATAAGTCTTGCTTGTTGATTGCTGGGTTTGCTGGGGTGCATTTTTGGGGCTTTTCCTTTTAGTTTTTTCATTTGCCTTTTTCTGCGACTTTTTAAATAGCTTTTTTTTTTTTTCCTCTGGTTCCTTCAGCCTATCAATTAAGGGGGGTGGTTAATTGCTCACAGGTGCCTATTTAACTGGGTGTAGAACTCAGTCTGAGCGTGCTCAGTCTTTGGCTGTGGAACTTTGTGTAAGTGGAACTTGGTAGAAGTGGGAGTTAAAAACTAGAGTTATAGAGTGAATAAGTCTTGCTTGTTGATTGCTGGGTTTGCTGGGGTGCATTTTTGGGGCTTTTCCTTTTAGTTTTTTCATTTGCCTTTTTCTGTCACTTTTTAAATAGCTTTTTTTTTTTTTTTCCTCTGGTTCCTTCAGCCTATCAATTAAGGGGGGTGGTTAATTGCTCACAGGTGCCTATTTAACTGGGTGTAGAACTCAGTCTGAGCGTGCTCAGTCTTTGGCTGTGGAACTTTGTGTAAGTGGAACTTGGTAGAAGTGGGCGTTAAAAACTAGAGTTATAGAGTGAATAAGTCTTGCTTGTTGATTGCTGGGTTTGCTGGGGTGCATTTTTGGGGCTTTTCCTTTTAGTTTTTTCATTTGCCTTTTTCTGTCACTTTTTAAATAGCTTTTTTTTTTTTTTTTTTTTTTCCTCTGGTTCCTTCAGCCTATCAATTAAGGGGGGTGGTTAATTGCTCACAGGTGCCTATTTAACTGGGTGTAGAACTCAGTCTGAGCGTGCTCAGTCTTTGGCTGTGGAACTTTGTGTAAGTGGAACTTGGTAGAAGTGGGAGTTAAAAACTAGAGTTATAGAGTGAATAAGTCTTGCTTGTTGATTGCTGGGTTTGCTGGGGTGCATTTTTGGGGCTTTTCCTTTTAGTTTTTTCATTTGCCTTTTTCTGTCACTTTTTAAATAGCTTTTTTTTTTTTTCCTCTGGTTCCTTCAGCCTATCAATTAAGGGGGGTGGTTAATTGCTCACAGGTGCCTATTTAACTGGGTGTAGAACTCAGTCTGAGCGTGCTCAGTCTTTGGCTGTGGAACTTTGTGTAAGTGGAACTTGGTAGAAGTGGGAGTTAAAAACTAGAGTTATAGAGTGAATAAGTCTTGCTTGTTGATTGCTGGGTTTGCTGGGGTGCATTTTTGGGGCTTTTCCTTTTAGTTTTTTCATTTGCCTTTTTCTGTCACTTTTTAAATAGCTTTTTTTTTTTTTTCCTCTGGTTCCTTCAGCCTATCAATTAAGGGGGGTGGTTAATTGCTCACAGGTGCCTATTTAACTGGGTGTAGAACTCAGTCTGAGCGTGCTCAGTCTTTGGCTGTGGAACTTTGTGTAAGTGGAACTTGGTAGAAGTGGGAGTTAAAAACTAGAGTTATAGAGTGAATAAGTCTTGCTTGTTGATTGCTGGGTTTGCTGGGGTGCATTTTTGGGGCTTTTCCTTTTAGTTTTTTCATTTGCCTTTTTCTGTCACTTTTTAAATAGCTTTTTTTTTTTTTCTCTGGTTCCTTCAGCCTATCATTTAAGGGGGGTGGTTAATTGCTCACAGGTGCCTATTTAACTGGGTGTAGAACTCAGTCTGAGCGTGCTCAGTCTTTGGCTGTGGAACTTTGTGTAAGTGGAACTTGGTAGAAGTGGGAGTTAAAAACTAGAGTTATAGAGTGAATAAGTCTTGCTTGTTGATTGCTGGGTTTGCTGGGGTGCATTTTTGGGGCTTTTCCTTTTAGTTTTTTCATTTGCCTTTTTCTGCCACTTTTTAAATAGCTTTTTTTTTTTTTTTTCTCTGGTTCCTTCAGCCTATCAATTAAGGGGGGTGGTTAATTGCTCACAGGTGCCTATTTAACTGGGTGTAGAACTCAGTCTGAGCGTGCTCAGTCTTTGGCTGTGGAACTTTGTGTAAGTGGAACTTGGTAGAAGTGGGAGTTAAAAACTAGAGTTATAGAGTGAATAAGTCTTGCTTGTTGATTGCTGGGTTTGCTGGGGTGCATTTTTGGGGCTTTTCCTTTTAGTTTTTTCATTTGCCTTTTTCTGTCACTTTTTAAATAGCTTTTTTTTTTTCCTCTGGTTCCTTCAGCCTATCATTTAAGGGGGGTGGTTAATTGCTCACAGGTGCCTATTTAACTGGGTGTAGAACTCAGTCTGAGCGTGCTCAGTCTTTGGCTGTGGAACTTTGTGTAAGTGGAACTTGGTAGAAGTGGGAGTTAAAAACTAGAGTTATAGAGTGAATAAGTCTTGCTTGTTGATTGCTGGGTTTGCTGGGGTGCATTTTTGGGGCTTTTCCTTTTAGTTTTTTCATTTGCCTTTTTCTGTCACTTTTTAAATAGCTTTTTTTTTTTTTTTTCCTCTGGTTCCTTCAGCCTATCAATTAAGGGGGTGGTTAATTGCTCACAGGTGCCTATTTAACTGGGTGTAGAACTCAGTCTGAGCGTGCTCAGTCTTTGGCTGTGGAACTTTGTGTAAGTGGAACTTGGTAGAAGTGGGAGTTAAAAACTAGAGTTATAGAGTGAATAAGTCTTGCTTGTTGATTGCTGGGTTTGCTGGGGTGCATTTTTGGGGCTTTTCCTTTTAGTTTTTTCATTTGTCTTTTTCTGCCACTTTTTAAATAGCTTTTTTTTTTTTTTTTTTTTTTCCTCTGGTTCCTTCAGCCTATCAATTAAGGGGGGTGGTTAATTGCTCACAGGTGCCTATTTAACTGGGTTAGAACTCAGTCTGAGCATGCTCAGTCTTTGGCTGTGGAACTTTGTGTAAGTGGAACTTGGTAGAAGTGGGAGTTAAAAACTAGAGTTATAGAGTGAATAAGTCTTGCTTGTTGATTGCTGGGTTTGCTGGGGTGCATTTTTGGGGCTTTTCCTTTTAGTTTTTTCATTTGCCTTTTTCTGTCACTTTTTAAATAGCTTTTTTTTTTTTTTTTTTTTTTTTTCCTCTGGTTCCTTCAGCCTATCAATTAAGGGGGGTGGTTAATTGCTCACAGGTGCCTATTTAACTGGGTGTAGAACTCAGTCTGAGCGTGCTCAGTCTTTGGCTATGGAACTTTGTGTAAGTGGAACTTGGTAGAAGTGGGAGTTAAAAACTAGAGTTATAGAGTGAATAAGTCGTGCTTGTTGATTGCTGGGTTTGCTGGGGTGCATTTTTGGGGCTTTTCCTTTTAGTTTTTTCATTTGCCTTTTTCTGTCACTTTTTAAATAGCTTTTTTTTTTTTTTTCCTCTGGTTCCTTCAGCCTATCAATTAAGGGGGGTGGTTAATTGCTCACAGGTGCCTGTTTAACTGGGTGTAGAACTCAGTCTGAGCGTGCTCAGTCTTTGGCTGTGGAACTTTGTGTAAGTGGAACTTGGTAGAAGTGGGAGTTAAAAACTAGAGTTATAGAGTGAATAAGTCTTGCTTGTTGATTGCTGGGTTTGCTGGGGTGCATTTTTGGGGCTTTTCCTTTTAGTTTTTTCATTTGCCTTTTTCTGTCACTTTTTAAATAGCTTTTTTTTTTTTTTTCCTCTGGTTCCTTCAGCCTATCAATTAAGGGGGGTGGTTAATTGCTCACAGGTGCCTATTTAACTGGGTGTAGAACTCAGTCTGAGCGTGCTCAGTCTTTGGCTGTGGAACTTTGTGTAAGTGGAACTTGGTAGAAGTGGGAGTTAAAAACTAGAGTTATAGAGTGAATAAGTCTTGCTTGTTGATTGCTGGGTTTGCTGGGGTGCATTTTTGGGGCTTTTCCTTTTAGTTTTTTCATTTGCCTTTTTCTGTCACTTTTTAAATAGCTTTTTTTTTTTTTTTTCCTCTGGTTCCTTCAGCCTATCAATTAAGGGGGGTGGTTAATTGCTCACAGGTGCCTATTTAACTGGGTGTAGAACTCAGTCTGAGCGTGCTCAATCTTTGGCTGTGGAACTTTGTGTAAGTGGAACTTGGTAGAAGTGGGCGTTAAAAACTAGAGTTATAGAGTGAATAAGTCTTGCTTGTTGATTGCTGGGTTTGCTGGGGTGCATTTTTGGGGCTTTTCCTTTTAGTTTTTTCATTTGCCTTTTTCTGTCACTTTTTAAATAGCTTTTTTTTTTTTTTTTTTTTCCTCTGGTTCCTTCAGCCTATCAATTAAGGGGGGTGGTTAATTGCTCACAGGTGCCTATTTAACTGGGTGTAGAACTCAGTCTGAGCGTGCTCAGTCTTTGGCTGTGGAACTTTGTGTAAGTGGAACTTGGTAGAAGTGGGAGTTAAAAACTAGAGTTATAGAGTGAATAAGTCTTGCTTGTTGATTGCTGGGTTTGCTGGGGTGCATTTTTGGGGCTTTTCCTTTTAGTTTTTTCATTTGCCTTTTTCTGTCACTTTTTAAATAGCTTTTTTTTTTTTTTCCTCTGGTTCCTTCAGGCTATCAATTAAGGGGGGTGGTTAATTGCTCACAGGTGCCTATTTAACTGGGTGTAGAACTCAGTCTGAGCGTGCTCAGTCTTTGGCTGTGGAACTTTGTGTAAGTGGAACTTGGTAGAAGTGGGAGTTAAAAACTAGAGTTATAAACAGGAGGTTATAACAGGGGTCATAGTACCTGTGTAGTGTGAGTATCTGAGTGTTGTCTGAGTAGTGTGTGTGTGGATTGTTAGTACTTGTGTATTGTGTACTGTATACTTGAGTATTGCGAGTGCACGTAGGTCTGCGACTGTTCTGTGATTGCACGTAGGTCTGTGAGTACCTGTGTATTGTCTTGTTGTGTACCTGTGTATTGTCTTGAGTATTAGTGCCAGGAAGCTAGCTGTTAGGTAATTTGGACAGGGTAAAATCCCCAAATCCTCACTAAATTTAATAGGTACGATGCCCGGCGGGTGTGGAGAGGCGACTCTTTGTACATCTTGCCGCATGTATGCGTTCCTTGATCATCCGATCGAGGGTGAATACTGCTGTGCAAAATGTAAGCACATTGTTTCCCTGGAAGCCCAGGTTCTGAATCTAGGGAAGCAACTGTCAGCACTGAGAAGTCCCTCCATACTAAAGGAGAGCCAGGAATGTACACGGCAGGTGCCAGCAGGGGCCAGCACAGAGGCGGGTGGAGACAAAGAGGCGCAGGCACTAGCAAAGAGTAGATGGGTGACAGTCAGGAGGGGTAGAGGGGGAAGTGCCAGAGAGGCCGATCCAGGACTGGAGCATCCCAATAAGTACGCTCCATTGAGTGTCATTGGTGAAACCAGTCAGGGACCAGCACTGCTGGAGATGAGGGACTCTCCTAGCTGCCAGGGGAAGAACTAATCCAGTGAGAGTGGGGGGGCAGCAAAGGGAAAGGAAAGACAGATTCTGGTGGTAGGGGACTCAATTCTTAGAAGGACAGAGAGGGCAATCTGTAACCAAGACCTGAAGCGCCGAACAGTATGTTGTCTACCGGGCGCTCGGGTTCGGCACATCACGGATCTTGTGGACAGATTACTAGGAGGGGCTGGGGAAGACCCGGCTGTCATGGTGAACGTTGGCACCAATGACAAAGTCAGAGGCAGATGGAGTGTCCTAAAGAACGATTTTAGGGACTTAGGTGCTAAATTGAGGAAAAGGACCTCCAAGGTAGTATTCTCAGGAATACTACCGGTACATCGAGCCACACCAGAAAGGCAGAGGGAGATTAGGGAAGTAAACAAGTGGCTGAAGAGCTGGTGTAGTAAGGAGGGGTTTGGGTTCCTGGAGGACTGGGCCGACTTCTCAGTCGGTACTATAGAAGGGACGGACTGCACCTAAATGAGGAGGGTGCAGATCTGCTGGGAATGAAGATGGCCAAAAAGTTAGAGGGGTTTTTAAACTAGGCGATGGGGGGGAGGGTCCAGAGACAGTGATAGCCAGCGCGGATGATATTCCAGAGGGTAGTGTTGGGGGCATTAGTGGTAGGTTAACCAAAGCACAAAAACACAAGGTGAGTATAGTAGCAAGTCCTAGTTGCAATTTTGAAACACCCAATACGAGGACAATATGCGACCAGTCTAAACTATGTGGCATGTTCACCAATGCCAGGAGCATGGCAGACAAGATGGGTGAACTAGAGATACTGTTGTACAAGGAGGATTTGGATTTTGTGGGAATTTCAGAGACCTGGTTCAACAGCTCTCATGATTGGCTGGCAAACATTCAAGGGTATACCCTATACCGCAAGGATAGAGAGGGTAAAAAAGGGGGAGGGGTATGCCTATATATCAAGAATAATGTACAAGTGAATGTGAGAGATGACATCACTGAGGGAGCTAGAGAGGAGGTGGAATCCTTATGGGTAGAGCTCCAAAGGGATGAAGCTAAGGGGAAAATAATACTGGGAGTATGCTATAGGCCCCCTAACCTGAAGGAGGAAGTGGAGACGGATCTCCTATCACAAATTGGATTAGCAGCAAGGATGGGAAGTGTTATCATAATGGGGGATTTTAATTATCCAGACATAGACTGGGCGGAGGGAACCGCGCATTCATTTAAGGCTCGCCAGTTCCTTAATGTCTTGCAGGACAATTTTATGGGTCAGATGGTAGACGCACCAACTAGAAATAAAACATTACTGGATCTACTGATTACCAACAATACAGACCTGATCACAGATGTGGAAATACGGGGCAATTTAGGTAACAGCGATCACAGGTCAATTAGTTTCAGTATAAATCACACAAATAGGAAACATAAAGGGAATACAAAGACACTGAATTTCAAAAGAGCCAACTTCCCTAAACTACAAACCTTGCTAAAAGGCATAAATTGGGATAAAGTATTAGGAACAAAGAATACGGAGGAGAGATGGGTTTGCTTTAAGAGCATATTAAATAAGGGCATTAGCCAATGTATCCCATTGGGTAATACATTTAAAAGAGCGAACAAAAATCCTGGATGGCTTAACTCCAATGTAAAAATGCATATAAAAGCAAAGGAGAAGGCCTTCAAAAAATACAAGGTTGAGGGATCATCCTCAGCATTCAGACTTTATAAAGAATGCAATAAGAAATGTAAGGGTGCAATTAGGACGGCTAAGATAGAACATGAAAGACACATAGCGGAGGAGAGCAAAAAAAATCCCAAGAAATTCTTTAAGTATGTAAACAGTAAAAAAGGGAGGACAGACCATATTGGCCCCATAAAGAATGAGGAAGGACATCTGGTTACAAAGGATGGGGAGATGGCAAAGGTATTGAATTTATTCTTCTCCTCAGTCTTCACGAGTGAATCGGGGGGCTTCAGTAACCAAAACTGCAGTGTTTATCCTCATGACACAAGACAGGAAGCACCTCCATGGTTAACAGAGGACGGAATTAAAATTAGACTTGAGAAACTTAACATTAATAAATCACCGGGACCAGATGGCTTGCATCCGAGGGTACTTAGGGAACTCAGTCAGGTGATTGCCAGACCGTTGTTCCTAATTTTTACAGACAGTCTATTGACTGGAACGGTACCAGCTGATTGGAGAAAAGCCAATGTAGCACCAATATTTAAAAAGGGCCCAAAAAACATCCCTGGGAATTACAGACCAGTTAGCCTAACATCAATAGTATGTAAAATCTTGGAGGGGATGATAAGGGACTATATACAAGATTTTAGTAATAAGAACAATATCATTAGCAGTAATCAGCATGGATTCATGAAGAATCGTTCTTGCCAAACCAATCTATTAACCTTCTATGAGGAGGTGAGTTGCCATCTAGATAAAGGAAGGCCCGTAGACGTGGTGTATCTGGATTTTGCAAAAGCATTTGACACAGTTCCCCATAAACGTTTACTGTACAAAATAGGGTCCGTTGGCATGGACCATAGGGTGAGTACCTGGATTGAAACCTGGCTACAAGGGCGTGTTCAGAGGGTGGTGATAAATGGGGAGTACTCAGAATGGTCAGGGGTGGGTAGTGGGGTTCCCCAGGGTTCTGTGCTGGGACCAATCCTATTTAATTTGTTTATAAACGATCTGGAGGATGGGATAAACAGTTCAATCTCTGTATTTGCAGACGATACTAAGCTAAGCAGGGCAATAACTTCTCCGCAGGAAGTGGAAACCTTGCAAAAAGACCTGAACAAATTAATGGGGTGGGCGACTACATGGCAAATGAGGTTCAATGTAGAAAAATGTAAAATAATGCATTTGGGCGGCAAAAATATGACTGCAATCTATACACTGGGGGAGAACCTCTGGGGGAATCTAGGATGGAAAAGGACCTGGGGGTCCTAGTAGATGATAGGCTCAGCAATGGCATGCAATGCCAAGCTGCTGCTAATAAGGCAAACGGAATATTGGCATGTATTAAAAGGGGGATCAACTCCAGAGATAAAATGATAATTCTCCCGCTCTACAAGACTCTGGTCCGGCCGCACCTGGAGTATGCTGTCCAGTTCTGGGCACCAGTCCTCAGGAAGGATGTACTGGAAATGGAGCGAGTACAAAGAAGGGCAACAAAGCTAATAAAGGGTCTGGAGGATCTTAGTTATGAGGAAAGGTTGCGAGCGTTGAACTTATTCTCTCTGGAGAAGAGACGCTTGAGAGGGGATATGATTTCAATTTACAAATACTGTACTGGTGACCCCACAATAGGGATAAAACTTTTTCGCAGAAGAGAGTTTAATAAGACTCGGGGCCACTCATTACAATTAGAAGAAAAGAGGTTTAACCTTAAACTACGTAGAGGTTTCTTTACTGTAAGAGCGGTAAGGATGTGGAATTCCCTTCCACAGGCGGTGGTCTCAGCGGGGAGCATTGATAGCTTCAAGAAACTATTAGATAATCACCTGAATGACCGCAACATACAGGGATATACAATGTAATACTGACACATAATCACACACATAGGTTGGACTTGATGGACGTGTGTCTTTTTTCAACCTCACCTACTATGTAACTATGTAACTATGTTTAAAACTGCCAAATGAGCACCCCAATTAAGCAATTATAGTGCTATTGAAGAACTTTGTTACTGGGACTAAAGTTAATCTCTATGTGAATTTGGCTGTCTGATGTATTTATTCACGTTTTTGGAATATCACTAGAGTGACTCATTATTTAACATATTAGAATTTATTTATTTGTATTTATATATTTATTTATGCACATGGTGTCACAATTTTTATATTGCAATTTTTACACTACTGCTGGATTAGTTTTAAGTATATGGCTATCAGTATTTTAACAGCCATATATTCATTTATTAATTCACATTGTGAAGCGCTTCAAACACAATTTATTCATTTATTTTTTAGTGATTCTGAACACTTCTTTTTGATAGCAGCCTCACTTTTTTGATGTGTATATTCATCGGTTATTAATTATTACAGCGCTTTGTGTTTATTATATACTTTCTAGTCTATTCCCCGCCCCTTCTCGTTCGGCGCAGTGGGGGAAGAGCACATGGCGAAGACACAGCAGGTGCGTGCTAATTACAGCAATGAGGAGGAGGAGGAGAAAAGCCCGAAGCCAGAAACGTCCAGAAGAGACGATTAAAGGCATAAAATATGTCTTTTGTGGAGATGTTGGAGATGGTGGACATCCTGAAGAGGGCCAACTATGACGGGAAGTATGGACCTTACCCCAATCCCAATGTCCGAAAGGGCAAGATCATGGCGAAAGTGGTCAAGAGTCTGCACCGGAATTTCGGGGTACGGCGATCCAAGGATCAGCTCAGGAAGCGGTGGTCGGACCTCAAATTAAGGGAGCACGAGCAGTACAGAAGGATCAGGAGAGTGCTGCAAAAAAGTAAGTAGTTGTCCTGTGTTCCTATTTTTTATGTTTATTACGTTCGTGCTGCTCCATGTGCTTTTCTTTACTGTTGTACAGTTTAAAATGGCAACTTACATGTTCATGGGCACATTATTCGTTCCTATGAAACATTGTTCGTTCAGACTAGAAAACACCATTGTTTTGGCCATATACATTTGAATAGTTTTTTTATGGCCTACTTCTCTTAAAATAAGTTGGTTGTCTATATGGGTTTGTAACTAGAATGAAATGCAAACTAGATTTTGTGTAAGGAGAGGACACTCAGTAGCTGTTTACACATCTGGACGCTGGAGCACTAGTGTGGGACACCAGAACATCCTTTTTATTAGGGGGTCCCACACAGGTGCTCCAGTGGATACTATAGGAGTGACTACATCTGTGAAGCTTGCACAAAACAGGTAAGTATTCAAGCTTGACCAAGGACAAATTATTTCTTCATCTTGGAACTCTGCCAAAACAGACAATTGTAGCCCACTTCCAAACAATGTTTCATATTCCTATTTCTCTCATCAAATATCTGTGTGCTAAGTATACCTATTTTTTTTTTTTTTTTACATAGGGGAGAAAAGACTCGGAGGACACCCCTCATCCAAGGAGACCACAGACCCCCCACCTCAGGAAGAAGTGGAGACCCACCAAACACAACAGGAGGAGGAGGGGGAAGGAGACGTGGTAGAAATTGTCACCACATCAGGTGAGTGTCTGCGACCACAGGCTCAGGTAAGAGATGGATGCCGGCAGATTTATAATACATGGTGTGTTTTTGTTTCTATATTTTTAGGTGATCGTGATGTTGTGGATCCAGATCATTTCACCTCTGAAAGTGTACAGATCCTGATTGGGGAGATCATGGGGTGTAATAGGGACTTGGAAAACATCCAGAAAAACATAAATGATGTTCAAAAAAAATGAAGAACATCATTGATGTTTTAGGGAGAGTTTAAAACCCCTCGAAATCCCTTCATTTTTTGTGCTTTTTGTGATCTAAAAATTTCTAACATTTTTTGACATATTCGCGAAAAGCCAAATTTTGAAGATGCACACAGTGTATCAACATGTGCTATCTGCCATCACGTGAGATCAATGCACGCGTTTTGGGGGTGCAACCCCTTCCTCAATAATAAAGTAGCTGTGAGGAAGGGGTTGCACTCACAAAACACGTCCCTTGATCCCCCGTGATGGCAGCTAGCACATGTTGACATTCGACAATTTGTGTGCATCTTCAAAATTTGGCTTTTCCTGGGGTGACTTCACCCCATCTGAATGCAATATTAAACACAGTTTGTAAATACTCATGTCTGATATTGCCTTCAAGTTCTACCAAATGTGAACTTTTAAGTTCAAGATTTGTGTCTTTCTTGTTGGTTTTAAACATGACTGTTTTATCTTAAATGGACATTTCTACTTTTTCTAATGTGCCCCCAAAAATTGTTATACAACAAACATGTTGGTTTGTTTTAAAAACCTTTTACAAATGCACATGTGATTGTGCTGGTATTAAAAAGATTGATAATCAAGAATGTGTGGATTATTGTTTCAATGCTCCAAAACTTTTGTTGTGCTCTAATTGGTGTTTTCTGTGACAATGGGTGTTATTTCCTAAGGTAAAATCCACTTTGCACTACAAGTGCAGTTTCAAGTGCACTTGTGCAAAGTGTCTTTGCCTTTAGTAAATAACACCCAACAGTGCTTTGTAATGTTACACAATCACGCCATTTTCAGGACACATTTCTGTCAGGGTCAGCTAAAAGAAACACAAGCAGTAAATGTCACCAAAGATTTTAGTAGTTAAAATGATTTTTTTATTTGAAAAAGGTTTCAGACATTGTCTAGCATATTGATGGCCCCCCACCCGCAAAGTATTCAAGGTATCTAAGACGGACCTCACGGGCACTCAGGGGGGGCAAGCCAGGACGGCCACTTTCAAGCGCCGTCAGGGTTGGTTCACTCGGAATTCCTGCCTCAGGCCCAACTGAGCCAGCATAGTTGGCAGAATGTTGCCGTAAAAAGTTGTGTAGAACACAGCACGCCAGGATGATATGATTCAGTTTGCACTCCGCCATGTGTATGGGTGTAAGAAATAGGTGGAACCGGCTGGCCATAATTCCAAACGTGTTCTCCACTACTCTTCTGGCTCTGGCCAGCCGGTAATTAAAAACCCTCTGGTCCAGGGTGAGGGTCCTCATCGGGAATGGCCGCATAAGATGGTCCCCCAGCGCAAATGCTTCATCCGCAACGAAGACGAATGGGAGTCCTTCCGCATTGTCTTCTGGAGGTGGCAAGTCCAAGCTGCCATTCTGGAGATGCCTGTAGAACTCCGTCTGGGCAATGACTCCACCATCGGACATCCGGCCATTCTTCCCCACGTCCACATACAGGAACTCATAAGTAGCCGACACCACTGCCAACATCACAATACTACTGAACCCCTTATAGTTGAAATAGTATGACCCTGAGTTGGGTGGTGGGATGATGTGGACGTGTTTCCCATCAATTGCCCCTCTGCAGTTAGGAAAGTCCCACCGCTGGGCAAAGTGGGAGGCCACAGTCTGCCATTCCTGTGGGTTGGAAGGAAACTGTGGAGTCAAACAAGAAAAAAAATTATTCATTTTGCACATAAACGGGGAAAGCAGATTAGACACAAACATTCTTGGCCAACATCAAGATAACATTTATTTGAGGGAGTTTTTAAAGACCACCCCCTCTCATGGGCCATTTCTAACATTATAAGGGGGAGATCTTTTGGACAGGTAACCCTCTCCACTTCATTGAGAGATGAATGCCTAAATAATGTGTGTGTTACTTTGGCCAGCCCCTCCTTAGTTATACTATTGACAGCCCACTTCAGGTAAGAAGTGTCAGAATACAAAGATATAAATACACATTGTACACATTTGAGCACATTTGGACATTCTGTTATTATCTATCAATATAATAATAGTATACAAAAACTTTAAACATTACCATGTGAAAGTATACAGGCAGGCCCTTGCACTACATGCTTTGGGGAATTCATCCATAAATATGACCACAAAAGAGATGGGTATAGTGTGCATGGGTTTGGCAAAGTCAGCAGATAGATGATTGAGGATAGATAGAGAATTGGTATCAGCTGACTTAGCAGTTGGGGGGAGGGAGGGTTCCAACTGATTTGGGGACCCCAAAAAAAACCTCTGGCACTCTGCCTGAATTTTAAGCACAAATCACATTTTAAAACATTTTAGGGGGTGTTTGGGGTAAAGCACTACTATGGAGCTGATAAAATACATTGTTAAGTGACTACATGAGGTTAATATAGGGCCAGGAGAGCATGCTGGGGAGGTAAGTGAAGGCAAATATGTATGAAGGACAAAAAAAATAATTACATAAAAATCCAGCATGAATGAGGACAAAGGGGACATTCACAGCATATTACAATCATGGTAATTAGGGAATGAGGAAAGAAATACAATATATTATTAAACATTATATACAATAAAATGTGATGTTAAAGGATAAAAATGTTACCTTAATGTACTCCTTCTGCAGGACCTGGGTGATGGCAGAACAGGTCTCTGGGATAATGATCCCCAGAGCCTGGGGGGAGATGCCTGTCGAGAACTTGAGGTCCAGCAGACTTCTCCCCGTCGCCAAGTACCACAGGGTGGCGACTAGGCTCTGCTCCGGAGTGATGGCTTGCCTCATGCAGGTATCCTGCCTGTTAATATAGGTCAGCAAAGCCAACAAATGGTGAAATACAGGGTCCGTCATCCGGAGAAAGTTCCTGAAATCATCAGGATTATTCTCACAGATCTAACGGAGCAAAGGGATGTGACAGAACTGGTCACGCTGGAGCAACTGATTCTTGGTCCATGAACTCCTCCCCACCCTGTTCATGGGCTTGACTTGTGTCAAGGTAAGGACCCCAACACCAAGCCCCCACACAGCACGAACTCTACGAGGAGTACGTATATGCAACATGGCTAGAAAACGGTCGGCTGCTCAGAACGAAGTAACAGAACGCACTGAAGAACAGCAAGGCCTGTGAAGAGCGACCTGAAAAACAGCAACGAGCAGACAAGATCGCACAGAAAACTCCAATACGTACTGACTGCACGCACTGAAGAGCAGATACAAACCCACAAGCACAAACTGAACAGCGGAAAATGATCTGAAAACCACGAGTCTGAAAAAGCGCGAATCATCTCTCACCAAACTTTTACTAACACAAGATTAGCAAAAGGAGCACAAAGGGTGCCGCGCTTGGTTCGGAACTGCCCTTTTCTAGTCTCGTCGTACGTGGTGTACGTCACCGCGTTCTTGGCGATCGGAAATTCCCACAACTTTGGGCGACCATGTGTATGCAAAACAAGTTTGAGCCAACATCCGTCGGAAAAAATCCATAGATTTTGTTGTCGGAATGTCCGATCAATGTCCGACCGTGTGTACGGGGCATTAGTCCTAATGGGTTAAACATTGATCTGAATTTGAACTGCTTAATCAGCAATTTTTAAACAAGCAGGATACCTATTGGTGAGGTAGTATTGGATTCTGAAGATAATCATAGAAACTATGCATATAAATCAGTAGTAAAATCATACAGAAAAGCCTCATAATGGTCGTAATGGCCTTATAGAGCCTCTTCAGAATCAAAATACAGAAAAATATCTAAATTAACAATACAATATAATGATTTTACACGTATGGTGTAATATAATGTTTTAAACGTACGGTATAAATAAATAGTTAAATTAACTGTTGAGATTTGATTATGTTTAATAAAGTTTTAATCAATTTTATATGTAATAGCCTAGGTAAGAAGAAGCGCTTAGTGTATTATCTACTAAGTGAATTTTATTGGTTTGAATAAGAAACACTGTATTATTGCATGAATATAAATCATGTATAATGATTTACTTGAAGTGTATTGTTTTTAAGTATTGGTATTGCAAAAGTAAGTTTTTTGTAAAAATTTATGTTGTGTCATCTTATTAAATAGTTGGGCATTGTACAGAATAATGTGCCTCACCAGCACCAACTGAGAGCTTGAGACTCGATGGAGTGATAAAGTTATTAGGGATGGATGGGATGCTGTGCTCACGGAAATCTGTTGGCACGATCCCAGCAGCTGGGCATGGTCTGCTGCGATGATGCTCTTGTTGATGAGCATACAGGGGGGCGGGGAATTTTACACGCTCTCGTAGAGTATTTGAAGAAGGAGTCGTGTTGCATGGCCACACCCTCTGAAGACGTAATGATGAAATGCGTCAGTGCGTGACCACGCGACTCACCTGTCGATCACAGCCAAGCGTTATCCTGGGACTCATCGTAGCAGGCTTTTTTTTTAACTACAGGCATGTGTGAGATTGATGCAGAGCTGTGTGAGACATGCTGGTTTAAAAGCAACTATCTTGTAAGCATTTCTTGTATGCTGGGTTTTTAGCATTTTCAATAAACAGTTTTACACTATGGAAAGCATCCCCTTGTATGTTTGCATGTCCGAGCTTCCACACTGAGCCGTTCTGGATAAGGACCACTGTTTTTACAGAAGGGAGCCATTCGCTTTCAGTTTGAGAGGATTTTACAGGCTTTACATATACTTACCTTTGGTGAGTAGATTAACAAAGGGGTGCTCATGTGGTGCATCGTTGACGGTGTAGAGGCTGTATGTTCATCACATAAGATCTGATTGGATTGGAAGCACTATACAAACATCCGATTTTTATTGCATGGACTCCTCTTATTATTGTTTTTCAGTGAATAAGGATGCGAATGGACATTACCTTTTATGTTGATATTCTGCCTATTGGTTGATAATGGGGTTTGTGCTGTAACCTATGCTATATATTGGTTTTGCTAAGCATGGGAATTTAAAAAAAAATGCAATATATGTAATATTATATCATATATGAATGTTTATAGATATTCACAATAAGCGCTGTTAATGTTTTGATTTTTAATCCAGACATATTTTTTAATATGGTAAAACTTGTAAAGTCTTTACTGGTGTCTGTAAGATGGCACAGAAGACAGTCCCTGAGTCTATATTCAGGAGGGAAGGCAGCAACATGCACCAGTCCTTCTAAATTCCCTTTGAATCAAGTTCTTCAGAGGGAAGGACAGCAACTTGCACCAGTCCTTCTTAAAAGAGAAGTATAGTGTTCTAATAGGGGAATGGCGCTGTTCACAGATAATGGAAAAATCAGAAAGACACAACCCCAACCCACCAGAAAATGGGAAAAAGGAAAATTGAAATTTAAATAAAAAATTTTTTGAATAAAAAATATATGGATAAAAAAATATAAATATAAAAGTGGTAAGCAATAGGTGTGCGGGGTGCACCAAAGTGTGTGAAAATTCTAACTGAAATGCTATGAGTTAATCCCTTAGGTTAAATGACAGAAGGTGTAAATATGCAAATCACTACCAAAAGTAAAAAACACAAAAAACACAAAACCATACCTAGTACAAAGTGGAAAAAATTACAAAAAATGACATAAAAAGTGATAACAACATTAAAATTCCCACTCATGTGCCAAATATCATCCACAATACATAAAATATACATATAGGTGATTCAAATGAACATCTGTGATCATCCAAATTTAAGTAAGAAAAGATAAATGAAAAGTGGAAATGTATGGAAAAAATGAGTGTATTAATTAATAAATATGTGCCATCAAACAGATATATAAATGAGTAAATAATACACTCAAAAATGTCCAATATGAATTGTCCAATGAAAATATATCCGACAGGTGTGTGATCATCAGCAAATTTCAGTATTAGTGTGTCCGTATCTGGCAGGCCCCCTTTTGTGCCCTCACTCACCAGAAAGCCCTACCCCTGCAGGGGTGAAGGGCATGAATCAATCCTGTGGCTGGAATGCTGGAGTTCAGGGATCCCCCTCTCAGGTCCAACAAGCCCCTTCCCACTGGATCCACGTTGTTCTTACATGAGTATCCACCGGAACAAATTATATGTGGAGAAACAGGGAATCCGCATGGTGTAAGTCCGTTAAAAAGAGTTTATTATCAAAACATATATAGAAAAGTTAAAAACGGGAGCTAACAGTGCTCACTAAACAAAAACAAAAAGCGGATGGTGTCTAGGCAGCGAGGTGCCGGCGTGCGTTCCACCGGCCTAGCTGCCGAAACCGGAAGTGCAGAGTCAAAACGTGAAAGCGACGTGTGCGTACCGTATGGCCACGCCTTACGCGTTTCGTCATCAAGACGTCATCCGAGGCACGCTGCCTTACGCGTTTCGTCATCAAGACGTCATCCAAACAACATGGACCCAGTGGGAAGGGGCTTGTTGGACCTGAGAGGGGGATCCCTGGACTCCAGCATTCCGGCCACAGGATTGATTCATGCCCTTCACCCCTGCAGGGGTAGGGCTTTCTGGTGAGTGAGGGCACAAAAGGGGGCCTGCCAGATACGGACACACTAATACTGAAATTTGCTGATGGTCACACACCTGTCGGATATACTTTCATTGGACAATTCATATTGGACATTTTTGAGTGTATTATTTACTCATTTATATATCTGTTTGATGGCACATATTTATTAATTAATACACTCATTTTTTCCATACATTTCCACTTTTCATTTATCTTTTCTTATTTAAATTTGGATGATCACAGATGTTCATTTGAATCACCTATATGTATATTTTATGTATTGTGGATGATATTTGGCATATGAGTGGGAATTTTAATGTTGTTATCACTTTTTATGTTATTTTTTGTCATTTTTTCCACTTTGTACTAGGTATGGTTTTGTGTTTTTTGTGTTTTTTACTTTTGGTAGTGATTTGCATATTTACACCTTCTGTCATTTAACCTAAGGGATTAACTCATAGCATTTCAGTTAGAATTTTCACACACTTTGGTGCACCCCGCACACCTATTGCTTACTACTTTTATATTTATATTTTTTTATCCATATATTTTTTATTCAAAACATTTTTTATTTAAATTTCAATTTTCCTTTTTCCCATTTTCTGGTGGGTTGGGGTTGTGTCTTTCTGATTTTTCCATTATCTGTGAACAGCGCCATTCCCCTATTAGAACACTTTGGTTTTGTGGATTTCACTTTGGTGTTTCCATTTTGCTTGGGGGGCTGCAGTTCTTTGTTGTCATTGGTCCTAAGCGCGGAATATTTGACTTACATAAAATAGAAGTATGTTTTTTATTTATTTACCCATTATCCCTTTCATGACTAAGCCTATTTTTGAAATTTGGTGTTTACAAGTTAAAATCCGTATTTTTTGCTAGAAAATTACTTAGAGCTCCCAAACATTATATATTTTTTTTAGCAGAGAATCTGGAGAATAAAATGGTGATTGTTGCAATATTTTATGTCACACGGTATTTGTGCAGCGGTGTTTTAAACGCAACTTTTTGGGAAAAGGAACACTTTCATGAATTTAAAAAAAAACAAACAGTAAAGTTACCCCAATTTTTTGTATAATGTGAAAGATGATGTTACGCCGAGTAAATAGATACCAAACATGTCACGCTTTATAATTGCACGCACTCGTGGAATGGCGACAAACTACAGTACCTAAAAATCTCCATAGGCGACGATTTAAATTTTTTTTTTATGGTTACCAGGTTAGAGTTACAGAGGAGGTCTAGTCCTAGAATTATCGCTCTCGCTCTGACGATCTTGGCGATACCTCACATGTGTGATTTGAACACTGTTTACATATGCGGGCGCGACTTCCGTGTGCGTTTTCTTTGCTGCGCAAGCTCGCAGGGACGGGGGTGCTTTTAAAAAAAAAAAAATTCTTATTTATTTTATTTAATTTTTTATTTATTAATTGTGTTTTACAAAAAAAAAAAAAAAAATTTTGATCACTTTTATTGCTGTCACAAGGAATGTAAACATCCCTTGTGACAGTAATAGGTGGTGACAAGTACTCTTTATGGAGGGATCGGGGGTCTAAAAGACCCCCGATCCCTCCTTTGAACTTCAAAGTATTCAGATTGTCGAAAACAGCGATTCTGAATACTGTGTATTTTTTAAAACCGGTGTCTAGCTCAGGCTAGACTTCTCCTTTAACTCCCTTTGAATCAAGTTTTTCAGAAGGGAAGGTAGCAATATGTACCAGTCGTTTATACCTTTTATATGTTGACCACATCAAATGATGACCTTTTCTGCTTATGATATTTTCTCTATGGGAGGCCCTTTACAGACGTGCCAGCCATGATCCATGGTCCTCAGTATTGGTTGCAAAATGATGAGCAACATGTATAAGGTGATGGCTCATACAACGGAAGACCGCTTTGAAAAGCATTCAAAATGGTGAGAACTCAGCCTTGTCTTTGTTTTCACATGGGTGTTAAATGTAACATTATTAGCTTTAGTTTCCTGTTCAGACTCAGGATCAACCAGTTAAACTGTAGTATCAGTGGGGTCGACATTCAAGAAGTCAGGTGGGGATGGCAATGAAATGACCAGATATGCAGTGGCTGGTACTGCACAGGTGCCACGATCGGTCAGGTTGAGGTCCGTAGGCATGTGCCTTTAATTGGTCTGGGTAAAAGTGAAAAGAGTCTTTTTTAAAGTCTCTTTCACATTTTATAAACTCAACAATTTCAACAGCTAACATGGCTACACAAAGTTCAAACCTTGGAATAGTATGTACTGGCCTGGCCTTAAAAAGGACAAAACCCACACTTTGTCTTTTGGATCTATAACTTTTATATAGGCTACTGCTTCAATGGAAGCATCAGAAAAAAACATGGATTTCTTCTATTGGCATTCATTAGGAATAAAGAAATGTAAGAGCATGGTATCTAAAGATATTCTAGTGCTTTTGTGGGCTCTTTCCATGATTCCCATCTTTGTTATTTCTCTCTGGATAATGGGGTATCTCAATCTGTGTTTTCAGAAGTTGTTTTAGAATCTTACCCTGAACGGTAAAGGGTGTTGTGAAACCCAGGGGATTATAGATGCTGTTCACAGCAGAAAAAACACCTTGTGAAAAGGCTCACAAGTTGATATTTGAAATGTAAATGTGTCTTGTTTGACATCCCAAAGCAATCTGAGGCTACGTTGAATAAGAGGAAGATTTGTTCCTAGCTCAAATCCCTTCAATCTTCAAAACATAGTTGTCAGAAGAAAAGGCCTACATTACCTTGTCACTGTAATGCCGCGTACACACGATCACACATTCCAACAACAAAATCCATGTTTTTTTTCCGACGGATGTTGGCTCAAACTTGTCTTGCATACACACGGTCACACAAATATTGTGGGAAATTCCGAACGTCAAGAACGTGGTGACGTATGACGAGCCGAGAACATTGAAGTTAGCCAGTGCAGCTCTTCTGCTTGATTCCAAGCATGCATGGAATTTTGTGCGTCAGAATTGTGTACACATGATCAGAATTTCCGACAATGGATTTTGTTGTCGGAAAAAATTTGAGATCCAGATCTCGAATTTTGTTTGTCGGAAATTCCAACAGAAAATGTTCGATGGAGCCTACACACGGTCGGAATTTCCGACAACAAGCTCCCATCGAACACTTGTTGTCGGAAATTCCAACCGTGTGTACACGGCATTAGAAATCATTTTGGGAAGCCTGTGGTTGGAAGTGGCACTCATATTCTAAGCTCTTTTGGGAAGATCAATTTACTTTTCCTTCTGTAGGTAGAGATCTGAGACTGTCGTCTACATAGAAATAATATTCCATAAATTCACATGCATCAGAATCCAAATTATTTTTCACTTTCCTGAGCTGTCCTTCTCAGCCTATAAATTACAGCAGGAGAAGGGCTGTTACTAAAAGCATGCACTGTCATATGGTAGTCTATGACTTCATTGCATTGTTGTCACAATACAATCGGCACCTGAAGAAATTTCTGTTGTCTTCTTGAACGATAAAATAGTGGAACATTTGCTAAATGTTGGCCATAACAGCAACTGGTGTTTGTCTGAAGCGAAGCAAAACTCAGATAAGGTTGTTATTCAGATTAGGCCCAGTGAAAAGGACATTAATGAAGGAAACACCTGAATATCAAGCACTTGAGTCAAAGACACACTCAAATCAGGTCTGGTTTGCAAGGATGGTGCACACCAAAACATGGGAAATACCAACATTCTTCTCCTTCTATGAGAGGTGGTGCAGGCTCAGCATGATCTTTCATAAACACCTTGTGCATAAAGTCTTTTCATCACAGGTTTTCTGTTCAGGGTGCATATTAAAGAAATAAATTGTGCTTCTGCATACTGATTATTTTTTGGTAGTTTCTTTCTTAAGGCACAAAATGGTAGTGGTTCTACCCAGCTGTTGCAATGGTCCTGAGAGAACTGCATACTCAAAGTTTTTAGAAACTCCTTGTCTTCCAGGGTGACCTCCAGGTCATTGTCTTTAGTTGTTGCATTAAACACTGTGGTGCCGATATTATCATCCCAGAAATGAAGGACCTTGTTACCACCATATGTGAAGAACTGTTGCATGCCTTTACTTCAAAGTCTTTCTTTTGAAAAAGTAGTGGAAGAATTGGGCTGTTAAAACGCACCACACGGGAATCAGTGCATTCCTGTGCGATCCAGATGTGAACTAGCCCTAAAAGCATTAAAAGCATTAACAAATGATTATAATAAGAAAGTAAAAGGAACAGCTGACCTCAAATCAACCGCACAAAAAAGAAAAAAAAAGCCCCTAATAAAAAGTATAAAAAAGGCACCAAAGGGGTTGTTGCCCTGAGGCTACTTTCACACTGGGGCATTGAGGGCCTCGGCGGTAAAGCGCCGCTATTTTTAGCGGAACTTTACCGTAGTTTCTGCAGGGGTTTTCGGCCGCTAGCGGGGCGCTTTTAACCCCCACTAGTGGCCGAAAAAGGGTTAAAACCACCCGCAAAGCACCGCTGCAGTAGCGTTATGCCTGCGGTTCGGCGGCACTGCCCATTGATTTAATTGATTTCGCTGCCCATTGATTTTGTATACACCACTCCTACAGTGCTGCAAAGATGCGGCTTGCAGGACTTTTTTTGGTGCCTCAGTGTGAAAGCAGTCTAACAGCTTGCAATCAGATTAAAGTACAGTTTCTTAACTGATCCTAATCTCTTCCTGTGCAGTTGATCAGCTTTTGCTTTCCCTACAGCTCCTAATTTCCTGACAGTATGGATGCTCTGAACCCCCATATATCATCAGGGAACTGGCTTGTCCAAAAGGCCCATATTGACCTTATAAAGCTTGCTTGTCATAATACAAAGGCCATCCAGTGCAATATATTCTATTAAGAGAATCTGCACAAAAATTTGCCAGAATCTCAAATCTCCAACCCGTGATAGTAGCAAAGCCAAACTTCTTCCATAATTACAGGTTACGTTTAAGTGTTAGAGGTCAATTTAATTCTCTAGGTAAAGAGATAATTTAGGGGTGAAAAGCTAGATTTAAAAAAAATCATCAGTATATGTGATTATTACTATAAAAAAACCTGAAATGTATTTTAGAATGCAAAACCTGTAAACGTGATTATGATTTGGTGTGAGCCAATTGTACTCAAAGTGGGAAAAACAGGGGTGATGCTAGAGGCCAATTAGGTATGTAGCAGTGAAAACATGCTCACGTGGAAAATTCTGACATTAGGAAGTAGCAAAGGTCTAATCACAGGCTGGAGGCAGGGGGTGATCTACCTGTATTGCTTAAATATAGTGGAGAAAAGTCAGGTCACTAACCTGGCTGTGCTGTATAGCAGGGCTCACTAAATACCAGAACTGTCTGGAAACAGTAAAACACATCCTTTGACACTTAAAACAGTACCTGTATGCATAGTTCAACATTCATCTGTTTGCCTGGAGTTCAGCTTACAGCTTTAGGGTTCTGGTGCGGGTTAATTGTTACAGTTAAGTAAATTAATGATAGGTCAGAGGTCAGAGGTCAGGGACTTCTTGGCAAATTTTAACAAAAGCTCCACTTCAAGAACTAATTCCCAGCACTGGAAATGTATTTGTTTTCCATTAACTTATTGTGTTAAGCTTATTTGAGGAGAACAAACTACGAAAGATCCAAATGTTTCTTTGAGTCGATCTGAGCTAAATACTGGAGCAAACTGTACGTTCCACTTATTGGAGCCAAAAGGTCACCAGACCATGAGAGATGTGGCTTTCAATAATGCATATATAACATGTACACTAGGTATTTCAGCAATATGAATGACTCATTTCAGTGGAGCAAGCAATGTTATGGATTTATAGTAATGATCCTCTCTGGATTTACCAATAGAATCTAATGCGTTGCTAGAAACTTGGGTAGACATGAGGATGTGGAAAAAAAAGGAAATTATTCAGGTAATAAAGGAACATTGTGCTCATGGGACATATCAGTGGTTTGAGGCTCAGCCTTTAATTTGCTTTTCCATTCCATTAGTGGAGGGACTAAACAAATAACTGTAAGAAATGGCTTGTAAACCAAAGACATCAACATATACCATATTTGAGTGGTAGAAGATAAATGCTTAAATATAGACTCCTTAGTTCTCATTGCATTAAGCAGCTGATCATAAAGTACAAATCAGGGCTGTTGTTTTATAATTTGTCACAGGATATAGTATGTAACCCTAGTTTTTATGTGTGTGTGTGTGTAGTATTACACTGACCAAAGAGCATAAGAAGAAATGTCTTAAAGGGGTACTAACCACATACCTCCCAACATAAGAAGTTGAAGAAGTTTAGAGAAAGGGACAACCTGGACAGGAAAAAGCATGTGCTAGGCCAAAACCACCCTGGTGAAAATTTTATGCAGCTAAATTGCACTGGGTGTGCCCTAAAGAAGCATGGTTAAGTACAGCCTAAGCCTATTCACGGTACACAAAGCGCACACGTACAGCAGTCCTTATTACTGTACCACAAATGGGAGCTTCACGTGTTGGGAACAGCTATTTAAAAGCTGCATTCTTGAAAACTGGCTAGTATGCAGTTACCCAAACAAAATTAAAGGAAAACCAACCTCTGCAAACTATAATCAGGGAGGTACAGCGTTAACCCCTCCTCTATGACCCTCCACAGGTTTTGGAAGGATGGCAAATGCCGTAGTTGGGCATGGGATGGCATCTGCTGCTCCTCTGCTGACATCAAATGTCAGCTGCTTAGTGTGTGTCACATAAAAGAAAAAAAGTTAAGTTGCACTTTACCTTCATTCCACTATAGGGCCAAATATTGTGCTTTGATATGTGTATGTTTAGTGTGTGTATTTGTAAAGTATTGCATGCAATGTCCCATCCAGTCTTTAAAGAGATAGCCATTTCTCTTCCTGACATAATTGTTCAGAACACATGTGGTCTTTATTATGCATACTGCATCAAAGAGGAACAGGTAATGTGTGAATCCAGAATCCATCACCTATTGGGCAAAATTCCAAAGAAACACTCAACTGTGTGGTGGCCATGCATCAGGCGATAATTAAAGTCACCCCTTTCTTTACAAAGAACACACTTAGAATATGGTCTCAAAAGGTGTTCAGACAATGTAAATGCCTCTTCCCACACCAAGACTTTTGCATAGGTGGCTCGGTGGTTCCAGGAAGTGAATGGTTGGGAGGCAGATCCCGGCTATTTTTATGCAGAATTTGGGCAAATGTAGAGTGGGCAAAAATTATAAACTACTGCCATATAATCCATTATCAATGCCTGAAAAAATAATTTGCATTAGCAACAGTAAAAGCAAGTCGGACAATTATAGAACTTGTTGCTGCTAGCTGGTGAAATGATTAGGTGAATGTGCTTTCCATGATCTACACAGTTTGCAACTTGCATTATTTCCAAAAGAGATCTGAATTTTGGGCCTATTTATCTCTTGCTGGCTTCTTTATTATCCTCTCTGATAATATATCCCACAGACCTCTACATGTGTCAGAGACTTTACGGTGTGCTGTTGACCTCCACACAGTAAATTAATCATGCAAACTAGATAAAGGTTGTCTTGTTGTCAGGTACCTGGAAAGAAAAATATTTTTCATTTTGTTGCAGTTGACATGCTGGAGGAGCATTAAATATAACCAAACTTTCTACAATTGCCAGCAGAGGAAGACACATAGTGGCTCCACAGGAAGTGCAAGCTGCAAATATTTGCATGCCAGGGAGCTGTCCATTTTGGATCCCAACACTGAAATGCAGAGATAGGGAGCATAATATTTGCCTTGTCGTTTTTTTGTACAGAAACGTATTTCTTGTTTTAGGAATATCAGATATGTTCCGACTTTCTTAACCCTGCACCGAATGTAGTTGGGAGAACGGGATGACAAAGACAATGGCTAGCCCAATGAATCATGTGAAGAACAAACCCAGCATAGGCCCTCATCTCAGCAATCAACTGCTTTAAGCCGCTCAGGTTGTAGCAGGAACACAGTGCTGAAGCCAGCTGAGGATTCTAAGGAATATGGCAGAAAATTGGAAACCTCAACCCTAATGCATATTTTTTTAAAGACCCTTTTACATTTAATGATGAGACTCCACATGAGGATTAGCCCTAAGTGAAAATCACAAAAGTATAAGCAATTGGAAGATTCTTCCCCACATCCTTGTAGTAGTTCAAGCCAAAGCAAGGCCACCAGTAGTTCACTCCCTTCCAATGTACCTTAACCACATCCAAGCACTTCCACCCAAGGCCAATACCCATCCACTTAGCCAATATGACAATGTTCTTACAGTAAAGCAAACAATTCTTTTAGCTATATGTACCCCCTCTCACATATCAGCCTCCTGCACCCATGCTAAACCTCCAACACAAAAGACAGCTATGCTGAAGGCTCAGGAAAGAGTTATGCATTATCACATCATACCTACCATCGGATGTAAAACAGTATTACATGTAGGAAGGAGTGTTATTATCTGATAGGATTTCAATCACCCACCGCTTGATCCACGTGTGGATCCGCCACTGTTTTACCTATGTTAGGTTTCTTGTATTGTGTTGTTACTATCTAGTCTTCATGCCAGGAGTAAAAAAGAAACAAAGGGGGATATTTACTAAAACTGGTGCACACAGAATCTGATGCAGCGCTGCATAGTAACCAGTCAGCTTCCAGATTTTATTGTCAAAGCTTAATTGAATAATCTGAAGTTAGAAGCTAATTAATTACTGTGCACACTTGCACCAGATTCTGTGTGCACCCGTTTTAGTAAATCCCCCCCAAAAACTCACAATAGCAACATTGAAAATGAATGCATTAGGATGTGGCACAATGAACATTGATTAGGAAGAAAATGACAGCACATAGAGGAAAATATAATGCAGGGAACAGAAACACACAGTGGAGAGTAACCCTTTACACAACTCTTTGGTGCAGCTTTAAAAACATGATTACCTTCTACCTAGATATATGTATAATCTGCACATTTCTCCTCATGTTTGCACAATTTGCCATAGGTAACCCTGAAGTGGCACCTTTTTATTTCTTTTTAGCAATAACAAGGTGATCCTATTATTTTCTCCTCTTCCTCACATGTTCTTCCACCATAACAACTGCAACACATATCAATGCACAAGGGCAACAGACACACATGCATATTTTTAAAGGGACCTTATAGTTGGTGAAGGAGCCCCTGAATACTGAAAAGCTGTAATTTTATTTGGGTATTGAAGGGTTCCACTTAACTCAAGCAACCAAGCCACAGGTCACAGGTTAAGACTATTATGAATTTGTCCCAGCTTTGACCTTAAAGCTTAATTGAGCTTATGACATTCTAGCTGCATCAAAACAAAAAGTGTGCAAAGTCTTCCAGGTTATTTTCTGTAGAAAAGGACCCTTGCTGTGTAGAAGCAGTGGTCTTTATACAGAAGTCCAACACACCCCCTACTGAGTCTTAACTTGCCAATTACCAGGGAGCATGAGTGTTGCTGACTGCAGAGCTTTAGGTCTGATACAGCAGGAGACATTTTGGATCTCTGTAAAAAGACCACTGCTTCTACACAGCAAGGGTCCTAGCTTTTCTATTCAGGCCATGGCTGCTTTTTAAAGCAGATAACTGTAAGGCTTTAACCACTGTAGTACCGCGTTATAGCCAAAAGATGTCTAGTTTAGTCCTGGGAGGGCATCCACAGACGTCCTCCCAGAACCCTGCCCCCCCCCCCCTTCAAACACAGCTGGTAACAGATCGGGGTAAAAGGCCAATCATGGGGGCCCTTTACCATGTGATGAGTTGTGCTCAGTCACAGCTGATCACATGTAAACAGACTTGTCAGTTATCAGCTGTCCTTTCCTCACACGCTGTGTCTGTGTGAGGAAAGGAAAGCTGATAACCGGCAAGACTGTCAGTACATTGTTTATACTGATAATCAGGGCACTGATCATCAGTGTCCTGGTTATCACTGCAGCCCCATCAGTGCCAATCAGTGCCTATTACTGCAACTTATGAGTGGCCATCAGTGCCAGCTATCAGTGCCCATTAGTGCTACCTATCTGTGCCCATCAGTGCTGCCTATCAGTGCCGCTTATCAGTTCCCATCAGTGCGCCTCATTAGTGCCCATCAGTACCGCCTTAACAGCAGTGCCCATCAGTGCTGCCTCATCAGTGCGGCCTTATCAATGCAGGCTATCAGTGCTCATCAGTGCAGCCTTATCAATGCAGCCTTATTAGTGCCCATCAGTGCACATCAGTGCAGCCCCATCAGTGTACATAGGTGCAGCCTCATCAGTGCACATCAGTGCCCATCAGTGCAGCCTATCGATGCCCATCAGTGCAGCCTCATCAGCCAGACTTTTTATTACCACCACTTTTAGAATCTGTTTCTGTGGCTGTGTGTTCAGAGAGACAACAGTGCGTCCAAAGGAGGGAAGGTAGGAGACATGGGTCATTGGAGAGGTGAATATACTTCCTACTCCCTTGTAGGGTACCAGGATTTTGGTTTGATTAGCGACCTGACAGGGTCTCTTTTACTCCTTTGCTGAAAAAGACTTGTAGGTTACAGAGATGAATAGCTAAAGCTCAAAATTTAATATATTGCAGCTAACCAACCATTAGATGTGGTGGCTGCATTAGTTTTATTTTTTTAGGCTTTTTTCCCTCTGTTTTCTCCTGGTGATCTGGCCAGTAACACATCTCCTGTATTAAAGTGCCTACAATCTGGATGAAGGAGCAACAGGGACACCTTTGGACAGCAGAATTGTCAATTGTTGGGGGGAGGGGAGTATTCGCTGTACTAGCAAATTTAAATACACTAACAAATTGAAGCCAAACTCCAGCTAACACTTTTTAAGCAGTTAGACCTTTTTTTTTCTTTTGGTATACAGGTTTTACATAAATTAATAAGACAACCATTGTAAGTACTTCTGTCATTTTTAAATAGTTTGTCTCAACCCTCAAACTAGTACATCTGAAAGGCAGTTTTAATGGCCAGATCAGCAAGTGAAAATAAAAGAAAGAAAGCCTAAAAAAGAAAACTAATACAGCCATCATGCCTGAGAACTGGTAAGCACCAATATAATAAATGTTTACTTTTGGGTTTAATACTGCTTTAAATTTCAGTGTTGCAGGCCATCTGTGCTGCAGTTGCAGGCCTCTTCAGACCTCAGACACAGTGGCATTAGCCAAGGAAGGATCCTCTTAAGCTCTGATGTGCAATGTCACATAACACTGCTGAGGACTTCCACCTGAGTGTTCCCTGCTGCAGTTTTATCTGACATCTGGTAAGTGGGGGAAAAGGGGGTTTGTACTAGGGAAAGGGGGGGTCATGGTCTGTACTGGGGAGGAAAGTTTATGCTGCACTACTGGGGAGTCTGTGGTCTGTACTTGTGGGAGTGGTCTGTACTGGAGTTTTTTAGGGGGTGGTCTGTACTAGGGTTATTTTGGGGAGACAGCTCTGTAGTAGGAGGGATTTGTAGGGAGAGATTTGTGTGTGTGTGGTACACTACATGAGATACATTATTTCTCTACTCATAGTATCCAAAGCTTGTAGGCAGGTGCAGTCTACTTTCTCCACTGCAGGTGGCAATATTCCACTGCGGCACTGCAGTTGGAGAGGAAGTCAAGAGGAACATGGTTCTTATATGGTTTCCTGGGCCACTGGGGAAGCTATCTCATTGGATGCTGTCGCCCCATGTGACTCTAACAGCTATCTTGGGTCTATTTAAGGCCTATTTAAGGCCCTAGTTCCCAGGTTTGGCAGGCATTTTGCGAAAGGGTAGAGTAGGGACAGGTACCCCACCTGGTATAGACATAATTAGCGTCAGGGAAAGGTTTCTGAGGAGAAGAGAAAGCGAAGGGCTCACAACTGCTCTGGACATCTTCCTGTTTGAGCGCAAGATGTCCAGGCCGCATTCTGCCCCTCTCAACAGGCACTGTCAATTTGGCTGAATCCTGCTCTCTACACGCTGTTGGACCTGTGAGTGTTCCTGGCTAGGCTGCCTTCCCACCAGGTTAATTGTGAACTGTCTTTTTATTATTTTTATTCAAGTTCTTCATCACATTTGGACTGTGTGGGCTATTGCCACCACACCATGCTGCACCCCATCTACAAGCTTTTCATCTTTATACCTTCACTTTCTACCTCTTGTTCCAAAAGTCTGTGACCAATTGTTTTAAGACGTGTTAAAAGTGGGAGTGTGGTTATGTGGGTGGAGCTACAAATGGGGTGTGGTTTAGAGTGGGCATGGTCAATAGGGTGTTCATTTTGAAAAATCTGCAACATTTTTTTTTATAGTTTCCCTTTAAGGATCAGGTCAGCTGAGGACTCCTGTAGCCAAATTACTTAAAATGATAATGTCCAGATGTTGCCAATATTAGTCAGATAAGATAATCATCATCTAATATCTATGTGTAGTTTAATTGTGCTAGTTAGTTAGATAAGAAGTGATTCAGACTTTGGCCACTGCTTAGCCTGTTATAACTGCAGGGATATAATTCTACAGTGTCAATATTGATTTGTGCACTAAAATAACTTCCATGTTTAATAATTATTGGCATGATTGTAAAAGCATTAAAAATGTTGGCAAATGTATTTGGAGGATGACTAGTAATGCCAAGTCTCAGCATAGTCTAACTATACAAATAGAGTTCTCTAGATGTGCAAACAGTTCCTCAAAGGTTCAATTTAACATTCAGTGAGATGTGTCCCTTGTGCTGCTGTTTCCTTTAACAGAAATCTTCCTCCTCCGATAACCCCCCGCACCCATCCACACCTCTGTCGCTGTAATCTATGAATGAAACAAGATCTGTGAATGGAGGATGGGAGATGATTGAAAGGTCTGCCCCCTCCATTCAGAGATTATGTTTCATTCATAGAAGCTGTTATACCAGCTTCTATAAATGGAGGCGCTGGGCAGAAAAAGGAAAAAGGTGGGTATAGTCTGGCTCTCTTGATGAGTGTCTGTCACTGCTCCCTTAGTTCTAATAACCCCTGCCCAGGGCTGGCCCTACCATGGGTCCCGGTGGGTCCATTGGACCCAGGCAGCACTTTGAGAGGGGCAGCAAATTGAACCATGGCTGCCTCTCCTTCTCTTCTATTTACCCAGCAAATTGACGATCAAGATTTTTTTCCAGCAGTTTTGTGTGTCTTGATAACAACTACCCCTATACTACTCTAGCCTGCCCCTATACTGCCCTAGCCTGTCTATATGATACCCTAGCCTGTCCCTATACTACCCTAGCCTGCCCCTATACTGCCCTAGCCCGCCCCTATACTGCCCTAGCCTGTCTATATACTACCCTAGCCTGTCTATATACTACCCCAGCCAGTCCCTATACTACCCCAGCCTGTCCCTATACTACCCCAGCCAGTCCCTATACCACCCAAGCCTGTCCATATACTACCCTAGCCTGTCCATATACTGCCCTAGCCTGTCCATATACTGCCCTAGCCTGTACATATACTACCCTAGACTGTCTATATACTACCCTAGTGTGCCCACTTACTACCCTAGCCTGCCCATATACTGCCCTAGCCTGCCCCTATACTGCCCTAGCCTGCCCCTATACTACCCCAGCCTGCCCCTATACTATCCTAGCCTGTCTATATACTGCCCTAGCCTGCCCCTTGGAATTGAACATAATGGTTTGTCATATAATTTTGCATCAAGACAAAGTCCTGTTGCATGTAAATCTGACTTCCTGATAAATTAAATTTTAGTTTTAATTAACATGCTAAAAAATAATGGATGTGGAGGCCTTTTGATGGGTGTGATTTTTTTTTTGGGGGGGGGGGGGTGGAGGGGCAGCATTTCATTCTTGGACCCAGGCAGCACAATGTCTTGGGCCAGCCCTGCCCCTACCGCACCACAAGATTACTTTGGAAGGGGTGGGGGAGATCTGTACTTCACAAATGATAATTTTCTTTACACCAGCAGGTACTATAGCTTTGGGCCGAGACAAGTGGAAGGCAGAAAGGGTTAGATTGTTAGCACCCCCTTCTCCAGATGCCTGACTGACAGGAGTGGTGCTGCCATCACTCCTGTCATTTGGAACAAAGCACACAGCAGGGACAGTGGTAGCTGCTGGGGTAAGGATTTTTTCTTCCAGAGCCATCACAAACCCAGGGGCATTTTTCCTCCCAGTGACATCATAAACCCAGTGGCATTTTTCCTTCCACAGACATCATGAACCAAGGGTCATTTTTCCTTCCAGTGACTTCATGAACCCAGGGGCATTTTTCCTTCCAGGGACATCATGAACCCAGTAGAATTTTTCCTTTCAGTGACTTCAAGAACCTAGGGGCATTGTTCCTTCCAGAGACTTCTCAAACCCAGGGGCATTTTTCCTTCCAGGGACATCATGAACCCAGTAGAATTTTTCCTTCCAGTGACTTCAAGAACCTAGGGGCATTGTTCCTTCCAGAGACATCTCAAACCCAGGGGCATTTTACCTTCCAGCGACATCACGAACCCAGGGGCATTTTTCCTTCTAGTGACTTCATGAACCCAGGGGCATTTTTCCTTCCAGTGGCATCATGAACGCAGGGGCATTTTTCCTTCCAGTGACTTCATGAACCCAGGGGCATTTTTCCTTCCAGTGACTTCATGAACCCAGGGGCATTTTTCCTTCCAATGACTTCATAAACCCAGGGGCATTTTTCCTTCCAGAGACATCATGGACCCAGGGGCATTTTTCCTCCCAGTGACATCATGAACCCAGGGGCATTTTTCCTTCCAGAGACATCACCAACCCAGGGACATTTTTCCTTCAAGTGACAACACTGGTGTAGGGGCATCTTTACTTTTTAGTGACACCATCAATGTAGGAACATTTCCTCCTTCCAGTGACAACACCAACATGGTCATTTTTTCTTCACACTGATGCTGGAGCATTTCTTTCTACCTTACTGTTCACCCCCTTCTTTACTGCGGGGAAGAGTGTGTACTGCTATTAAACTCAAATATCACATATGTTGTGATACAGTGTGCAGTATGCTGTGTGCATCGTTATTAACCCCACTTCACCCCCTACTGCACTTGGGCAAGTAAGGGGGGGCGTAGTTTGGCATCTTTACCTTGGGCACTGGTTGACCGTGTCCTGGCACCGACTACAGCTAGCACTGTACTTCTGAGCCCACCTAGCTATGACCTAGCTATGGGAATTATGGCACTAGTGTTATTCGCAGCATGAAAAGGAGTGGAAACATTGATTTATAAATGAACTGTAATAGTAATGATCTCTAGCAGTCTCATACAATATGTCCTCATTCTTGATGTATCGGATCATTCATGTTGGATTTCCCCATCTCTGATCATCTCCAATGATATGTATGCTGTCTCTGACAGTTTTCTGTAGCATTACACTTTTAAAAAATTATGTGCAGCCCCTTGGTGATGTCAGGGGCTGCTTATCCAAACAAGAAGACTCGTTTCTCCAGATGAGATAGGAAGCCTGATGATCTGACAGGTGCCAGCCCCGGCTCGCCTCCGCATGCAATCAATAGTAGAAGAAATGGCTGCACTCCATAATCGATCAAAATTCTTTTATTCAGACCATTTATTCTTTTATTCAGACCATCCCAAGCGTTGACAAAAAACAGAGAGCTGGTAGACGCGTTTCACACACTTCAGGTGTGCTTAATCATTAAGCACACCTGAAGTATGTGAAACGCGCCTACCAGCTCTCTGTTTTTTGTCAACACTTGGGATGTTCTGAATAAAAGAATTTTGATTGATTACGGAGTGCACCCATTTCTTCTACTATTGTCAGGGGCTGCAGCTGAGGCCCCTTTTTCCTCATAAGTTGACCTCCTTCTGCAGCCAATGAAGCAGTGATTGTTTGCTCTGGTCTGTTCAAGGTTTTACAGGCTGGAAGTTTGATTGTTTCCCCAAGCCTCTGGGAAAAGCTTCCGGAGCTTAAGGAGGGAAGATTCAAATAACCAACCTGAATATTGATCAGGACCCAGCCAATCCCTGGGAATTTGTGCCCAGATGGTGGCTGGGAAGCTGATAAATAGTCTGAGGCCCTGGAGAGATTCTCTTTCCCCAACAAGGAGAGTTTCCAGCCTTAGAGGGGGCTTTTGCCACTCTAAAGGCAAGCCTTGGATTGTGCTGCTGTTCTCTGAGGTCTCTTGGGATCTGGAAGAAGGATTTTTTTTACCTCACTTACTGAGAGGTGTCCAGGGGTAGCTGGAAGGTGTTATTAATGACCCTGAACTAGGTCCTGGCTGGTGACTGGCAGCCTCTGTGCTGTTTAGGAAAGAACCAATTAATATTAGCGGCCCCTGCGGGGTAGCTGTACACTAGGAAGCCAGCAGCTAGCAAACAGCCTGAGCAGGAAGTTGACACATTTAGCAGTGGTTATAATACTGCTGCTAAATGTTTCACTTCCTGCCGAATCCAGGGGTTCAGCTTGTAGGCTAACAAAAAACCTATTAACCACTTGTAAACTGCCCACCGTACATATACTGAGGCAGGGCAGCCACTCTATGCCAGTGATCTGACACTTCTGGGTCTGGGGCCCGCGCATGCGCTATCAGCGACCCGCTCCTGCTAGGTTCACACACAGCGGGAGCCCAGCGGCACCTACCACAGACTCAGTGTCCGCCGGCACCCGCTGATCAGACAGTACACAGGAAGGATGGAAATCTGCCTATGTAAACAAAGGGAATTGTCGTTCTGTCAGAAGGGAAGGTATTGATCCTGTGTTCCTGCAAAGCAGGACTATGGATCAATGCCTTCCCTGAGTCAAAGCACCTCCCACACAGTGGGAAAACGCTGGCTAGGCACACAGGTAACCAATTGATCGCCCCTGATGTCAACCCCTTTCCAGCCAGTGTCAGTACAGTGACATTGCATATTTTTTAGCACTGATCACTGTATTAGTGTCACTGGTCCTCAAAAAGTGTCAAAAGTGTCAGTTAGGTGTCCGATTTGTCTGCCGCAATATCGCAGTCCCGCTATAAGTCATTAATCACCACCATTACTAGTAAAAAAATAAAAAATATAATAAATAAATACAAATATCCCATAGTTTGTAGACGCTATAACTTTTGCGCAAACCAATCAGTATATGCTTATTTGGATTTTCTTTACCAAAAATATGTAGCAGAATACATATGGGCCTAATTTTTTTGTTTTAAATGTTTTAAATGCTTTTAATGTTTTATAAAGTAAAGTTTAGAAAGTAAAAAATGTGTTGTTTTTCAAAAATGTAGCTTTTTTTTGTTTTTATTTGGGTACAATGTCGCACAACCACGCATAAAATTCCCCCGGTCATGAAGGTGGGTAAATCTTCCGGAGGTCAAGTGGTTTAATTTGACCAAATTCAACTTTGGTCCTAACCTGAAGCTCATCCCCAATCTGTACAACAGATACTGTATATAATTTTTCCTATTGCCTATAGGTAAGACTGAATATCAGAAATGTGGGCAGCCGGGCATCATTTATATTCGGCCAGCATCTTAACTGTCAATACATAGATTGGCCTTACTAAATTATGACCCTGAGTTTCTCAGGACTGAGCTACAACTTTTTGACTCTGGTATGTGTAAAAAATGCCTAGCACTGCTTTGATGGCTATTCAGAACATCACCGGAAGGTCCAAGTCCAACCAAGTGGAAATTAATTATCAGAGCACTAGAGCCCAGCAGCTCCAGTTATACAGTTTGTAAATAGTAATGAAAGGCTGTATACGGTGTTCTTCTCTCAAAGATAATATAATAACTCATTTAATAATTGGTTATAAATAAAAGGTTATTATAGAGCAAAAACTTGCATATTCCTGGTTTACAATAAAATAAAGAACCTGTAGCCTCCCTGGCAGTATGGTTATGTCAGATTTTTGCATCTCAAATAGAATTAGAACACATAGAAATTTGGCGTTTTATATTGTAGGCCTGTACCTCTTAGTAATAACACACTTAAATCTGTCCAAACAAGAGTCTAGTAGATATCCCGGGTATGATAAAGTTTGAAACACAAAATCATAAATTATAATATAATAAATAACTATAAATAATTATAAAAACATAATAATATAATAATAAAATGAATTTCCTCACGATTCACTATCGCTCAATTCTGCAAATATTCTTATTTACTATCGCTGTTTTCTAGCTGGTCTAAAACCACTTTTGATATAAAGGGACACTTTTTGGTTGCCATGGACAATCTTAAGTTACCAGGCAGAAAGAACAGTATATATAATATAAAACTGCATGCAGGGCACTGGACAAAGCACTAGGGACAAAAGGGATGTGAAATGATTTGATACAGTCAGTAAGATTACAGTGTACTGTATGTGTTATGTTGTGTGTACTTTTTGAATTTGCCGCCAGGCTCTGTCCCCATGAGTCGCAACGCTCGCAGGGAACGGAGCCCGGCACACAGAGCTTTGGGCGCAGGATACAGCCCACAGACACAGCGGGGGGACATCGCAGGATCCTGGTGACAAGGTAAGTAACCTGCACCAGGATTCTGCAATGCAATCCCGTGGCTCGGAGTTACCGCTAATGGTACTGAAATTTAACCCCAAGTCACACTCGGGATTACCACCAGGGAGGTTAAAAAAAATTGTCAGAACTTTTTTATATATTTTTAAATTCAAAGTATGTGTTTTTTTTCTAATTTCTGTAAGGATTTAATGACTGGTAATCCATTATATAAGGCAGGGGTAGGCAACCTTTTGCCCCCTTTTAAGAAAAAAGAATTATCAAGTGCCCAATAAAAACACAGCATAGTGTCCTGCGCCCCCCCCCACTCCCACTAGTGTCCTGCACTCCCCTTTACATCATTCCGCTCACAATAGTGTCCTCTGCCCCCCCCCCCCACAGTAGGGACCTCTGCCCCCCATACAATAGTGTCCTCTTCCTCCCCATAGCAGTGTCCTGCCCTCTTCACATCACACACCCCCCACTCTAGCCCCCTATAGCAATGTCCTCTGCCCCCCAACACCCCTCAGTAGGGTCCTCTGCCCCTCCTACCATTGCAGTGTCCTGTGCCCCCCTCAAAGCAGTGTCCTCTGTCCCCTTCACATCACAACCCCCCTTACTGTAGTGTCATCTGCACCCCCATAGCAGTGCCCTGTTTCCCCTCAAATATGTGTCCTCTGTCCCCTTCACACACCCCCACTGTAGTGTCCTCTGGCCCCCAAAGCACTGTCCTTTGTCCCTCCCTGCACTGTAGTATCCTCTGCACCCCCACCAATGCATTGTCCTCTGTCCCCTTCACACCCCCCCCATTGTAGTATCCTCTGCCCCCCCTCAATGAAGTGCCCTCTGTCTCCTTCACCCCCCCACTGTAGTGTCCTCTGTGCCCCCCCAATGCAGTGATTATCCTCTGAACCCTTCACCCCCCCACTGTAGTGTCCTCTGCCCCCCCATGCAATGTCCTTTGCCCCCCCACTGTAGTGTCCTCTGCTCCCAAAGCAATGTCCTCTGTCCCGTTCATACCCTCCCCCACTGTAGGGTCCTCTGTCCCCTTCACCCCCCCAATGTAGTGTCTGAAGTGAGTGTCCTCTGTCCCATTCACCCCCCCCCACTGTAGTGTCCTCTGCCCCCCATGCAATGTCCTCTGCCCCCCCACTGTAGTAGTATCCTCTGCCCCCCAAAGCAATGTCCTCTGCCCCGTTCATACCCTCCCTCCACTGTAGGGTCCTCTGTTCCCTTCACCCCTCCCCCACTGAAGTGTCCTCTATGCCTCCCATGCAGTGTCCTCTTTCCCCTTCACCCCCCCCCCCCCCTATGTAGTGTCCTCTATCCCCTTTACCCCCCTCACTGTAGTGTCCTTTGCCCCCCACGCAATGTCCCCTTTCCCCTACACCCCCCCGCTCTGTAGTGTCCTTTGTGCCCCCCATGCAGTCTCCTCTGTCCCCTTTATGCCCCCCCCCACTGTAATGTCCTCTGCCCTCCCAGTGCGATGTCCTCTGTCCTCTAAACACAGACCCCCCCATTTAGTGTCCTCTGTCTCCTTCACTCCTCTCTCCCTTCAGCTGTAGTGTCCTCTGTATCCTTCACACCAGTGTGTAGGTAGCACTCTCCTACCTTACATCAGTGTATAGCAGAGCAGAGAACGGGAGAAGTTACAGTACTGGATAGAAGGCAGGGGCGGGATCTCAGTTAACTTTTTACATTAACAAGCTGGTGATTGGTTCCTAGGACTGCCTGGCAACCAATCACCTGCTGGTTAATGTAAAAAGTTAATTCCAGCAGCTCCTGCCCTCTATCCAGTACTGTGACTTCTCCCGATCTCCACGTTGCAGTGAAGATAAGAGCGGCGGCGGCTGGGGGAAGGACTGTTTGTAGGGCTGTGTTCCTGCGGTGGATGGGTAGATCATGATCTACGGCTTGCCGACCCCAAAATTAGTTATAAAATGTTCCAGAGGAAGGTCCTGGATGGGTGGATGGGGAATGAGGAGAAGGGAATGCCTGCTTTAATGCTCCCCTTCCCTATGTGACTATGGGCAGTTAGGGAGTTTCAAGGCTCCCTTGAGTGAGTGAAGGGGTTATGGGTTTCTAGGCCCCCTCTCTCTTCAAGGGATCCTTGAAGTGTTTGCATGTTTCAAGACTCCCCATTCACATGTAATGACATGTGAAGAGTCTTCTAGAAGGGTCAGCTGACTGATGGGTTGAATTTTCTAGGGGGTCGCATGACCGCCTGGAAAGTTCTGGACTATTTTGGAGAACTATTTAAAGGGGGTCCCGACCCCAAGAGCTCACTCGCCTCAGTGGTGCTCCCCTCCTGCCCCATTTTGTCCATTTGCCTATTAGTGTGTGGTTGGGTCACCTTTTTGTTAAAAGGGGGACTTGTGTTATATAAGTTTCAACTTGAGTTTTTTTGACTAAGCTGATATGGTAATTTGAGCTTATGAGTTATGGGATGTTTTAAACTTGCTATGAAATTTACAGCTTGAGCCATAGTGGCCAAGCCATTGTTTAAGTGATAACAATTTAAACAAAAAAAATGGCCGCGGCCAAGTTTACTTCCAAAAGGTTGTATGGGTGATTATTTATTTTTATTAAAATTGGTGGGTTTTCTTTGGGTCTGACCCACTGATCCTGTGATATAAAAGAGGGAGAGTGATCTGGAGCCAGAAAGAGAGTGAGTGAGTGAAAGAGGGGGATGGAGCTGAAAAGCAGAGGAAAAGCTGAGGCCAGAGTCCATAGGAAAGCCCTCGAAGGGGAGAGAATTGGAGAGCTGCACCTGTGAGGATTGAAAGAATGTCACCTGCTGCTGCTGCTACTGCTCTCATATAAAAGATTATCAGGACCTCGTGTTTGAACCGAAGACTCGAGCACTGGGAAATGTCACTTATGGATCCCCTGACCATACAGTACCTCAACTTTACCTTTGCAGGTATGCCAGGGCAGCATGTAGCTGGAGATAGGATTAGGGATGTAGAAAGAAATACTGTTCTCGCATGTGGACTTTGTAATATGTTGCACTTTTCAAAGTAAAGCTTTTGAAACCTTGTTTCTGCTTGGTCTGAAGTTAATAAATGGGTTAATGAAAGTAACCGGTGCCTTTCTACAGTTCAGGTCACTAAGGTACTTTGAGTTATGAAGACACCAGTACAGGAGTTAATACAGTGTGAAGATACAAGTAGTTATCTGGGGTAACACAAGTTTACCGTGCTTAGCAAGTTTACCAAGCAGCTTGTTATTAAGTGTGTACATGTGACAGGTGGGATAGTTTCTAGCAGAAGGAGTTGTTGTCGGCACTCCCTCCGTGAGCAGTCAACCTGCCAACGCAACAGGAACAGACTTGCGCCGCAGAGGTCCCCAGCCTGTACACAGGTACTGAAAAATTAAGTAAAATTAAGTGCATGCATTGAGTTGGCACTGGCTGTACGGCGGGACTGTTTCTAGGAGTGTGGCAGTGGTGATACACTGGATGGGTGAATGTGCACAAGGCTCAGCATGTACATCCTAAGTGCAAGTTACAGAGAAGGTGTGCATTGTCACAGGGACCCGAAAGTTAACTGGGGAACGGGTATAGTGCAAGTGAACACAGTGTATGTTCACCTCTAAAACCAGAGGCCGGCCTTAAGGTCAAGTATTCCCCCACGGTGGCCTCAGCCTTGTCACGGGGCAGGATGAAAATGGCACAGAAGTACAGGTACCCAACGTGTAGTAAAGTTATCTAGATACAGGTGCCTAGCATAGCTCAGAAGAGCCCACCCAGGGGTTAGTCCTCTCATGTGACCCAAACTTGGAACCCAATGAGTTAAAGTGGTTGCAAACCTCAGTCATGGAATCTGAGCAAAGCACATATAGCTGTAGTGTTTACTTATCTCTCTCCAAAGCTCTAATGGGGCGTACACACGGTCGGACTTTTTGGCTACAAAAGTCCGACAGCCTGTCCGACAGATTTTCGACAGACTTTCGACAGACTTTTGGCGGACTTTAAACGGACTTTGTAACGACCGGACTTGCCTACACACGATCACACCAAAGTCCGACGGATTCATACGTGATGACGTACACCGGACTAAAATAAGGAAGTTGATAGCCAGTAGCCAATAGCTGTCCTAGCGTCGGTTTTTGTCCGTCGGCTAGCATACAGACGAGCGGATTTCTGGGTCCGGCGGAGTTACGACGTAAAGATTTGAAGCAAATTCCAAATCCATCGGATTTGCGACTGGAAAAGTCCGCTGAAAGTCTGGGGAGGCCCACACACGATCGGATTGTCCGCCGGATTTGGTCCATCGGCGTCCGTCAGACTTTTGTAGCCGAAAAGTCCGACCATGTGTACACCCCATAAGTGTAATTTCTCATTGGTGCTTCATTCCTCTGCTATCAGCATGAGTCACTTTTAAGAAGTTTTCCCGAGATACACTTGTGTTGGGAGGGAAGGGGGGGAGAGCTCAGAATGGAGCTTGCCTATTCAGAACACAGTTCTTCTACTGTGCAAAGGTGGGTGTGTTCCTTTCCTCCAATCATCTCTCACACACTGTAACTGCAACCTCTCTGCCTCCTCCTCTGTGCTCCTGACAGATGAAGAAAACTTTTTAACACTTTTCTGCCCTTTTGAAGGTGTGTAGGAGAAGAGGTCTATCATCACCCGCCTACCCCATCCCCCCGCAAACATGTGTACCTGATCCATGATAGTTGGGTTGATTTTCCAAAATAGCATGTTCACTTTGAAAATTAAATTCTCACTCAGTAAATGAAGTGACGCTATTCTAAACCTTAAAATCGAGTTGCTTTTATTTTCCTTGCACATGATTTGGTACTTAGCTCCGCCTCATTCACTAAGCTAAGTAAAATAAGTAATTAGTAAATGGTACTAGAAATAGGTAGCCATTTAGATAATGATGACCGCTGAAGCAGTCACTCAGTTCTACACTGCATTTAAATCTGATCTCTGGGAATTAGCAAAGTGTTCCCTTGCAGTGGAGTCCTCCTGCATTTTAAGGTTTAAATGCTCAATAAATCTAGTAGGGAAGTGAAGGTAATATATTAGTTACATTACCCTTGCTCCGATAAGTTTCAATGCTCTCCTTCTCCACAAAGCTTTGTGCTTTGGAAGAAACCTCGGCATCATCACATGCAATGTAGGGTTATTGAGAACGTATTAAGCTTTAGTAAGTGTGTTGAAAACTTTTGTCATGTTTGTGCTGCAGGGATATTAACCCAGCATTGTATGTGAAGCAGGCATGAGTGCAACTGGGGCCAGAGCATTGTCAGTTTTTATCTTTGTGAAAATCTGCTTAAAAAAATCATTTCTTTTTATTTTGATGTTGTAATTATTTAGTCAAACTTTTTTTGTTTAAAAAAAAAAAATTAGCAACGCAAAATGCTCTATGAATGGAGGAGCCAGACCTTTCATTCATCAGCCAATACTTCATCATAAATAGCTTTTCATTCATAGAAACTATAGTACAGCTTCTGTGAATGGGCGAGGAAGGCTTAAAGGGCAGGCATAGCCCCTCAGCCGTATTAACCCCTGCAGCACCGGAAGAAAACACCTGCAGGCACCTAATGCAGCAGGCATCAGCACGAGGATCACTTAACATTGATAGTTTAGGGGAACTATTCCTCCTCCAACCCTACCCCTACCTCCAACACTGTAATCTTCCGATGTGGCGGGGGTTAATAGAGCTGGGGGAGCTGTGATGGTCATTTAACAGGAGTGCCTTACTATGCCCCCACTTTCTGCTCAGCTCTGCTATTCATGGAAGCCGTACTACAGCTACTATGAATGAGATGTGATGAATGAAGGGGGTGGACCTTTCAATCATCCACCTGTCCTCCATTCATAAATCCCATTTCATTCATAGTAGCTGTAGTATTGTTTCTATGAATGGAGAGGTGGGAGGAAAAGGCTGGCATAGAGGTCCACTCTTAATGTCACAACTCCCTCTATTCTATTAACCCCCGCCGCACCAGAAGATTTTGACAGAGGGGGTAGGGGAGATCAGAGAAGGAAGATTTCACCTAAACTGATGGTAAGTAATGTCCCTCGTGCTTTTTCTTTATTTTTAACAACAACTGGGGGGGTTCTAAAACTAGTTCACACAGAATCTGTTGCAGCTGTGCAGAGTAACCAATCAGCTTCTTTTGAGTTTGAATCCCGGTTCACACTGCCGCAATTTAGAAGCTGACATCCCAGCGCAACTTTGGTACGACTTGCATACATCTTCTCACTTGCCGACCACCTTATAGCAGTTTTACTGCTCCAGGGTGGCCGCGCTGTGCAGGATCACGTATCCTGTACTTCCGGGTATCAGGCGCAAATGCTTGCCACCGCTGGCTTGTTCTCACTATCATTCTACACAGCGGTGGTCGATCAGCGGGTCCTGTGGACCCAATGTACGCCAGCACCCGCTGATCGTTCAGTACACAGGCAGAATGGCGATCTGCCTATGTAAACAACACAGATCACCGTTCTGTAAGTAAGGAAGGCATTGGTCCTGTGTTCCTGAAAAGCAGGGACAATCTATGCCTTCCTCTAGTAAAAGCACCTCCCACACTATAGTAAAACACCAGCTAGGCACATTTAATCCTTTGATCGCTCCCTGATGTTAACCCCTTCCCAGCCAGTGACATTAGTACAGTGACAGTGCATTTTTTTTAGCACTGATTACTGTAATAATGTCACTGGTCCCCAAAAAAGTATCAAAAGTGTCAGTTAGTGTCCAATTTGTCTGCTGCATAATCGCAGTCCCGCTAAAAGTCACTGATCACCACCATTACTAGTAGAAAATAAATAAATAAAAATTCCATAAATCTAGCCATAGTTTCTAGACGCTATAACTTTTGCGCAAACCAATCAATATATGCTTATTGGGATTTTTTTTACCAAAAATATGTAGCAGAATACATATTGGCCAAAATTGATGAAGAAATTTGATTTTTTAAAATTTTATATTGCATATGTTTTATAACAGAAAGTAAAAAATATATATAATTTCTTTTTTTTTTTTATTTGTAGTTTTTTTGCGCTTATAGCGCAAAAATTAAAAACTGCTGAAGTGAGCAAATACCACCAAAGAAAGCTCTATTTTTGGCCAATTTCATTTGGGTACAGTGTCGCCCGACTGCGCAATTGTCAGTTAAAGTAACGCAGTGCTGTATTGCAAAAAATGGCCTGGTCAGGAAGGGGGGTACATTTTCGGATCTGAAGTCAATGCAGGTCATGTCAAAGTCATACCAAAAACAGTATGGGAACCTAGTCACTCCTATTAGAACGGTTCCATTGCACTTAATGGAGCACGATTTGTCATGTGACGTGTGCTCTCTAAGTCGGAGCGCATGTCGCACCAGTGTGAACCGGGTCTCAACCTACGCTCACACTGAGGGCGGGTTCGAAATCATGCCAACTCACACAATTTCAAACCGGCATTTCAGTCTGACTTCGGGGGTGATTTGACAGACATCTGTGTTTGGGTTCATTCACAGATGTCTATTGAAATTGCCCCCGAAGTCACCAAAAGTAGTGCAGAAACTACTTTTGGGAATCGGGGCGGCGCCACAAAGTTGGCGTTATGCCGATTTGGACAGTGCCATTGACGGCAATAGGCTCCGATTTGGCATGAGATTTGACATGTCAAATTGCATGCCAAATCGGCCCAATGTGAATGTGGGCTTAGGCTGGGTTCACACTGGTGCGACACGACAGCCATCCTATTTGGATCCGACTTTGCCCTGTGACATGAAGCTGGCATGCGTCCGACTTTCAATGAACGGGGATCCAACTTGAATGCCCGGCACTGTGTTTGGTATGAATCTTGAGGGGGAACTCCATGCCAAATTTTAAATAAAAAATACGGCATGGGTTCCCCCTCCAGGGGCATACAAGGCCTTTGGGTCTGGTATGGACCTTAAGGGGAACCCCCCTACGCCGAAAAAAACGGCGTGGGGTCCCCCCAAAATCTATACCAGACCCTTATCCCAGCACGCAGCTCGGCCGGTCAGGAATGGGGGTGGGGACGAGCGAGCGTCCCCCCTCCTGAACCGTACCAGGCCGCATGTCCTCAACATGGGGGGGTGGGTGCTTTGGGGCAGGGGGCGCCCTGCGGGCCCCCCCACCCCGAAGCACCTTGTCCCCATGTTGATGAGGACAAGGGCCTCTTTCCGACAACCCTGGCCGTTGGTTGTCGGGGTCTGCTGGCGGGGGGCTTATCGGAAACCGGGAGCCCCCTTTAATAAGGGGGCCCCCAGATCCCGGCCCCCCATCCTTTGTGAATGAGTATGGGGTACATCATACCCCTACCCATTCACCTAGGGAAAAAAGTGTCAATGAAAAAACACAGTACACAGGTTTTTAAAGTAATTTATTAGGCAGCTCCGGGGTCTTCTTTTCCGACTTCGGGGGTCTCTCCGGCGTCTCCTCCCGGTGTCCTGATGTTCTGCCGGCTCCTCCGTTATTTTCTGCAGCTCTTTTGCTAGCGGTGGCCCGGACTTCTGCCTTCTGCCTTCTTGCCTTCTTGTCTCCTTGTCTTCTTCCCATGTTGACACAACGCTCTCTCCAGCTGGAATGCTCTCTGAGCACTCCGATGTGACTTATATAGGCGGTGACCCCACCCCCTTATGCCGTCACAGTCCCTGGGCATGCTGGGACTGTGACATTTTAGGGGGCGTGGTCACGGGGTGATGTTGACCACGCCCCCTTATGACGGCACAGTCCCAGCATGCCCCGGGACAGTGACCTCATAAGGAGGTGGGGTCACCGCCTATATAAGTCCATTGTGGCGCGCTCAGAGAGCATTCCAGCCGGAGAGAGCATTGTGTCTACATCAGAAGAAGAGGGAAGAAGACAAGAAGGCAGAAGTCCGGGCCACCGCTAGCAAAAGAGCTGCAGAAGATAGCGCAGGAGCCGGCAGAAGATCAGGACACCGGGAGGAGACGCTGGAGAGACCCCCGAAGTCGGAAGAAGACCCCCGGAGTCGGAAGAAGACCCCTGGAGTCGGAAGAAGACCCCCCGAAGTCGGAAGAAGACCCCAGAGCTGACTAATAAATTATTTTAAAAACCTGTGTACTGTGTTTTTTCATTGACACTTTTTTCCCTAGGTGAATGGGTAGGGGTACGATGTACCCCATACTCATTCACAAACGGTGGGGATCCGGGATCTGGGGGCCCCCTTATTAAAGGGGGCTCCCGTATTCCGATAAGTCCCCCGCCCACAGACCCCGACAACCAACGGCCAGGGTTGTCGGGAAGAGGCCCTTGTCCTCATCAACATGGGAACAAGGTGCTTTGGGGTGGAGGGGCCCGCAGGGCTCCCCCCTGCCCCAAAGCACCCACCCCCCCATGTTGAGGGCATGCGGCCTGGTACGGTTCAGGAAGGGGGGGGCGCTCGCTCGTCCCCACCCCCATTCCTGACCGGCCGGGCTGCGTGCTCGGCTAAGGATCTGGTATGGATTTTGAGGGGGACCCCCACGCCGTTTTTGCGGCGTAGGGGGTTCCCCTTAAGGTCCATACCAGACCCAAGGGCCTGGTATGCCCTTGGAGGGGAACCCATGCCAGTTTTTTTATTTCAAATTTGGCACGGAGTTCCCCCTCAAGATCATCTGAGCACAAGTCACATGCTGAAGTTGGATCATGCAAGACGGCGATCCGACTTTGATCCAACTTCAGTGATAGTCAATGGGCTGAAGTAGGATCAAAGTCGGACCAAAGTAGTACAGGGAGCATTTCTAAAGTCGGAACAACTTGTGCCGGACCAGTTAGGATGGCTCTCATAGGGAAACATTGAATTTCACACGTCATGCGACATGAGCTCCCAATGTCGGAGCGTTTGTCGGACCAGTGTGAACCCAGCCTTACTGTCAAAGCTTAATTGAACAAGCTGAAGTTAGAAGCTGATTGGTTACTATGCACAGCTGCACCAGATTCTGTGTTCACCAGTTTTAGTAAATCCCCTCCTCAGGCTATAGTCAAAAGTTTCTTTCTTGTTTTGGATAGAGTGGGGGATGGTTCAAACCTTGGGAAATTAATCTGTACTTCCTTGGCAGGATACACAACAGAAAGTGAGAGGAAATCTATTCAAAGTAAGGGGAAATTACCTTTAATAAGGGTTATCACTGGAACAGCAGATTTACCCTCAACCATAAAATGTTGGATGTCTCATTACTTTCTGGTGGCAATGGTCACCATATCAGATAGTAAGGGTGAATCTTCCCAGCAGATACTGCAACCTTTTTCCACTCTCTCCAAAGATATGAAAAATGAATATTTGGCTATAGTTATACTTTAAATAATACCCTTAGTTTAAAAAGTGATTTGACAGATTCTGTAAACCATGAACATGATCAGATGCTCAGTGATGCTTTTACTCTTACCTCTGTAAGCTTTTTCTCTTAGGGTCATCATACGAGAAAAATAATCGTAGCACTATTTAAAGGGAGCTGACAGCACTGTTTATTTAGCCGAGTGATAATATAAAAAGGGAAAGACCTGAGGAACTTTGTAGAGCCTGATGAAAATATGTTGCCATAGTGTTTGCGATACAAACAAATACAAGGAAGTAATGAGCGGGCGTAGGTAATTATTATGTGTAAAGTGCGTGATAAAAGCAGTGGCCATCCACAGCGTATCTTTGTGATATGGATGAACTCTGATAAATCATCTGGGACTAGGAGGTTTTCCCGGAGCTGTCCTAGGTCCTGAACAAAGAGCTTCATGCAGTATAATGCACACTGAGGACAGGCTGCAAGAATCCTGGAGCTATGGGATCATATAAAGTGTGCATAAAACCAAAGCATTTGTTTAAATTGAATACAATGTGGAAGGGTTAGGAGCCCTGTAAGGTTTGTATTGCTATATGATTCTCCATCGGGAAAATTCACCCTTATGCCCCGTACACACGAGTGGATTTTCCGTCAGAAAAAACTTGGATGTTTTTTTCCGACGGAATTCCGCTCAAGCTTGGCTTGCATACACACGGTCACACAAAAGTTCTCTGAACTTTCAACCGTCAAGAACGCGGTGACGTACAACACTACGACGAGCCGAGAAAATGAAGTTTAATACTTCCGAGCATGCGTGGAATTGTTTCCGAGCATGCGTAGGAATTTTGCACGTTGGAATTTGTACAGACGATCGCATTTTCGGATAGGAACTTTTTCCGACCGAAAAATTGAGAACCTGCTCTCAATCTTTTGCTGGCGGGAATTCCGCCAGCAAAAGTCCAATGGAGCATACACACAGTCGCATTTTCCGACCAAAAGCTCTCATCGGTCTTTTGCTGGCCCAATTTCCGATCGTGTGTACAGGGCATAACAGTTGGTCTGGATGACCATTGTCTCTGGTGCAGAAAGTGAACAGAAATCCCACATTTTTTTATGTCACTGGAATACAATTAAGGGAAATCGTCCAGTGGGGAAACCTATTCTGGTGACAGCTGTCTAAAAAAAGTATATCCCCTTTCTATAGAGAGATCTTTTCTTATCTCCTTCTGTGTCTCTGAGACAGGAAATGGAAATGAGGGAAATCAGACAGAAAAAAATCTGTTCTTCTGCATCAACTGTGGGTATAGCATTGTGTATATAAGAGTGTACGTTTTCTTTTATTGGTTGAACCAGATGTACCTGTGTCTTTATTCAACCAGACTAACTCTATACAGTTGTGCTCATAAGTTTACATACCCTGGCAGAATTTATGATTTGTTCGCCATTTTTCAGAGAATATGAATGATAACACAAGAACTTTTCTTTCACTCATGGTTAGTGTTTGACTGAAACCATTTATTATCAATCAACTATGTTTACTCTTTTTAAATCATAATGACAACACAAACTACTGAAATTAAAAAGCCATTCTTAGCTAACAGGAGGGGCACCTGGTGTGGTCTTCTGCTGCTGTAGCCCATCTACTTCAAGGTTTGATGTGTTGTGTGTTCAGAGATGGTATTCTGCATGCCTTGGTTGTAACGAGTGGTTATTTGAGTTACTGTTGCCTTTCTATCATTTCAAACCAGTCTACCCATTCTCCTCTGACATCAACATGACCTTTTCATTCACACAACTGCCACTTACTGGATATTTTCTCTTTTTCAGACGATTCTCTGTAAACCCTAGAGATGGTTGTATTTGAAAATTCCAGTAGATCAGCAGTTTTTGAAATATTTAGACCAGCCCATCTGGCGCCAACAACCATGCCATGTTCAAAGTCACTTAAATCCCCTTTCTACCCCATTCTGATGCTCAGTTTGAAGTTCAGCAAGTCGTCTTCACCACGTCTAGATGTCTAAATGCATTGAGTTGCTGCCATGTGATTGGCTGATTTGCAATTTGTGTTACCAGGTAATTGAACAGGTGTACCTAATAAAGTGGCCAATTAGTGTACAGTGAGGGATAAAAGTGTTTGAGCCCCTGCTGATTTTGTAGGTTTTCCAACTGACAGAGAAATGATCCTTCTATAATTTTAATAGTAGGTTTATTTTAATAGTGAGAGACAGAACAACAAAAAAAATCCAGAAAAACGCATTTCAAAAAAATTATAAATTGATTTGCATTTTAATGAGTGAAATAAGTATTTAACCCCTTCGCAAAACATGACTTAGTACTCGGTGGCAATCACAGAGGTCAGACATTTCTTGTAGTTGACCATGTTTGCACACATCTCAGGAGGGATTTTGTCCCACTTCTCTTTGCAGATCCTCTCCAAGTCATTAGGGTTTCGAGGCTGACCATTGGTAACTTGAACCTTCAGCTCCCTCCACATATTTTCTTTGGGATTAAGGTCTGGAGACTGGCTAGGCCACTCCAAGACCTTAATGTGCTTCTTCTTGAGAAACTCCTTTGTTGCATTGGCCGTGTGTTTTGGGTCATTGTCATGCTGTAATATCCATCCATGACTCATTTACAATGCCATGGCTGAGGGAAGGAAGTTCTCACCCCCAAGATTTGACAGTACATGGCCCCGTCCATCGTCCCTTTGATGCAGTGAAGTTCTCCTGTCCCCTTAACAAAAAAACACCCCCAAAGCATAATGTTTCCCCCTTCATGTTTGATGGTGGGGATGGTGTTCTTGGGGTCATAGGCAGCATTCCTCCTCCAAACACGGTGAGTTGAGTTGAGTTGATGCCAAAAAGTTTGATTTTGGTCTCATCTGACCACAACACTTTCACCCAGTTCTCCTGAATCATTCACATGTTCATTAGCAAACTTCAGATGGGCCAGTACATGTGCTTTCTTGAGCAGGGGGACCTTGCAGGCACTGCAGGATTTCAGTCCTTCACGGTGTAGTGTGTTACCAATTGTTTACTTGGTGACTATGGTCCCAGCTGCCTTGAGATCATTGACAAGATTCTCCCATGTAGTTCTGGGCTGATTCCTCACCGTTCTCATGATCATTGAAACTCCACAAGGTGAGATCTTGCATGGAGCCCTAGACCGAAGGAGATTGACAGTTATTTTGTGTTTCTTACATTTGCGAATAATCGCACCAACTGTTGTCACCCTCTCACCAAGCTGCTTGGAGATGGTCTTGTAGCCCATTCCAGCCTTGTGTAGGTCTACAATCTTGTCCCTGACATCCTTGGACAGCTCTTTGGCCTTGGCCATGGTGGAGAGATTGGAATCTGATTGATTAATTGCTTTTGTGGACAAGTGTCTTTTATACAGGTAACAAGCTGAGATTAGGTGCACTCCCTTTAAAGCTGGCCATACACCATACAATTTTCTTATTCAATTTTCTTTAGATTTACCTTCAACTGTGTAATAGAATGGCCTGCCTGATTGCATGCAAATTGAAAAAGTTTAGGTTTGAACTCCTATTAGATGTTTTTGGTAAATCTAAAGGAAAGTTGCACAAGAAAATTGTATAATGTATGGCCAGCCTAAGAGAGTTCTCCTATTCTCAGCTCGTCATCTGTAAAGAAGACACCTGGGAACCACAAATCTTGCTGATTGATAGGGGATCAAATACTTATTTAACTCATTAAAATGGAAATCAAATCAATCAAATAACTTTTTTTGAAATGCATTTTTCTGGACATTTGTATTGCTATACTGTCTCTCACTGTTGAAATAAACCTACCATTAAAATACTTTTTTCCCTCACTGTATGTGTGTGTATGTGTGTGTATATATATATATATATATATATATATATATATATATATATACACTGAGAAAAAATATTAAATGCAACACTTTTGTGTTTGCGCCTATTTATCATGAGCTGAATTCAAAGATCTACGACTTTTTCTATGTACACAAAAGGCTCAAAAGGCTCTCAAATATTGTTCACAAATCTGTCTAAGCCCAGGTTCACACTGAGCTTCGGGAATGAAGCTGTGCGAGTTCAGATTTCACTCTGGCATGTCAGTCCTGATTTTGGCCGCAATTTCACAGATATCTGTGAAGGTTTCTGCACAGATGTCAATGGAAATCGCAAAAAGTAGTACAGAAACTACTTTTTGAAATCGGTGCGGCGACGCAAATGTGGCGTAGCATCGATTAGGTCGGTGCCATTGTCGGCAATTGCTGCCGATTTGACATGCGATTTGACATGTCAAATCGCATGTCAAAATGCACCAGTGTGAACCAGGGCTAAATCTGTGTTAGTGAGCACTTCTCCTTTGCCGAGATAATCCATCCACCTCACAGGTGTGGCATATCAAGATGCTGATTAGACAGCATGATTATTGTACAGGTGTGCCTTAGGTTGTCCACAATAAAAGGCCACTCTAAAATGTGCAGTTTTACTGTATTGGGAGGTCCGGGGGAGTGGGAGTGAGGGTATCCTGAGAAGTGTGCATAGTTCCGGTGGAAGTCGTACCTTCCATCAGAAGCCTATGTGACAGGGTGACACTGCAGAGGCACAACTGGAAGATGAGTTGTCAACCCGTACACATTTACAAACACTGAAAAAAACTTTTGACATTTCATTAGCATGTTAATGTTTAAATTTGATTTTAGTGATTGGGATTACATATAAATGGTGTAACACCAATAATGTATGGTAATAATCAACAGAAGCCAATAGGCTGCAATCATTTTGGAAAGCTGACACCTGATTGGTTGCTAAGGGACTACTGCACATTATTTTGTTCTTGCAATATTATTATCCTTCATTATCAAAAAATATGAGAAAGTGTGCTGATCCTGACTTACCAACATTTCAGTGCAAGAAGCAGTATTTTGGCCAGTGTAGGTTTACTATGGTAAAGCAGTGCTGCTGGATGTAGCAACGTGTAATTATGTTGTGTATTTGAATGTGTTTTGCATTACTTCCAGAAAAGTCTTTGATCATTTTTCCCTGTTATCTCACATCAAGGACATGAGCACTATAAATTCACTATAAATTCAATGACATAAGGATATACGGCAATCAATCGCCCCGTGTATCAGTGTGAGGACAATCCAGATGCCACAGTTGCTAGCCTACTGACAGGTTTAATAATGCTGAGTGACATGTGCGTGCATTGGAGATGGTGGGGCTTTTCCTCCTTACGGAAACAGTTAACAGATCCAAAATGCTTGTTTTGATTTTCCCCAGTAACTAGGGAACCCTAATTCCTACTCCAGTGACACCAAAGGAAGTGACGTGGATGTTATTTATATAGCAACTCAATTTTTGCTGCAGGAAAGATTGCAGAGCTGCTGTGCTCCGATCTGGAGCGAGTGTTTTGTTAGGAGGAGAATCTTCATGTGCTGCCCCAAGACTTAGTGGGTGGAAATAAGAGATGAAGTCCCCCTGATCCCCTCCAGGGAAGCCGCACTGACACTATTTAACCCCTGCTTTACCAAGACTTACAGCAGCCTACTGTAATGTAGGGGAACTTCATCCCTGAATGTTTTCTGGTTACTAAATCAAAATGTACAGATTATACAGTAATATGTGTGATTGGAAGGACTGGTGAGCCTACAAAAACTGAAAGGTTTACACAACTATGATGTATACTGTACATTGAGCAATCCAGGTAGTGATCATCTCCTGCAAGCTGTATAATAAACATAACAGTGTGTACATGCCAGTGACACACACATCCACATTACACACTCACACTTATGGCCCGTACACACGGTCGGACTTTGTTCGGACATTCCTAGGATTTTTTCCGACGGATGTTGGCTCAAACTTGTCTTGCATACACACGGTCACACAAAGTTGTCAGAAAATCCGATCGTTCCGAACGCGGTGACGTAAAACACGTACGTCGGGACTATAAACGGGGCAGTGGCCAATAGCTTTCATCTCTTTATTTATTCTGAGCATGCGTGGCACTTTGTCCGTCGGATTTGTGTACACACGATCGGAATTTCCGACAACGGATTTTGTTGTCGGAAAATTTTATATCCGGCTCTCAAACTTTGTGTGTCGGAAAATCCGATGGAAAATGTGTGATGGAGCCCACACGCGGTCGGAATTTCCGACAACAAGGTCCTATCACATATTTTCCGTCGGAAAATCCGACCGTGTGTACGGGGCATTAGGCTCGGTGCACAACTGTGCGATGTTAGACATTGCATGTGATTCGTGCTACACTGCTGTGCAGATCACATGCGATGTCTGTGCGATGAAAATTCAGCCATACAGATTGTATGGCTGAATTTGCATCGCATTTGAACCAAAATGGTGCAGGACCCTTTTTTTGGTCCGCACTGGAATCGGCGTGCACGGGTGTTCACACCTATGTGATCGTATTCCTGCACCATTTGGCAGTTCGTACTGCGGTCTGCGAACCGATCTGAGGGTGTCATTAACTTTGCACTGGCACCCATAGCGGTTTGCAGATGTCAGTGTGAACCGCCAGCAGGTGACATGCGATGCGGGAACCCGAACTGGAATTGCGCTGGTTCCTGCATCCCATATATATGTGAACTGGGACTAAAGGGCCGCTGTTAGGCCTCATGTACACTGCTGCTGGTAAACGGACATTCAGAGGCAGTTGGCTGCTTTTTTCAGCTGCCCCTGAACTCAACCAATGTTATCTTATGTGTACATGTACACAGGTTCGTTTAGAATGAGTTTAGACGCTGAGTTTAGAGGCATTTCAAGCGCTAAATGTGGTTAAATGCGGTAACTCACGTATAGTGGCATTTTGTTTATAGGCATTCTTCATTTTTGGCTATTTTGAGAAGAAAAAAAAAAAATATATATTTTTTTTTCAAACGCGGCATGAAAATGCGGCAAAACGGACGTTTTAAACGTGGGTTACTATCTGTCAAGTTAAATCGTTCAGGAGAGGTTGTAAAATGTCCCGTGTACATTAAGCCTTAGAAATCACAGGGCCCCTTACAGCCTACCCCCTCCCCCAAACATATGAAAACGATATTTTCACTAAACGTAAAAGATAAAACTGTATGGAGTTAATACAAAGTTCTGTGTGTAAATGAGGTCTTGGGGCTCATTCATATAGGTGCATTGACCTGTACAGTGTGAATCTGTGTTTGCTGCATTCAAGGCAGCCTATGTTACGCTATGGGGATGCAGCAGCTGTACGAACACAGCCTCAGGTCCTCATTGGACAGGTGTGTAGATGCAGGTGTATGGCCACTGAACATTGACAGTGTGCATTCGGGGCCCCTCACCCACACCTGTACACCTATCAAAGTAGGACCTGCGGCTCTGTTCATACAGCCGCCGCATTATCATAGAGCAGGGATATGCAATTAGCGGACCTCCAGCTGTTGCAGAACTACAAGTCCCATGAGGCATTGCAAGACTCTGACAGCCACAAGCATGACACCCAGAGGTAGAGGCATGATGGAACTTGTAGTTTTTCAACAGCTGGATGTCCGCTAATTGCATATCCCTGTCATAGAGTAACAGACGGCTCCCACCACACAAACAGCTCATTCACAATGTATGGGCCAGAAAACCTGTGTGAATTAGCCCTTAATTTTTATTATTTTTTACAATTTTATTATTATTATTTTTTTGCAATCTTTTAAATTAATTTTTTAAAAGATTGTAAACCTTTGGCCCCGGAAGGATTTACCCACTTCCTGACATGTCATTTTTTGTGATACGGCACTGCGTCGCTTTAACTGACAATTGCACGAGCGTGCGACACTGTACCCAAACCAAATTGATGTCCTTTTTTCCCACAAATAGTGCTTTTTTTTGGTGGTATTTGATCACCTCTGCGGTTTTTATTTTTTGCGCTATAAACAAAAAATTTTGACAATTTAAAAAAAAAATATATATTTTTTATTTTTTGTTATAAAACACACCCAATAAAAAAATTAAAAAATCTAATTTCTTCATCAATTTAGGCCAATTTGTATTCTGTTACATATTTTTGTTAAAAAAAAAACAATAAGCATATATTGATTGGATTGCACAAAAGTTATAGCATCTACAAAATAGGGGATAGACTTATGGCTTTTTTTTTTTTTTTTTTTTTTACTAGTAATGGCGGTGATCTGTAATTTTTAGCAGTACTGTGACATTTTGACACTTTTTTGGGAAACAGTGACATTATTATAGTGATCAGTGCTAAAAATATGCACTGGCATTGTACTAAAGGCACTGGCAGGGAAGAGGTTAATATCAGGGGCAATCAAGGCCTTAAATGTGTTCCCTCACTGTGTTCTAACTGTATGGGGTGTGGGCTGCCTGAAACAACACACAGATCTGTCTTCCTGCATAGCAGAAGGACAGGATCTGTGTTTCATCCCCTGACAGAACAGGGATCTGCTGCGTCTACCGGACACGTTGATTGGCTCCCCTGTCGGCCAATGGGCACCCACAGATCGCCGTGTACAAAGCCCGACGTACACTTACAGAGATCTGCGAAGCCGAGCCAACCTGTCGCAGTATAATTGCGGCGGCTGGTTGGCAATTAGTTAAATAATTTTTTTACAATTTTTTTAAATTATTTTTTATAATGTTTTCGAAAAATTATTTTTTACAAATTAAATTTTTTTTTTACAATTTAAAAAAAATTGTAAATTTTTTAAAATTATTTTGCTATTATTTTTTAAAATATATTTTTTAATTTTTTTACAACGCTGTTGGTGGGACTTGGTGAGATATCAGTGTTCTGAACAGATTCCTAACATCTCACCCTTCAGGGAAAGAAAGGAATTGAGGGCACAGTGTTTTCAATTCCTTTCTCTGTAGCCTCAACTACACTGAAGATGAATGAACAGGAGACAGAGGCTCCTGTTCATTCATAAACTGAAGCATAGTAAACATTGTTTACTATACTCAGTTACGATGGACATGGGAGTGATCAGTACCAATCACTCACTTTGTCCATTCAAAAAAAAAAGGGGGGGCTGCTAAATGACATATTTACCGCCCCTTTCCTCCGCTCTCCATCCTGACACATGGCCTGTTCAATTGGCAGCCGATAAGAGAGGGAAGCCGGTAGTGCCATGGGAAGGGGAGCAGTCCGGCACAGAGAATGCACATGTCATGAGATACACATGCTCACAATAAGCACACCTTCCAGGGATACACACGCTCACATTATGCACACCTTCCCGGGATACACACACTCACATTATGCACACCTTCCCGAGATACACACACTCACATTATGCACAGGTTCCAGGGATACACACACTCACACTATGCACACCTTCCAGGGATACACACACTCACATTATGCACAGGTTCCAGGGATACACACACTCACATTATGCACAGGTTCCAGGGATACACACACTCACATTATGCACAGGTTCCAGGGATACACACACTCACATTATGCACAGGTTCCAGGGATACACACACTCACACTATGCACACCTTCCCGGGATACACACACTCACATTATGCACACCTTCCGGGGATACACACACTCACACTATGCACACCTTCCAGGGATACACACACTCACATTATGCACACCTTCCAGGGATACACACACTCACATTATGCACACCTTTCAGGGATACACACACTCACACTATGCACACCTTCCCGAGATACACACACTCACATTATGCACACCTTCCAGGGATACACACACTCACACTATGCACACCTTCCCGGGATACACACACGCACACTATGCACACCTTCCAGGGATACACACACTCATATTATGCACACCTTCCAGGGATACACACACTCACATTATGCACACCTTCCAGGGATACACACACTCACATTATGCACACCTTCCAGGGATACACACACTCACATTATGCACACCTTCCCGGGATACACACATGCACACTATGCACACCTTCCAGGGATACACACACTCACATTATGCACACCTGCCAGGGATACACACACTCACATTATGCACACCTTCCAGGGATACACACACTCACATTATGCACACCTTACCGGGATACACACACGCACACTATGCACACCTTCCAGGGATACACACACTCACATTATGCACACCTTCCAGGGATACACACACTTACATTATGCACACCTTCCGGAACACACACACTCACATTATGCACACCTTCCAGGGATACACACACTCACATTATGCACACCTTCCCGAGATACACACACTCACACTACTGTATGTACACCTTCCAGGGATACATATCTACCTAAGTGGTAGATGTGTTTTGGTGAGTTTATGGCCCACTGTTATTGAAAAAGGAAAAATAAAAGACCTTACATCACACTATGCACACCTCTCCTGCAGTGTTAACCTTGTCGACCAAAATATTTTCATCATAATTTTCGTCAGCTGGATGTTTTCAGTGCCGAAAACGAAACGAAAATAAAGTTTTAATTTAGTCAAGTGATGTAAAAACTATGACGAAAATCAATTCCAACTTTCGTTCATGGACAAAAACGGAACAAAAATGTGAGGGAGGGACATTTAGACACCTGAACTTCCTTTTTCCTCTGAGCTCTGCCTGTCTATTAAAGCCTCACCCCTGACAAGCAGTATTGGCTGAGAGATGCAGGCTCCCTCTGTCTGTTTACTGCCTGGGAGTTCTAGAACTATGCCTTGCAAACCACGTGCAAAGTGTTTCCCCTCCCAGTAAGGTAGCAGTGCTTAGCACTGTGTAGAATAACATCCTCCCCAGACCACTTCTCTGCCCTGTGCACTTCTTCTCCCCCACTTACTTCCCCATCCCCACTTACATGTCTCTGCCCTGTGCACTCCTTCTCTCCCATTTACTTCCCCACCCCCACTTACATGTCTCTGCCCTGTGCACTCCTTCTCTCCCATTTACTTCCCCACCCCCACTTACACGTCTCTGCCCTGTGCACTCCTTCTCTCCCATTTACTTCCCCATTACATGTCTCTGCCCTGTGCACTCCTTCTCTCCCATTTACTTCCCCATTACATGTCTCTGCCCTGTGCACTCCTTCTCTCCCATTTACTTCCCAATTACATGTCTCTGCCCTGTGCACTCCTTCTCTCCCATTTACTTCCCAATTACATGTCTCTGCCCTGTGCACTCCTTCTCTCCGATTTACTTCCCCATCCCCACTACATGTCTCTGCCCTGTGCACTCCTTCTTTTCTATGCACTTCCCCACCCCCACTTACATGTCTCTGCCCTGTGCACTCCTTCTCTTCTATGTACTTCCCCACCCCCATTTACATGTCTCTGCCCTGTGCATTCCTTCTCTCCCATTTACTCCCCCATTACATGTCTCTGCCCTGTGCACTCCTTTCCCATTTACTTCCCCATCCCCACTACATGTCTCTGCCCTGTGCACTCCTTCTCTCCCATTTACGTCCCCACCCCCACTACATGTCTGCCCTGTGCATTCCTTTTCTTCCATTTACTTCCCTACCCCCACTACATGTCTCTGACCTGTGCACTCCTCTCCCATTTACTTCCCCACCCCCACTACATGTTTCTGCCCTGTGCACTCTTTCTCTCCCATTTATTTCCCCATTACATGTCTCTGCCCTGTGCACTCCTTCTCTCCCATTTACTTCCCCACCTCCACTACATGTCTCTGCCCTGTGCACTCCTTCTCTCCCATTTACTTCCCCATCCCCACTACATGTCTCTGCCCTGTGCACTAATTTTCTCCCAATTACTTCCCCATCCCCACAACATGTCTCTGTCCTGTGCACTCCTCTCCCATTTACTTCCCCATCCCCACTACATGTTATTAGATTTTTACTCCAGAAGTACATAGATATTGGCAATTCTAGAGAAATGCTTAAATAATGCATTACAATTTAACTAAACCCATTAGATTTGAATCTACTAAAATATGACTAAAACTAAAATGGCATTTTAGTCAAAAGCCTATGACTAAAACTAAATTGAAATTTGAGGTTAAAGCTAACACTGCTCCCCTGTACATGCAAACCCCCTGTACACAAACACAAAACATTCCCAGCACACTTACCAGCTAGCCTGCTAACAAACCAAATTGACCCTGTCTAACAATTCACATTATAAACAAAGGGTTTAGTTGCAAACATTTGCAAATATATTTGAAAGCTGCACTGCCTGCATCAAGGCTCCTCTGCGTACTGCGGTCCTAACTCTATATTTTTGTGACTCTCCAAGTTGGAACATATACAGCAGTGGATAGATTAAGGACAGGTCTGTCTGGAGTGAGCCCACTCCTCCTTAACCCTTTTCCCACCCGCGCTATAGCCGAATGACGGCTACAGTGTGGGCTTACTTTGCTGGGAGTGCGTCTATTGATGTCTTCCGGTGATCATGCTTCCCGCACACCCCCTGTGGCATGCGGGCGGCGCGCTCTGTGACTGCCGAGTCCTTTGGACTCAGCTGATCACAGATTGGATTAAAGGGCCAATCACATGTTGCTTCATCAGTGCGGCCTATCAGTGCTTCCTATCATTGCCCATCAATGCCACCTATTAGTACCACCTATCAGAGCCCATCGATGCCACCTATCAGTCCAGCCTTATCAGTGCCCACCAGTGCTGCATGACCGAGCAATTGTCATTCAAATTGTGACAGCGCTGAAAGCTGAAAATTGGCCTGGGCAGTAAGGGGGTGAAAGTGCCCAGTAAGCAAGTGGTTAAAGGCACAGAAACACATTGGACACCCAGCAATGGCACACTGCCAGCTGGAAACATCCAATGTGTTCCCTCACCAAATGGTGGGAACAAGCTATCCAAAGAGATGGCAACCATCCCAATTTATAACTAGCCTTTAAAGTACACAGAGGAGCCTTGATGTGGGCTCTGCTTTCACATACAGTATATTCCAAATGTGTGCAACAAAACCCTCTGTTATTAATGTGAATTGTTAGACAGGGACAGTTTGTTTCTATTGCAGGCTGGCTGGTAAGTGTACACCCCCCATAAATATGCACAGTGTACATCCCCCCCACACACACATATAGTGTATGTGATAGACGGGACAAAGGCTTTTGGAGGGGACTGAATGCTAGCCTTTTGCCTACCGATTATGGGCCCTGGCATTTGAGGGAGCTACAAGGATTTAGGAAGATGTTCTGTTATGTAATGCAAAAGGACATTATTAAGGAGGCCATGATGGTATCTGCCAGTGTGGAACGCATAGCAGCTGCTGATGTCATCAGCAAGCCACCTGTCTGGGGCCCATGCCATAATGTGTTTATTGTAAGTAGGTCTGCTATTGCCTGAAGGAGTTCTGTGTTTATACTTATGATGATGTGCATTGTGTCTTCTGAGTTAAAAGACAGCAAGTTTCAGGTCAGACCTCTGAGTCACCTGGGCTGGTTAAATGATTATTTAATTAGCTCATGTTAATTTATGTTTCTGGTTACAGTTTGTATTGTTGGGCTAATATGATCAGAAGGGGGGAACCTCCTTCTCAAGTGTATAAAAGCCTGTATTCTTGTTCAAATAAACAGTTCCAGCTATGCAGCCAAACGAGTCCTGCCTAGTTCTTGGTTGTAATATGTGGCTATAATATCTAATATCTATAGTCAGACTGGAGGAAGTGGTATATGATGGAAGCTCTCAAGCGGAATGTGGGACGTTCAGTTACATTGGTGGAAAGCAGTGGGATGCTTCCTGAAGTGTGGGACATCCAAACCTCCACCTGGATCCAAGGTCTGGATAGCAGGAGAGGAGAGGTACAGATACCAGCCGCCATGGAAGAGGAATTTGGAAGGAGGTTGCGAGAGATGCAGCACAGGGGACCAGTGTCAGAGCAGGTCCTGCTAGGATCAGTCCAGCCTTATCAGTGCCCACCAGTGCTGCATGACCGAGCAATTGTCATTCAAATTGTGACAGCGCTGAAAGCTGAAAATTGGCCTGGGCAGTAAGGGGGTGAAAGTGCCCAGTAAGCAAGTGGTTAAAGGCACAGAAACACATTGGACACCCAGCAATGGCACACTGCCAGCTGGAAACATCCAATGTGTTCCCTCACCAAATGGTGGGAACAAGCTATCCAAAGAGATGGCAACCATCCCAATTTATAACTAGCCTTTAAAGTACACAGAGGAGCCTTGATGTGGGCTCTGCTTTCACATACAGTATATTCCAAATGTGTGCAACAAAACCCTCTGTTATTAATGTGAATTGTTAGACAGGGACAGTTTGTTTCTATTGCAGGCTGGCTGGTAAGTGTACACCCCCCATAAATATGCACAGTGTACATCCCCCCCACACACACATATAGTGTATGTGATAGACGGGACAAAGGCTTTTGGAGGGGACTGAATGCTAGCCTTTTGCCTACCGATTATGGGCCCTGGCATTTGAGGGAGCTACAAGGATTTAGGAAGATGTTCTGTTATGTAATGCAAAAGGACATTATTAAGGAGGCCATGATGGTATCTGCCAGTGTGGAACGCATAGCAGCTGCTGATGTCATCAGCAAGCCACCTGTCTGGGGCCCATGCCATAATGTGTTTATTGTAAGTAGGTCTGCTATTGCCTGAAGGAGTTCTGTGTTTATACTTATGATGATGTGCATTGTGTCTTCTGAGTTAAAAGACAGCAAGTTTCAGGTCAGACCTCTGAGTCACCTGGGCTGGTTAAATGATTATTTAATTAGCTCATGTTAATTTATGTTTCTGGTTACAGTTTGTATTGTTGGGCTAATATGATCAGAAGGGGGGAACCTCCTTCTCAAGTGTATAAAAGCCTGTATTCTTGTTCAAATAAACAGTTCCAGCTATGCAGCCAAACGAGTCCTGCCTAGTTCTTGGTTGTAATATGTGGCTATAATATCTAATATCTATAGTCAGACTGGAGGAAGTGGTATATGATGGAAGCTCTCAAGCGGAATGTGGGACGTTCAGTTACATTGGTGGAAAGCAGTGGGATGCTTCCTGAAGTGTGGGACATCCAAACCTCCACCTGGATCCAAGGTCTGGATAGCAGGAGAGGAGAGGTACAGATACCAGCCGCCATGGAAGAGGAATTTGGAAGGAGGTTGCGAGAGATGCAGCACAGGGGACCAGTGTCAGAGCAGGTCCTGCTAGGATGGTATGATTCTGTCCGCTGGGAACTCTGGAAAGCCCGTGAGCAACTACACCAGGGGAAAATTCTCTCCTAATTGCAAGAAAGGTACTGGTCGCAGTACAGAGTGCGAATGGTGTTTTTGGGGAGACAACCCCACAAGGAATAGAAAGCTGAGATAACAAGGCTGGTCCAAGCAGAGATGTGGTTGGACGAGAGCTACAGAGCCTTCCGCTGGTATGTAGCCCAAGTGTGCCCGTTGACAGCGGACGACACCCCAACAGAAGACTTTGGCTACGGTGGCCTGAGGCTGTTATTAGAGAAGCTGTCCGAGGACCCTGACTTTGGGAGCGATTTGGAGTGGTGTTTGGAAGAAATATTGGAATACAAAGATTGGATGCTGAAGGTCTCAGAAGTTCCCTGGGCACTGGAAGATTTGGAGTTTCTAGCCAATCAGGAATGGGAGCTTGCGATTGCCAAAGACAGCTGCTAGATTCTGTTCAGCAGCAGGTCTGGGCTCCCTTTACCTGGGAATATCAAGAAGTACCAGCCGACAGTGCTGAAATCCTGGCTGAAGAGTTGGCAATGCGGCAGAGTAACAGTGTGCTTTGCCCAACTCCACCCACACTTATGGACGCAGGGGTCTTATGGCAGATGCAGAAAGTGTTGACTGACCTTGATGATCCTGTTTCTGCACAGGATGAGCTTGGATGGAGGAATATGTTTGTCCAGCAGCTAGGTAAAGGTTTGAGAGATGGAGCAGCAGGCTCATCTTCCCATTTGCAGTTGCAGAGTGAGGGAGAAGAGGAAGCCATCCTCATTCCCCAGCCACAGATCACGAAATGTATGGATTTAATTGCCTTTTCATCAGAGGATGTTACGGATTATGAATCACCTGCCAAAGTGTTGACACTGGGCCCAAGTGCCACCAACCCGTGTCCTGAATTTTCAGCAGTTCCAGAGACTAGTGATTTAATCGACTTTCCTGCTGAGGAAGAACAACTGAGTGAGCCTCCAGCAGAAGAGCTGGCGTCAGGGCAGAATATCACTGAGCTCTGCCCAGCACCAACAGCAGCTTCAGGCTTCCTGAGAGAAGAGGCAGCCAGCCTTTCTATCACAACAGTGACAGGGACATGGGATTTCCTGCCAGGAGCATCTGTGGAGTTACAAGAAACTTCTCCAGCTGAAGCGATGACAACTGGACAGTGGGGCCAAGACCTCTGCCCCCCACCCGCAGCAGTTCCGGAGGCCCAAGGTGAGGAGGCGGCAGTCCCTCCCGAGCAGCAGATCAGGATCCAGGGGGAGAAGGGAGAGGAGGTTGTCATCCTCCCTCCCCAACAGTCAGCCAGAGTGGAGGAAACTGTCTTCCCTCCCCAACAGTTAGCCGGACCGGATGATGTGAGAGCTGAAGCGCGAATAGGGCAGAATGCTACTGGCCTCTGCACACAACAATCAACTCCGCAGGAGCTCCAGGGAGGGAATGCAATCGGCACCTCACAACTGCAGCTTGAGCTGGTGTCGGTGGATGGACCTGGAGTCTCCACTGACAGCAACCCAGCAGAAGAGCTGGCAACAGGGCAGAGTGCTGCTGGCCTCTGCTTAACACCTACAGTATCTCCACAGCTTCAGGGAGCTGGGGCGAGCGGCCCCTCTCCCCAGCAGACCGAGCCCAGGACTGATCTAGTGATGCTTCTCCTACCAGCTGAATTGCTGGCAACAGGGCAGAGTGCTACCAACCTCTGCCCAGCACTGGCAACAACTATGGAGGTCCAGGGAGATGGGGCAGTTGACCCCTCTCCCCAACACCAAGCTGATGTAGTAAAGCTTCTACTCCCAGCTGAATCGTTGGCAACAGAGCGCTGCTGGCCTCTGCCTAGCACCCACAGTGCCTCCACAGCTTCAGGAAGCTGGGAGAATCGGCCCCTCTGCCCAGCAGCAGACCTAGCCTCAGGAGCTTAAAAACCACCCAGCTGAAGCACTGGCCGCCGGGCAGAGAGTCAATGACCTCTGCCTCCCAGCTACTGATGACAACTATTCCTTGCAGCCAAGAATGGGGTTCATGCAGGCTGACTATGTGAGTTCACTCTGCCCGACTAACGCATGTTCAGACCAGGTGGAGGTCTGGGACCTTATTAGTCAACTTTTGATTTTGGGAGAAATGTGATAGACTCACCCAGGACAGAGGCTTTTGGAGGGGACTGAATGCTAGCCTCTTGCCTACCAACTATGGGCCCTGGCATTTGAGGGAGCTCCAAGCATTTAGAAAGATGTTCTGTTATGTAATGTAAGAGGATATTATTAACCACTTCAATACCAGACACTTTTCCCACTTCCTGCCCAGGACACTTTTTAGCTTTTAGCGCTGTCGCAATTTGAATGACAATTGCGCGGTCATGCAACACTGTACCCAAATTAAATTTTTATCATTTTCTTCTCACAAATAGAGCTTTCTTTTGGTGGTATTTGATCACCTCTGCATTTTTTTATTTTTGCGCTATAAACGAAAAAAACAGACAATTAAAAAAAAAACTGATGAGCAATGCTAGGTGGCACTGGATAGGCAGCACTGATGAGGAGCTACTGACAGGCATTACTGAAAGGCACTGATTGGTTCTTTGATGGGGTACTGACAGGCATTACTGATGGGGCACTGGCACTTTTTTGGAAACTGTTGTGGGCACTGACATCCGTTTATTATGGGGACAGGCTGGCAGGTGTTGGGCACTGATTGGCAGCTGATGGGCACCTTTTGATGGGGGCTGTACTGATAATCAATGTGCTCTCCCTGCCAGCGTGAACTGAGGAAAGCTGTTTACTGGCACTTCCTGGTTCACGTGATGATCAGCTATGATTGGTCACAGCTGATCACGTGGTAAGAAGCCTCTGTCAGAGACTTCATACCACGATCGGAGTTGCGGTGTGTTAGACTGACACACAGCACCTCCAATCGCCGGGTTGCACGCCCCCGTCGGCACACGCCGGCTTTTTTATCCTGATCATATCATATGACGTCCGATCAGGATAACACAATCACTTTGCCGCCATCATTCTGCAATATGGCAGGCGGCAAGTGGTTAAGGAGGCCATGATGGTATCTGCCAGTGTGGGACTCATAGCAGATGCTGATGTCATCTGCAAGCCACCTGTCTGGGGCCTCCTGCCATAATGTGTTTATTGTAAGTAGGTCTGCTATTGTCTGAAGGAGTTCTGTGTTTATACTTATGATAATGTGTATGGTGTCTTCTGAGCTAGAAGATGGCACCTCTGAGTAACCTAGGCTGGTTAAATTACACACAGTATACACCCCCCATACACACACACAGTGTACACCCCCCATACACACACAGTGTACCCCCCTCCACACACACACACAGTGTACATCCCCCCATACACACACAGTGTACACCCCCCCTACACACAAACTGTGTACACCCCCCCCCATACACACACAGTGTACCCCCCTCCATACACACAGTGTACACCCCCCCATACACACACAGTGTACCCCCCTCCATACACACAGTGTACACCCCCCATGCACACACAGTGTACACCCCCCATACACACACAGTGTACACCCCCCATACACACACAGTGTACACCCCCCATACACACACAGTGTACACCCCCCCATACACACACAGTGTACACCCCCCCCTATACACACACAAACTGTGTACACCCCCCCATACACACACACAGTGTACCCCCCTCCATACACACAGTGTACACCCCCCATGCACACACAGTGTACACCTCCCATACACACACAGTGTACACCCCCCCTATACACACACAGAGTGTACACCCCCCCATACACACAGTGTACACCCCCCATACACACAGTGTACACCCCCCCATACACACACAGTGTACACCCCCCATACACATACAGTGTACATCCCTCTATACACACACACACACACACACACAGTGTACACCCCCCCTATACACACACACACACAGTGTACACTCCCCTATACACACACACACACAGTGTACACCCCCCCTATACACACACACTGTACACCCCCCCTATACACACACACTGTACACCCCCCCCCCCATACACGCACAGTGTACACCCCCCCCCTATACACACAGTGTACACCCCCCCCTATACACACACACAGTGTACACCCCCCCTATACACACACACACACACACACAGTGTACACCCCCCCCTATACACACACACAGTGTAACCCCCCTATACACACACACACTGTACACCCCCCCTATACACACACACACAGTGTACACCCCCCCTACACACACACACACAGTGTACACCCCCCCTATACACACACACACACACACACACGCAGTGTACACCCCCCCTATACACACACACACACACACACAGTGTACACCCCCCCTATACACACACACAGTGTAACCCCCCTATACACACACACACTGTACACCCCCCCTATACACACACACACAGTGTACACCCCCCCTATACACACACACACAGTGTACACCCCCCCCTATACACACACACACTGTACACCCCCCCCTATACACACACACTGTACACCCCCCCCCCCCATACACGCACAGTGTACACCCCCCCTATACACACACACAGTGTACACCCCCCCTACACACACACACACAGTGTACACCCCCCCCTATATACACACACAGTGTACACCCCCCCCCCCCCCCATACACACACAGTGTACACCCCCCCTATACACACACACAGTGTACACCCCCCCTACACACACACACACAGTGTACACCCCCCCTATACACACACACAGTGTACACCCCCCATATACACACACACACAGTGTACACCCCCCCCTATACACACACACAGTGTACACCCCCCTATACACACAGTGTACACCCCCCCTATACACACACACACACACACAGTGTACTCCCCCCCCCCCCCCCCCTGTAGACAGTGAGTGCTCGTTGTGTACTCTCAGGGGATGTAGCGGTGATGAGCTCTGGCACTCCTCCCCGTCTCTCCCCGGCACTCTCCTCCATCCTTCCCCATGTAGAGCGGACTCTCGGCTCTCCGCTCAGTGCTATGATCGCGGACTGATCCCCGGACCCCAATAACAAGGACAACCATCATCATCGTGCAGGAGAAGCCTGAGACGCATGCGCATGGATGATGAGCAACCAGCCCTGGGTGAGCAGCCCAGCTTCAACGGATGTGATCCAGGCAAGGACCGTCCGCTATCTCCCGGCATTGATGGTGACATTGTGAGTATTCCTGGGATCGGGGATCCTTGTCCTCCCCTGATAAGGGGGTCTGTGCCAGGATCACCACTGATTGTATCCCCCCCATCTACCTACCTACCTATCCAGCACTGCCACACAAACGGATCCATTTTTATAGCCCATGTAGAGGAGATATATATATATATATATATATATATATATATATATATATATATATATATATATATATATATATATATATATATATATATATTTACAGTGTATGATCCCTGCACTGCACACCTCTCAGCATGGTCTGCCTGAGGTCCTCTATAGCTGGCTCTTCTATGGAGCTGATCATTGTGTGCTGTGATTTCTTATCTGTGTGTTCTGTGTGCTGGGATCTGTCATCCCTCAATCCTCCAATGTAATGATCATCAGAGCCTTGTACAAGCATCCAGATCAGAGAGCCATCCTCATCCTCCTAAATACCTCTATATACCTCCATATACCACCGTATACCTCAATATACCACCATATACTACCGTATACCTCAATATACCACCATATACCTCCTCATACCACCATATACCTCAATATACCACCATATATCTCCTCATACCACCATATACCTCAATATACCTCCATATACCACCATATACCACCGTATACCTCAATATACCACCATATACCTCCTCATAACACTATATACCACCGTATACCTCAATATACCACCGTATACCTCCTTTTACCTCCATATACCTCCTCATACCACTATATACCACCGTATACCTCAATATACCACCGTATACCTCCTTTTACCTCCATATACCTCCATATACCACCATATATCTCCATACACTTCTATTCACCTCCATATACCTCTGTATACCTCCATATACCACCATATACCTCCTCATACCACTATATACCTCCATATACCACCATATACCTCCTCATACCACTATATACCTCCATATACCACCATATACCTCCTCATACCACTATATACCTCCATATACCACCATATACCTCCTCATACCACTATATAACTCCATATACCACCATATACCTCCTCATACCACTATATACCTCCATATACCACCATACACCTCCATATACCTCTATATACCTCCATATACTACCATATACCTCCATATACCACCATATACCTCCATTTACCTCCGTATACCACCATATACCTCCATATACCACCATATACCTCCCATATACCACCATATACCTCCTCATACCACCATATACCTCCCATATACCTCCATATACCACCATATACCTCCATATACCACCATATACCTCCATACACTTCTATTCACCTCCAAATACCTCCATACACATCTATACACCTCCATATACTTCCATACACCTCCATATACCCCCAAATACCTCCATACACCTCCACACACATCCATCCATACATTACCTGTCTAATGCACAGCCCTCCATATACCACCCAGCACTGCCCTCCCCCCTCCAATGCATGACACTAATAACAGGTATCCAACCTGTGCCCTTCCTGCCATTGCTGCTGGGTTACCAAGTGCCAGCTACTGGCCAGGTACAATGTTGGCTTATGGTGGCACCAGATCTGAATGCCTGTGCTGTACATGTGTAGATCACAAACTGGCACCAATGCCCAGCAGCTCATTGACATAGATTGATGCCCGGTTATTTATAACTTGACTGTGAGTCAGATTTAGACACTGCAGCATGGCACAGGGTTAACCCCTTGTGTTAGGGAAGGTGAAGGGGCTTTGAAACGCACTGCGGTTGAAGCCTCGCTGTGAAGCTGGAGATTTACTGTTGAATAAACAGCTGGATTGCAGCAGTGCAAAAAAAAACATTTTTCTATCAACAAATAATGATTGAGGAATATATTTTGGAACCTATGCAGGATGAAATATGTGATGGAATGTTCCGCAGACTGAATGTACATATATAAATATTATTTATATATATATATATATATATATATATATATATATATATATATATATATATATACAGTATATACACATGTACACATTTATCTATGTGCTGCATTTAGATCCATTATTCCATTCATTCTTGGTTGTGTAATCTAGGTTCTGTTTAAATGAAGCTTACATCAAAGAGCAGTTTGATCTCTCCAGTGTATTGTGTTTATGTGGATGGAGAATGGAGGTCTGTATCGCTGGGCAGCTGCTGATCAGCCTCAGTCACTTAATAATCCCAATGGAGACCCCAGTGACATGTAGTAAGGGGCAGAGAGAGCGAGCGAGATCCAATCCTCATCCTCACTTACTGTACATCTATCTATCTATCTATCTATCTATCTATCTATCTATCTATCTATCTATCTATCTATCTATCTATCTATCTATCTATCTATCTATCTATCTATCATTCTAGAGCTCCATCTCTCTTTATCTCTCTATCTACATCTATCTATTTCTCTAAGTGACCCATGAGTCCCAATGATATCTTGTATTATCAGATTTTGACATTTAATATATCTTTTGGCTGTTTTGATTTTAAGTGATTTTTTATTTATTTTTTTGTAATCAATGTATACTATATAGCAGGGTTCCCCAAACTTTCTAAGCAAAGGGCCAGTTTACTGCCCTTCAGACTTTAGGGGGCCCGGACTGTAGCCAGTAGGAATAGAAAAAGGGCCGGTGCAGGGGGGGGGGGGGGGGGGGGGGGCGGAAGGGGTGGATGCCCTGGCGGCACTAGTTACTGGAGGAAGGGGGGCGCTGGAGAAGTGTGCAGTGTGCTGTACACACCGGCCGCACTACATAAATAGCCTGAAACATGTGCCGAGTGCGCTCCTGTACCCGGCACAAGCCTAAGACCAGGCCCTCCCTTCACTTCCCTGTCAGGCGGAGTAATCTCCATTAGTGACCCACTGGTGTCACTAATACAGCACAAAGGGGTTAATCAACTGCCACTGGTCACTAATGCATCAGTGACAGTACATTAACCCCCTTTCCTGCTGCATATTACAAATAAAATTGCTAATTAGCCACTTGCCAACCCACCGCAAGTGGCAGCTACAGGCACTGGGACGTAATAACACATCGCTGCCTGTTTGGGGCGCATGATCCTCCCTTCTACTCCCTTGTGATACTACACAGCGGGAGTCTGTCTGCAGATCCCAGCCAATGTGTCCAATCACAGCCCAGAGCTCTGTGTTGACAATCAACACAGGGCTCTGGACAGAGGGAACGATTGCTTTTTTTTTTTCTTTTCCATGCAAAGCATACAAAATAAACAAATCAATCAGTAGTAAAAAGCGGCACACATTACACATTGTTAGACACAGTTAAGTCCTTGATTGCCCCTAGATGTTAACCCCTTCCCAGCCAGTGTCACCCGACTTTGAAGCCACCCCACACAGCGCGACTTCAGCGCAGCTTGCAAACAACTTTTTTAAAGTGGTTGTATATCCTCATTTGTCATTTTTACCTACAGGTAAGCCTATAATAAGGTTTACCTGTAGGTAAAAAGAATATCTCCTAAACTTGTACAGTTTAGGAGATATTCACTTTGCATGCAGCCGTTGACGTCAGCGGTGCGTGCGCTCTGAATGCCCAGCTGAAGGTCAAGCAGATGCTGCCGGACCTTGCCAGGAAGAAGACTCCCACGCGCATGCGCGGGAGTGACGTCATCTCAGCTCCGGCCACTCACAGCGCTGGAGCCGCGAACCTGGAAGAAACGCCGAGGGCAAAATGTCAGCTCCCTCGGCGTGGACCAGGCTGCGATACGGGGGCTTTAATCTAAGGTATTTCATAACGAGCTAGTATGCGGTGCAGTTTTCCATCTTCGCCCCCGCCCTTGTCCCGCACTGAGCCCTGGCATCAGTGTCCCATCATTGGTTTTGATGGGAGGAATAGTGACCCATTGTTATTATCAAGAAGTATAGTGTCCCATTGTTGGTGTCAGTAGGGGGAATGGTGCTCCATCATTGGTGTCAGTTGGTGGAATAGTGCCCCAATATGTTTATGTTTTAGTAGATGGATGGAACTATACAGACGATAACATGTTATGTGATGCACACCTCTATACTGTGTCCCAGTCACATTAAAATTTTATATAGATTTAAAAGGCATAGGGATTGATTTACTAAAACCGCAGAGTGCAAAATCTGGTGCAGCTCTGCATAGAAACCAATCAACTTCCAGTTTTTTTTTTTTGTTAAAGCTTAATTGAACAAGTTGAAGTTAGAAGCTAATTGGCTTCTCCAGTTTTAGTAAATCAACCCCATAGTCTTTTTTAGGTTTGATTATGCTAGCCTGCATAGTGGCCTTATTTACTATGGTTTATTAGTTGATCTTTTGATGATAGTTGGTTGAACAGGCTGATGATCTCAGATGATGTAGTAGGGACGCCTAGATCTGATTTACAAAAAGTGGCACAATTCACATGTGTGGGTTGAAGAAATACATGAGCATACCTGGCATGAGACAAAGGGGTTGCTTTACTAAAACTGGAGAGTACAAAATCTGGTGCAGCTGTGCTGGTAGCCAATCAGCTTTTACCTTCAGCTTCTTTAATTAAGCTTTGACAATAAAACCTGGAAGCTGATTGGTTTCTATGCAGAGCTGCATCAGATTTTGCACTCTCTAGCTTTAGTAAATCAACCCCCGTGATTATACAAATTCATAAGTCAAGTGTACATCCCTGTGGCCATGACAGCCTCTTCTTCCTGCCACACATTTTACAACTCTTAACTTTAAAGGTGAACCTAATTTTCTCAGTATTCTAAATTATTTGGAAGTAGAATTGTATAATTTTAACAGACTGAAAAAATAAATACAGGTACCCTGTATTTATAAAAAAATAAATAAAAAACACATATTTAAATTTGAATTTGATCTAAAGTAACTATGCCTAAAAAAATAATTTTAATAGTTCTTCATGGTGCTAAAAATATTATTTATTTAAAAATATATCAAATATGTCAGTGTGATCAGGAAAGAAAAGATTTCATTTATATGTCATGCATATTTTCCCTTTAATTGTAGTGTAAAATGCTAAAAAAATATATTTATGAGGCGGTGCACTCAACATTTGTATTTATGATGCTCTTTCTGCCTGTGTGTTTGAATACACTCCCGGATAGGCTGGCAGCCAAGGAACTTGGCCGTGTTCCCACACTACGGCCACTGTGCATGTCCCCAGCCTTGCTCTGTAATGCACAAGTGCATGCTCCCGTGGCTTGCTTTCTGGCCATAGTTGGCAGGAGGTTCAGCAGGCAGGTTGGCAGGCAGCTTTAATAAATCCATGGAAAAGTTTTCTGTTGTCGTGTATGAATAGTGGTGAACAGTTCTGATTATACAAGCATTCACACACAGTATGAAAATCTGTGTGCCATTGGAGTTATTGGAGTGACCAGCAAATATTGAAATTGATTAAATATAAAAAGGTTTGATAAGTGTTCTGTTATTTGTTCATGTGCCCTTTTATATCATTTTTATAATTCATTTTGTGAATTAGTGTTCTGCTAATTGCAACTTTTTCTGTTTACCTAAACTGTTTTCAACATATTCCTGTGTGTTGGAAAGTAATCAATCTAAACTATTGTTTATTAAATACTTGTTACTGATATACACACATCGCAGTCATATCTACTAAGGCTTGGTCCCCACCTGTGCAGGTGGTTCCCGCTGCAGGTCCGCACCTATTCCTGCAGCCGCAACCACCCGCACAGAAAAACGCAGGAGATGTGTGTGGGTGCCTTTAATCCTTATGGCGTGCCACATGCACTGGAAATCGCTCCAGTACTGGGAACCGCACTGCGTTTCCAGAAATGATGCAGGGGCCTTTTCCCTGCGTTTCAGGAGGTGTGAAAGCCCATTCATTGGCTACCATGCCTGCGCAAAACGAGGCTCGCAGAGCAGCATCAATTTGAACCTAGCCTAAGCATTGCTTTTGAAATTAAGTCAAGAAGAAGTCCAGAGAAGTATTTCAGTCCTAGCAGTATTGTGACCCCCAGCGCTCATTGTGCAGTGGGGAAGCCAGTCGAAATCCTGCAGCTATGACTATAGTAGCACCAACTACTACAGTGATTGTCAGCAGTCCCTTAGGTATCAGATATGCATACACTTATTGTGCCAAGCTGTACCAATGTAACTTTGCATAAAAGATCATACCTGGAGTTCATTTTTTTTTTTTAAGCTTTTCAAGTATTTGGAAGATTGTGCAGTTGATTTAGTAAAGGAGTAGGCAACTGTTCACTAAAGGAAAGATTTACTGAAACTGATGGACACAAAACCTGCTGCAGCTGTGCATAGTAACCAATCAGCTTCTAAGTTTTGTCAAACCCTTTGGTTGTAAACCCTTAGGCTCGGTTCACACTGGGGCGACTTGTCAGGCGACCTAGTCGCCTGACAAGTCGCCTCCCGTTCTGTGCTATGGAACCGTTCTAATCGGAGCGACGCAAGTCGCTCCGACTTAGAAAAAGGTTCCTGTATTACTTTGGGGGCGACTTGGGGCGACTTGCATAGACTTCTATGCAGAAGTCGTCTCGCAAGTCGCCCCGGCAGTCGTTTGCAGGTCGCCTCGCTGAGGCGACCTGCAAGTCGTGCCGCCCATGTGTGAACCGGCACTTACACATAGCCAGTGAAGTGACCGGCCTCAGGTGACACACAGAGATGAAATAAATCCTCCTACATAGGTTTCACTTATTTATCTACGGTCTTACATCCGTTCAGAATTTATAAGCTTGTCTAAGCTGTCAGAAAAAAAGGGGGTGGAGAGCGGAAGTTACACTCTGCGGAGATCAGTGAGGAGAGCTCTTAGAGCTGATTGGAGGGAAGGGATAAACCCTCTTCACATAGCACACAAGATCAGCGCTGAGGCTGTCAATCAGCTGGAGCTCCCTCCCTGTCACCTTTTTATCTCTTGGTGTCAGAAGTGCTAGTCATGCAGATTGCAGAGGAAGAAACAGCAGACAGAAATTACACTTAGTGCTCTGAATTTAGACAAGTACACACCATAGAGGTATATGCTTTTTTAATATTTCATATACAACCACTGGAACAAGCCAAAGTTAGTTTTATAAAATCTCTTTAGTAAATCAGTTTTAGTAAATCTCCCCTAAATGTTCAGTTTGCAAAGTAAGGCCTCATCCACACGGACGTTTTAAAAAAACAGCTGTAAAGCTAGTGCTGACGCCAGGAAAAAAGTGGTGTTAAAAACGCGATTTTATCCGCATTTTGCATTGGCGTCAATGCACGTTTAGCCGCACTAGCTTTAAGCCACGTTTCTCTGCCTCTATTGAAAATCAGTGGTTCCCTATGGGAGCCCATTGATTCGAATAGAAGTCGCACCAGAAGTTGGATCAAGATGATCTGACTTGCGGTGCGACTTGTGTGCTGAGAATCTTGAAGGGGAACCCCGCCAAAATTTTTAGCGTGAGTTCCCCCCCCCCAAGACGATACTAGACCCTTCGGTCTGGTATGGATTTTAAGGGGAACCTCCACGCCCAAAAAAAATGGCGTGGGGGTCCCCCCGAGATCCATACCAGACCCTTATCTGAGCACGCAGCCCGGCAGGTCAGGAAAGGGGGGGCAAGCGCCCCCCCTTAACCATACCAGGCCACATGGCCTCAACATGGGGTGGTGGGTGCTTTGGGGCAGGGGCTCTGTGCCCCCCCCACCCCAAAGCACCTTTCCCCATGTTGATGAGGACAAGGGCCTCTTCCCGACAACCCTTGCCGTTGGTTGTCGGGGTCTGCAGGCGGGGGCTTAACGGAACTTAACGGAATCTGGAAGCCCCCTTTAACAAAGGGGCCCCCAGATCCCAGCCCCCCACCCTAGGTGAATGAGTATGGGGTACACCGTAAATTTGCAAATTATGTCATCTGGTGGCCCCGCCCCATGCCAATATAAGTCATTGCACACGGCGGACCCAGCATTACACCGGGAGATCGCTACCCAATCCCTGCACTATGTACATTATCCATCCCAGCTGCACTATGTATGTTATTCAACCCAGACCTCTGCATTATGTATGTTACCCAACCCAGACCTGCACGATTCTGGCTAAAATGAGAACCATGATTGCTTTTCTTGGAATAAAGATCCTGATTCTCTGACGATTCTCGCAGCATAACATCATCTTCCACATTATACAAAAAGATTGGGCTAACTTTACTGTTTATTTTTTCTTTTATTCGTTCATTTTATTCTCTTTACACTCTGCAGCTAATATATATATATATATATATATATATATATATATATATATATATATATAATATGTTTGGGGGCTCTAAGTAATTTTCTAGCAAAAAATACTGATTTTAACTTGTAAGCAACAAGTGTCAGTTAAAGGTTTAGTCTTTAAAGCGGACCTTCGGTCATTTTTTCATATTTCCATCTATTAAATCTTCTGCCCTTGTTGTTTTAACTTTGGATAGTAAAAAAAAAATTGTTCTGACAGTAAATACCTTATACAGCCCACTTCCTCTTTCTTGTCTGGTCATTAGCCTAGGCCCTAGGTTTATGACATCATGCACAGCTCTCTTTCTCACTCTCGTGAGAGTTTGCCAGGAAGGGAGGGGGGATGAGTTATAAGAGAGAAAATGAGAGCTGCAGAGCTGGAGGAGTGCCTCTGTGTGTCTGTGTAAATCCATGAAGTGAACAGGCAGCAGCTTGAGCTGCCCGCAGTTAAAATGGATGCAGCCAGACTCAGTGGAGGGAGATTTCTGCAGCATATTTGGCAAGTACAGAATCACAGTATATATAAAATATGCAAAGTGGTTGGAGGGAAGCTTCAGAATGGCAAAGATGTTTTTATTACAAATTATGTGAACAGACTGCAGTTCCTCTTTTTAATGGTTAAACTGACCTCATGTACAGAGGAAAGTTAATTCCGTTGATCTGCCTCATGTACACTGATGCTGGTAAACTGACGTTTAGGAGCAGTTGGGCATTTTTTTCAGCTGCCCCTGAACTCTCCTCTGTTATCTTATCAGTACATGTACACAGGGTGGTTTATAGTAATTTCCAGGCCGTTGAGTTTAGAAACATTTTTTGGAAATAAAAAAAAATGCGTTCAGGACGGATGTTCAGAGGCATTTGAAAAGCCAAATGCCTGTAACAGCTTGGAAACGCGGTAACTCACGTTTCGTTTACAGGCGTTTTAAATGCAGATACATTTTTGACTATTTGCAATAAACGCTTCTAAACGCAAACACGGCATGTAAACGCAGCACAATGGACGTTTTTAAACATCGGTTCCTATCTGTCAAGTTGAATAGTTGAGGAAAGGTTTTAGGGCTCATGCACACAGGACGTTTTAAAAACGCCAGCACTACAGCAGCGCTAAAAATGCCTGTTTTTTTCGCATTTATATGTTTTTGGCGTTTTTCATTATAAGCACTCTTTATAATTTAAAAACATCAAACACATCTAAACGTGGCTGGATGCATTTAGCGGCGTTTAGACAAGTTTTTTGGCGTTTTTTTTGTTTTTACGGCTCGTTTTAACTGCTCCTGGAAGCACAGGCTGTCGTTTTTTTCTACTGCCCCTAAACGCCTCTGACAGTTTATGTGTGCATGGACACATAGGCTAACATGGAGGGACTTTTAGAGGCAGTTAAAAAAAATGTCAAACGCCCCTAAGAGCCCTTTCATACTGGGGCGGTTTGCAGGCGTTATTGCGCTAAAAATACTGCCTGCAAACCGTTCAGTGTGAAAGCCCGAGGGTTTTCACACTGAAGCGGTGCGCTGACAGGAGAAGAAAAAAACTCCTGCCAGCCGCATCCTTGGAGCGGTGAAGGAGCTGTGTATTCACCGCTCCTAAACCGCTCCTGCCCATTGAAATCAGTGGGGCAGCGCGGCTATACCGCGGCAATACCGCGGCCATAGCCGCGATATACGAGCGGTTTTAACCCTTTTTCGGCCGCCAGCGGGGGTTAAAACCGCACCGCTAGCGGCCGAATACCGATGGTAAAGCAGCGCTGTTTTACGCCGACGCCCCCTACCGCCCCAGTGTGAAAGCAGCCTAACAGCAGCGGTAAAAACGTCCAAAATTATTTTTTGTTTACAGTTATCTCCCAACTCTCAGTTGACAATGTTGTGATAAACTTGGCAGGCTGCCTGTTTTTTTTTTTATGACAGGTGTCAGCTGTGAGCAGAGAACTCTCTGCACTGAATCGAGGAAATGCTGTATTAAGATCACAAGGGGGTTAAATCGAGATTGCGATTTTTTAACGATTAATTGTGCAGCTCTACTGTGTACGTTACCCAATCCAGACCCCTGCACTAGGTACATAAGCCAGCCCAGCTGCGCTAGATACATTATGACCCAGACCCCTGCACTATGTAGGTTACCCAACCCAGACCTCTGCATGATGTACATTAGCCATCCCAGCTGTACTAAGTACAGTGCCTTGCAAAAGTATTCACCCCTTGGCTTTTTAAATATTTTGTTACATTACAGCCTTTAGTTCAATGTTTTTTTAATCTGAATTATATGTGATGGATCAGAACACAATAGTCTAAGTTGGTGAAGTAAAATTATAAAAATATATACATAAAACTATTTTTCAGAAATAAAAAAATGATAATTGGCATGTGTGTGTGTATTCACCCCCTTTGTTATGAAGCCCATAAAAAGCTCTGGTGCAACCAGTTACCTTCAAAAGTCACATAGTGAAATGATGTCCACCTGTGTGCAATCTAAGTGTCACATGATCTGTCATTACATATACACACCTTTTTGAAAGGCCCCAGAGGCTGCAACACCTAAGCAAGAGGCACCACTAACCAAACACTGCCATGAAGACCAAGGAACTCTCCAAATAAGTAAGGGACAATGTTGTTGGGAAGTACAAGTCAGGGTTGGGTTATAAAAAAAAATTCAAATCTTTGATGATCCCTACGAGCACCATCAAATATATCATAACCAAATGGAAAGAACATGGCACAACAGCAAACCTGCCAAGAGACGGCCGCACACCAAAACTCACGGATCGGGCAAGGAGGGCATTAATCAGAGAGGCAGCACAGAAACCTAAGGTAACCCTGGAGGAGCTGCAGAGTTCCACAGCAAAGACTGGAGTACGTGTACATAGGACAACAATAAGCCGTACGCTCTATAAAGTTGGGCTTTATGGCAGAGTGGCCAGAAGAAAGCCATTACTTTCAGCAAAAAACAAAATGGCACGTTTTGAGTTTGCGAAAAGGCATGTGGGTGACTCCCAAAATGTGTGGAATGTATGGAGGAAGGTGCTCTGGTCTCATGAGACTGAAATTGAACTTTTTGGCCATCAAAGAAAACGCTATGTCTGGCATAAACCCAACACATCAAATCACCCAAAGAACACCATCCCTTCAGTGAAACATGGTGGTGGCATCATCATGCTGTGGGGATGTTTTTCAGCAGTCGGGACTGGGAAACTGGTCAGAGTTGAGGGAAAGATGGATGGTAATAAATACAGGAGTATTCTTGAGCAAAACCTGTACCACTCTGTGTGTGATTTGAGGCTAGGACAGAGGTTCACCTTCCAGCAGGACAATGACCCCAAACACACTGTTATTTTGTCCTATTTGTTATTTGCTTCACAATAAAAAAAAAACATCTTCAAAGTTGTTAGCATGTTCTGTAAATTAAATCATGCAAATCCTCAAACAATCCATGTTAATTCCAGGATGTGAGAAAACAAAACATACTCGTGCAAGGCACTGTACCTTATCCAACCCAGACCCCTGCACTATGTACATTATGCAACACGGATCCCTGCACTGTAATATAGAGCATGTAATGTACGTTACATACTTCTGACTCCGACACCCTGTACATAGGCTCAATTTTTAAAGGGGTTGTAAAGGTAATTTTTTTTTTCTTTAAAAATAACAAACATGTTATACTTACCTTCACTGTGCAGCTCGTTCTGCACAGAGTGGCCCCGAACCTGCTCTTCTGGGGTCCCTCGGTGGCTGTCTCAGCTCCTCCCCGCAATAACTAACCACCTTAATGCGAGCTCTCTCGCATGGTGGTTAGTTATTGCGGGCGCACTCCCGTGATACAGCCGGCGGCTATAGCCGCTCGCTGTATCACTCGGCCCCGCCCTCGGCGCGCCGCGTCATTGGATGTGATTGACAGCAGCCCGAGCCAATGGCTGCGCTGCTTTCAATCCATCCACTATAGCCAATCAGCGACCAGGCTGATCGGCTGAATGGAGGTCGGGGACGAGCGGCCGAGTTTCGAGGTGTCAGGTAAGTAAAACGGGGGGGCTGGGGGCGGCGGTATTATCAAAAGTTTTTTCACCTTAATGCATAGAATGCATTAAGGTGAAAAAATTTATACCTTTACAACCCCTTTAAGCCTCTCCCAGTGTTAATGCAATTTTGCAACACCCATCATTCACCACAGCATGTTACTCGCGCTGCTATCAGCTCCACACCCCATTCTGAGGAATACTCAGTTTAAAGAGTTCCCAGGTATGTAAACCAGATCAACCAATGAGAATGTATTTTTCTAGTCTGTTTTCTATAAACTGAATTTAGTTGAGTGAATTGCTGAACTTTGTTCTTTGGAGTGCTTTATTGAAGAACTTTGTAATCCTATCTTAGACCAAAAGATACCAAATGCATATTTTCCTGCCATAAAGGCTACAGTAAGTTGATAAAGATGAGAATTCATACTTACTGTCTAAATGCTTGGAAGAAGTAAGAACCTTGAAAATTAGTGGAATGTCCCTCTAACACACAGGAGACAGAATCCTAATACACAGGTTAACAATCCGGCAGACATAATATGTGAGTTAGTAACATGATGTCCAGCGCTAATGTGCGATGCGAACAGATGGCGTCTCGTGTGTGGGAGAGCGAATATCCACCGTGTGCAGCTGGTTTGGGACTTTTTCTAATCAGTCCCTCAAACCTGGAATAATCTGAGGTTTTTAAGCAAATCGTCTTTTAAAAGAGTGTATTAAACTGTGAGTCACTTATCACAGTGTGAGTCAATCTGCTGCTTTGATGGTTTAAAATCCCTCAAGTGTCAGCTAAAACTTATAAAAAATCTGATGTGAGTCAGAGGTGAATTTTAGGAAAAACTAGAGTATGAGTCATTTGGAATGTAGATAAGTTTGTGAGTCAGGAGGCAGTATGCTGTACACCTCAGTAAACAACGTGAGTCAGGTGTAGTACAGTAGTGTCACTTGTCACATCCATTCATAATAAATGTTTTACAGCACATGTGGTTGGCGCTTGTGAACCCTAAAGAGTGAAAAAAAATATTCAGTAAGTTGTCAAAAAATTGAGGCTTTAGGAGGACGGAGTTAATATCTACATATGATGTGCAACTTAATTGGTCACCACCACTGATCTCCTTGTCTTACTTGTTCCTTCCTTGTAAATACTTGACCTACTTGCACACCTATTAAAAAATATATTGGTCACCACCTTCTATGAAGGTCTGCAAGCTCAGGGCTTGCATCCATTTGCATCCCCCTACAGAAAATGGTTACGTTGTCTTCCAGATCTCATGGAAAATGATTGGGAGAAAGTTACTGAAACTTGTTTTGAAGATGTTATCAGTACAGCAGATAGAATAACCCAATTCAGGTTTATTCACCATCTAAACTACACCTCCATTAAATTGTCTCGCAAGGGTTTAGTGATACAAGTGTGTTGCCCAAGGTGTGAAGAACATTCAGTAAATCTATTACTTATGTTTTGAGATTGAACCTTTTACTCTATTTGAAACCAATCTGGACCTACCAGCTCCTAAAACTCTGGAAGTGTGCCTTTTGGGCATTCTCAGTCATTTTGTTCCTTGCTCCTCCAGTTGTTTTGTGTTCCATCTACTCTTCTTCTACTCTAGGATAGAGATGCAAAATTTCTGGAAATTTTTAAGCCATGAGAAAAAAATGCTTTCCCCTGTTTTTTCTGGAAAAAAAAAAATTTTTGGAAAGAAAAAAAAAAAAAATCAGTGTGGAGTAGTTGAAAGTCATTTTGTTACACTGGGAATGCGAAATGCAGTGTGTATAAAAGTATTATACATGAAATAAAAGTACAGGTTATTCAGTAAATAAACTAAACTTGCTTTTTAAAATTTTAAAGAAAACAATTCTTGGAAAAGAATATTTCTTCTCACAGTATTTGCAAATTGCTGGTTTGCTCTCAGCTGAAATTGCAATGTGGAAATGTTTCCAAAACTCTAGATGTTGGTTTCACCATTTTACTGGGAAGAGGAGGAAACCAAAATGAATTTACTGACCCGACTATAGGTAAAGATTATGCAGTGATGGTGGAGAATATTAATAGGAATAATTTAAAGGTTGTAAAGAAATAAAAAAGTAATAAAAAAATTTGTCGGAAACATATACCCTCTTAGCTGTTAATTAAAGTGGATGTAAACCCTCTCCTATACCCTGGGAAGTGAATAGCCTCAGATGATACACAGAGATGTAACAAATCTCCCTACATAAGTTTTTCATGTATATCTGCAGTCTTCAGCTTTATATATTCTTTAGAAAGTGCATGTCCTGATTTTCTCTTGCTGTTCAGCACTGGGAGTGGATTCTTGGTATACAGCCAAGACAGTTGATTGGAGGAAAGTCACACCCCCCCCCTCCACATAGGTAGAAGAACGAAGATACTTTCAGAGCTGTGCTGTGACAAGAAAAGCTCTCTGTTAATCTATTTATAGCAACCTCCCTCGACACAAATTTCAGGCTGGTTTTATCTTGGTTGAAGGAGAACTTGTAAGAAGGTATTACGCTGATAACAGAGCAATGAAACAGCAGAAAACCACAGGACTTAGTGCTTTGGAGAGAGATAAGACAACACTAAAGATTTATGTGCTTAGGTCAAATTTCATGAATCAGGTTTACATTAACTTTAAGACCTGAGAGGAGAGAAACTATCATCTACTGTATCCCAACAATCGCCCAATTGTAGGAGGTACAAGAGTCCACAAACAAACTAACGTGAAGCCTTTCCCCTGCAGTGTCCCCTAGTGGCAGAAATGCATATTTATCTTGTTTGAGAACTGTATTGAAAAGTACAGTGTTACTTGAATTGTACTCCAGGATTTGCTTGTTATCAGCTGAGAGACCTTGCAATAATTTAAGTCTCAGAAATCTTTCATTAAGGCCTTTATGTTATATCATTTGAATTCCATGTCATTGATATATTATCAACGTAAAAAAAAAATTACAAATGTTTTTCAATTTTTTGCGAAAAAAAACAAAAAACAGCTTTAGGAAAAAAAATGGTAGAAAAACATTTTTCCCCCAATTTTCCATTTTTTTCCAGGCCTTCCCTTTTCTATTCCAGGAAAGCTATTCTGCTGCATCGGAAAAGCCCTACCCCACCTACTGCACAATTTTTTTGTCTCCTGGTGAACTCAGCCCTGCCTAAATATAGGACAATCTAATAAACCAAGCTTGCCCCCCAAAATATTTCTAGGATATGGCAGCCCTGGTTGGGTATCTCTGCCTCCCAGTTGGCTGACCTTTCCACCTCGAAATCATCTGTGTGATATTTTTCTCCTTAATATGGTTCCTAGGGCCATATGACTTTACATGTACTAAATATGATATGGCCAGTGGGGATGAGAGCAGTGTGTGTGTTTATTATTGTATTTACTGCTGTGATTTATGTATTGTGGGCTTCTATTTGTATCATTGTACACAGTTTAATGTCAACGAGTACATACATTATTTTTTGGGTCTCTGCGTAGCCAGTTACCATCGGGCATGTCATAGTGCCAATGGTTGTTTGTTTATGTACACTATAGTTTAAAGAAAGAAAGAAATGAACGCCTATTAAAAAAAGAATTACGTATGATAGGAGAGATTATCATTTTATTATTTATGTGCGTAATATTAAAAGAGAACAATAAAAGAGCCACTGACAACTTTTACAAATATGTAAATAAAACATGCATATCTCAAAGATTCAAAGGAGGATTCCACAATTTGCAAATGGACTAGCACATTATGAGAGACTTACCTTAAAACAAAGCCCTCCAGCGGCATGCTTTCACCACTGACAGGGCTCTCATCTTCACCTGGTCTTCTTTACGGGTTCGCACGCTCCGGCCGTTTGAATGGCCGAGCTGTGATGAAATCCCTCCCGTGCATTTCCATGGGAGCCACAGGGCTGCAACTAACGATTATCTTCATAAGCAGTTAGTTGGCCGATTATTGTTTCGATTAATCGGTTAATAACCTTAAAAAAAGTGTTGTTTATAATTTTGTTAATATGTAAAGTTTAAAAAAAAGGGCAATTTATTCTTAAATATTTGTATGCAGTGGTAAATATAAATAACCAACTAAGAGACAGAAAAGGTATACTGTATATACTATTAGAGGTTGAGTCTGGTAATTATCATCAGACTATCATCAGATCAAATTTTTTTATTTAAAGAAACAAAAAGTTAAAGACTGTTTTGCAGATTTTCAATTAGAACTGTAATATATTATATGCTGGCCATACAAAAACAACGTCTTCATAAAAAAAAATTTCATTTTAAGAACGTTCGTTCGATTTTCTAATTGTTAGTGAGGTCAAATCGACATTAGTTTTTAACCACAGTGAAGGAAAAATTTAGAAATGATAGAAAACTTCTTGGTCAAGGGAATTTTCAGACAGTGTATGTGGTTTTCGTTGAGAAATGACATTCATTTTAAAAACAGAATGTTAAAAGCAAGTGAAAATTTCAAACAACATTTTTTCATTCAGCGAATGTACAATATTGAATATGAATATTCTCGTCTGAAAATTGAACCATGTGACCAGCATAAGGCTCGGTACACACCTATGCAGTTTGCTTTTGATCTGTTTATGCAGTGCTTTTTTGCTGTGTGTTTTGATTTTTATGCATGTGATTTTGCGGCGATTTGTGTTTTTTCATTTTTTTAATGCTTTTTTTTAGCCAATTTGTTGTTGGGCAAATTAAAAAAACACAAATTGCTGCAAAAAAACACATTACATGCTTTTCTGCAGCTTCTACATTGAAGCGTATTGAATCAAAAAAGCACAGTTTTGCATTGAAAAAAGTCCTTGACCCTTTCCAAATACACAGCAGCTGAAAAAAGCCTCGATGTGAACGTGTCCCATTGGAAACCATGTTAAATGAACTGTAGTGTGTTTCTGAAAAAAGCACCAAAAAACACATAGGTGTGAACCAGGCCTAAGATGTTTAGTAACATAATGGGGTTAAAAAAACTAAAATTAGCCCTTTATAGTACAAAAAGAGCAAATGATCGCTACTGTAAGGGGTTACATTTTTTTTACTGTGGAACAGTGAAAGTAATATTTACAGTAGCGATTATTTGCTCTTTTTGTACTATAAAGGGCTGATTTTAGTTTTTTTAACCCCATTATGTTACTGGCCCATTAATCGATTATGAAAATAGTAATCGCTTAATTTCATAATCGATTAGTTGTCGTTCAATCGATTAGTTGTTTCGGCCCTACTCTGAAGGGACGGCATTCTATCCCTCCAGAGTGCAGTGCGCATGCACCAGTGACGTCACCGGCTGCAGAAGTAGCAAATATCTCTTAAATATTCTAAGCTTATCTGTGGGTACAAGTGTAAAAGTCCTTTACTCCCGCTTTAATTTTTTGCATTACAGCCTTCAAAGCATTGCAACCGCAATCAGTAAATCGTGGGTGCAAGACGCCTGCAGACTATTCCACCATTGGTCACTACCAAGGTGCAAGCTTTCAGTTGTGGAGCTGGGAAAAGGACCAGTGGGCTACAAGCGTGGTGACGTCACTTAACTTGTGCACCACTGAGAACTACAGTCCTTTGCTTCGGGTGTGCAGGTGCAGCCATGCACAGAAGCCAACGGGAAGAAGAACCCCCAGATTCTGTAGGTGCTGGAGGGTGTACGGATGTAACATGAAACATGACCTGAAAGATGGAGTTTTCTTTACAGTTTATCAGTAAATAGCTCACAAAGTTTTTCATCCCTAAATATTCAGTATAACTTGTATTTTCATGTCTTATTCAAAACCTAAAAAAAATCTTGTAAAAGAAATGTATTGGATTCAACTGGAGATAAAATTCTGCCGCTATTTAGGACTAAGTGTCTCGAAAACAGCAGTGCCTTAACCACTTCTGGACCCAGCCTATTTTTAACACTTGTTGTTTACAAGTTAATATCAGTATTTTTTGCTAGAAAAAGACTTAGAAACCCCAAACATTTTATATATATATATATATATATATATATATATATATATATATATATATATATATATATATATATATATATATATATATATATATATATATTTTTTTTTTTTTTTTTTTTTTTGAAGCAAAGACTCTGGAGAAAAAAATGGCAGTCATTGCTATATTTTTTGTCACACAGTATTTGCACAGCGGTCTTTTAAACGCCATTTTTTGGGAAAAAATACACTTCACTGAATTAAGAAAAAAAACTAAAACAGTAAAGTTAGCCCAATTTTTTTGTATAATCTGAAAGATGATGTTACGCCGAGTAAATAGATACCTAACACGTTACAGTTTAAAATTGCACACACTCGTGAAATGGCAACAAACTACGGTACTTAAAAATCTCCATGGACCACGCTTTAAAAAACTTTAACGATTACCAGTTTAGAGTTACAGAGGAGGTCTTTTCTAGAATTATTGCTCTCGCTCTGACGATCACAGCAATTCCTCACATGTGTGATTTGAACACCGCTTAACGGGCATGACTTATGTATGCGTTTTCTTTGGTGTGTGAGCACGTGGGGATGGGGGCGCTTTAAATTTTTTATTTAATTTTTTTCTTTTTTTTTTTTTTTTTTTTTACACTGTCTCTTTAAAAAAAAAAATCACTTTTATTACTGTCACAAGGAATGTAAGCACAAGGAATGTGACCCCAAATCCCTCATTTGCACTTAAAAGTATTCAAAACGCCAAAATTAGCATTTTGGAATGCTGTGGATTTTTTAAACTTGGCGTCATTGGCAGTCAAGTAAACCGGAAGTGACGTTGTGACGTCTCTTCCATGTTACTACATCGGGGACACGTTCGAAGCCGATTCCGGTGGGACGGGAGACCCGGGCGGAGTGGCAGAAGGGGGGGTGTCCCCTGTGAATGGGACTGGTATTGCAGAGAGCAGAAGTTATACAGTCAGCTTCAGGAAGTACATTCCTAGTGATCCTTTGTGCTGCTCCCTGTATTCTGACTGCACCTGGTTTTAGCCCAGGTTCTGTTTTTGTTGGATAGTATGCACAGCTCAGCAAGATCTGTGAATCCCTGGGACCACTTATATTCTCTCCAAGCACACTTGTACGCAACCCTGGAGTGCAACTTTGACACAACTTTGGATGGGTGCAACTTGAATACGATTTTGCCCTTGACTAATGATAATGGACAAGTGTTGCACAACTGTCGCATGTATACCATGCAGGTGCAACTTGCATGCAACTTTTGAGAATTTACATTGCCGTCTATGGCACTCAAGTCACATGAAAGTAGGACTAAAGTAGTGCAGGCACCTTTTTAAAGTCACTGCAACTTTAAGTCGCACATATCTGAACAGTTGTCATTGAAAAACATGTAGTGCGACTTGTGTTGTGACTTTAGTGTCTAAAGTCGCATCGCAAGTTGCACAAGTGTGAATGGAGCCTAATGAACTTATTACAGACTGAAACCGAATTGACTGATACTGTATGTATTACTGCACTGTGGACACAGACATTGCAGTTTGCTGTACCTGGTTAAACCTATAAAAGAAATCCTAAAAAAATCTGCAGATTCAGACTTGAGACCAGCCAGCAGAGGACATTCTCTGTCTAGGTATGTGGCCATCAGGTAGGACAGTTGACATTGCTGTCGGAGTTTTGGAGTTGACACTCACACAGATGTCAGCACTAATGACAGGTCCCCTTTAAAACTGTAATTTCTAGACCAATATTCCACCCCTTTACATGTGTTGCACCCTTTTAGGCAGGTCGCTAGGTAAGTTAAAGCGTTTGTTACCCCAACACTCCATTTTCCTGATATGTGCCTGCTGTACAATGTACTTGTATGAGAAAGTATCCTGTTCTTTTTGTATTGCTTTCTTTATGTGAAATCCCTGGTGTTCCTGCTAGTCCCCTAGCTTTCCTATTAAAAACTTACCACACTAAGCAGGAGAGCACATTGTGGTCAGTTCCCTAGCTATGCTGGGAACTCGGTGTACTCTCCTCCAATAAACAGACTTGTCCCGACATGCCCCCGCTGCACAGCCATTCACTGGCAAGCTCAGTGTACTGATGCTTTTCCTCCCCCTAGCTTTTAGGAATGTGTTCACTTATAAAAAAAAGGGAAAAAAGGTATTTATAATGTTTTTTTTTATATCTGTACAAAAGTGTTTTGCCTTTCATTTCTATTTTAAGGTGAGAGTTTACAATCATATGTGTCATGCCACGTACACACGACCGGACTTTACGGCAGACTTGGTCAGGCGGTTCGATCGTGTGTGGGCTCCAGCGGACTTTTTTTTCCCAAAAGTTAGACGGACCTAGAAATGAAACATGTTTCAAATCTTTCCGACGGACTCGAGTCCGGTCGAAAAGTCCGCTCATCTGTATGCTAGTCCGACGGACAAAAACCGACGCTAGGGCAGCTATTGGCTACTGGCTGTGAACTTCCTTATTTTAGTCTGGTCGTACGACATCATGTACGAATCCGTCGGACTTTGGTTGATCGTGTGTAGGCAAGTCCGTTCATTCAAAAGTCAGTCGAAAAGTCCCCCGGACCTAGTCCATTGAAAAGTCCGCCCGTGTGTACGCGGCATCAGGCTTGCTCTGTAGCTAGAAAGGCTAGATTTGATTGCTGGGTCTGTTTGTGGTTCCCAGATAGTGAGATTGATTATTTTCCCCTGGCTCTGTTGAGAAACTTCCAGAGTTTAGAGAGGCAATTGCAAATCTCTCACCTGAATATTTGCTACCCTCTGGCCAATCCCTGGGGGAGTGTGCCCAGTAGGTGGTCAGAAAGGAAACAGTAAATAGGCTGCAATCTGTTAAGACTTGTTCTTCTCCTGGAGGAAGGGAGCAGTGTGGTTCTTCCTCTGGAAGAGGGGGAAGGGGGATTCTGTGCTTTGAGGTTATTAGGCCCTGAAGCTTTCTTGGACTGGCTGCTGGACTACTCATCTCCACCTACAACAAGCCCACGACCTGGTATTTACTGGGATTGGTGAGTAGAGCTTCCTCTCCTGCAGTTGTATCTCTGGTCCTCAGCTGTGGAATTAATAGACTGCTCCAGTGTGCTAAGCATGCTGGCTGTCTATCCTGTGGTCGTCAGCTGTGGGAAACCTACACTATCCCAGTCTACTTACATGTCCTTCTTGGGCCCCTTTCACGCGTACGGACAGTATGTCCATATTTCATCCATCCGTTTTCGGATGAAATACGGACATACATGCATCCCTATGGGATAGCGGGTGTCAGCGGATGAACATCTGCTGAGCAAGTGGATGTTCACGGGGCGGATCATCACGGATCCGTCCCATGTGAAAGGGGCATTATGCTCATGTTATAATTCTCCTGGTCTACAGCTGGGACTGAAACAATGTAGTGCTATATGTGGTTATGATGTCATGATATAAAAAAAAATGATTGATTTCATGAGATAAATACTGTAAATCTCTTTTTGGAAAAACAGTATGAGCTATTTTACCGTGACTGGAGTCCAATATCCATAGCAGCTTTTCTCAACAATTTTTCAGTCAGAGCACGATTTAAAAACCCAATAAGTTTATCTTGGTCTCATCAGACCACAGGACATGGTTCAGATGGTGTCAAGTTTGTGTGTCGGCAACCAGGTGAGGAGTACAAAGACAAGTGTGTTTTGCCTACAGTCATGCATGGTGGTGGGAATGTCATGGTCTGGGACTGCATGAGTGCTGCCGCAACTGGGGAGCTACACAGATTTTTTTTTCAAGCTCTTCACATTAGTGCGTCTCCAAAGTCGCACAATTTTTTGGGGTTTTTCTTTGGGTTTGCGGGCTTTCCTGTGCATTATCTTTAGAAAAGGCTTCCTTCTGGGACGACAGCCATGCAGACCAATTTGATGCAGTGTGCGGCGTATGGTCTGAATACTGACAGGCTGACCCCACCCCCACCCCTTCAACCTCTGTAGCAGTGCTGGCAGCACTCATACATCTATTTCCCAAAGATAACCTCTGGATATGACGCTGAGCACGTGCACTCAACTTCTTTGGTCAGCCATGGCGAGGCCTGTGGAATCTGTCCGGTAAACCACTGTATGGTCTTGGCCACCGTGCTCCAGCTTAGTTTCAGGGTCTTGACAATCTTCTTATAGCCTAGGCCAGCTTTATGTAGAACAACAATTCTTTTTTTTCAGATCCTCAGAGAGTTCTTTGCCATGAGGTGCCATGTTGAACTTCCAGTGACCAGTATAAGAGAGTGAGAGCGATAACTTCAAATTTAACACACCTGCTTCCCATTCACACCTGAGACCTTGTAAAACTAACGAGTCACATGACACCGGGGGAGGGAAAAGTACTAATTGGGACCAATTTGGACATTTTCACTTAGGGGTGTACTCACTTTTGTTGCCAGCAGTTTAGACATTAATGGCTGTGTGTTGAGTTATTTTGAGGGGACAGCAAATTTACACTGTTATACAAGCTGTACACTCACTACTTTACATTGTAGCAAAGTGTCATTTCTTCAGTGTTGTCACATGAAAAGATAAAATAAAATATTTACAAAAATGAGAGGGGTGTATTCACTTTTGTGAGATACTGTGTATATATATATATATATATATATATATATATATATATATATATACAGTATAAAGGAAAAAATCCTGTAAAAGAAAAACTAGTGTAGCCACCAGCTCTAAGGACTGGTAAGCTGCAATAGATTGTATTTTTATACTTGGGTTTAGATATTTTTAACCACTTAAAGAGCGCCCCACGTACATGTACTGTGGCAGGGCAGCCCTTAAGAGCATAATCACATAGCTGTACGTCATCCCCTTCGTAGGCTCTGGAGCCACGCTCCCGCTGTGATTGGACACAATGGGAGCCAATCAGCGGGTCGTTCAGAGGAGAGACAGTACGGCAGTCTGCCTTTGTAAACAAGGCAGACCGCCGTTCTGTGAGGGAGCAAGATGGAGATCTTGTGTTTCTGCTGAGCAGAAACACGGATCTCTATTTTCCTCCAGTGTCAGCTTTCCCCCCCACAGTTAGAGAGCACCCCCTAGGAGCACACTTAACCCTTTGATCGCCCCTGATGTTAACCCCTTCTCTGCCAGTGTCATTTATACAGTGCATTTTTTAGCACTGCTCACTGTACGGGTGTCACTGGTCCCCAAAAAGTGTCACTTAGTGCCAGATTTGTCCACTGCAATGTCGCAGTCCCGCTAAAAAACGCTAATCACCGCCTCTAGTAAAAACAATAAAAAAGTCCATAAAAATACCCCAGTGTTTGTAGACATGCTAACTTTTGGGCAAACCAGTCAATATACGCTTATTGGGATATTTTTTACCAAAAATATGTAGCAGAATACATACTGGCCTAAATTGATGAAGAAATTCGATTTTTTACATTTATTGGATGTGTTTTATAGCAGAAAGAAAAAAATTATGTTTTTTTTTTCTTTAAATGTAGGTCTTTTTTTGTTTATAGCGCAAAAAATAAAAACCGTGATCAAATACAACCAAAAAAAATCTTTATTTGTGGGAAAAAAGGACATAAATTTTGTTTGTGTACAGCTTTGCGTGACCACGCAATTGTCAGTTGGCAAAAAATGGCCTGGTCAGGAAGGGGGTAAAACCTTCCGGGGCTGAAGTGGTTAAGGTGTTTCTCTAGAATGATTCAAAAATGACATTGACAATTTGGTGAAGTCAAATACATTCTCTGTGTGTGTCATAAGCATATTTCTTTTCCCATTCACTGAGAATCAGTGTCTAGTTCTCTATGGTGAAACTCTCAGCAACCGCTAACCAGATGTTTCTTGGGGAAATGAATGATGTAAGAAGGCTTCCTCAAAACACCAGGGAAATACGTCCTCATCACAATCTGAATGTCTCACGTGCAAGCAATCATTTATGTGTATGCATTTGATATACTGTATGTATGCTTGTTGTATTGGTCACATTTAGGGTCTGAACTTTATTTTTTGGAAAGACAAGAATAAAAATTAGTTTACAAAAATCTATCACCGTTAAAGCAAAGAATTGGCTCCCACACAAAGCCAGTGTTGGGGAAGGGTAAAGAGGGCATTTGTCTGACTCCCCTAATCTCTTGGGGTCCCCACTGGTACTGGGGGCTCTCGTTCCTTATGATCCCAACTGAAATTTACTGATGCTCTCTAGTCCATACTCACAAATGTGTGTCTGTAGTTGGGGCTATATTCAAATAGATATTGGGGTTGATTTACTAAAGACAAATAGACTGTACACTTTGCAAGTACAGTTGCACTCATTTTCCCCAGAGCTTAGTGAATGGGGTGAAGCTCTGCTTATTTCCTTCATCCAATCAAGCGCAAGTAAAAATCATTTTTTATTTTATTTTCCTTGCACCTGATTGGGTATTTTTTACAAAGTGAAACTTTACCACATTCGCTAAGCTCTGGGGAAAATAAGTGTGACTGCACTTCCAAAGTGTAAGATACACCACCGCAGAACACTTTATTGGAAACCAGATAGAACTGCACGATTCTGGGAAAAATGAGAATCACAATTTTTTTGCTTAGAATAAAGATCACGATTCTCGCGGCGTAACATCATCCTTCACATTATACAAAAAAAATTGGGCTAACTTTACTGTTTAGTTTTTTTTAAATTCATTGTATTTTTTTCCAAAAAAAAAAATAGCATTTGAAAGATCGTTGCACAAATACAGTGTGACATAAAATATTGCAACCAGGTGATCGACTGGCCAACCACCATTTTATTCTCTAGGGTCTCTGCTAGTAATTTTCTAGCAAAAAATAATGAGTTTAACTTGAAACCAACAAGTGTCAGAAAAAGGTTTAGTCTTTAACCACTTCAGCCCTGGAAGGATTTGTCCCCCTTCCTGACCAGGCTTTTTGCGATACGGCACTGCGTCGCTTTAACTGACAATTGCACGGTCGTGCGACGATGTACCCAAACAGAATTGATGTCCTTATTTTCCCCACAAATAGAGCTTTCTTTTGGTGGTATTTGATCACCTCTGCGTTTTTATTTTTTGCGCTATAAACAAAAAAAGACCAACAATTTTGAAAAAAACACAATATTTTGTACTTTTTACTATAATAAATATTCCCCCCAAAAATACAAAAAACTAATTTCTTCATCAGTTTAGGCCAATATGTATTCTTCATACTTTTGGTAAAAAAAAATCACAATAAGCGTATATTGATTGGTTTGCGCAAAAGTTATAGCGTCTACAAAATAGGGGATAGATTTATGGCATTTTTATTTATTTTTTTTTTTTTACTAGTAATGGCGGTGATCTGCGATTTTTATCGGAACTGCAACATTGCAACAGACACATCGGACACTTTTGACACTTTTTTGGGACCATTGACATTTATACAGCAATCAGAGCTATAAATAGTCACTGATTACTATATAAATATCACTGGCAGGGAAGGGGTTAACACTAGGGGGCGATCAATGGGTTAACTATGTGTTTCTAACTGTGGGGGGAATGTGGCTGAGGAGAGGATCTGCTTTTATCCCCTGTGTCTGAGAACTTGTCAGAAGTTATCATGCTGATAACAGGGGAACGGAGCAGCAGAAAGACATGGGACTTATGGCTTTGGAGAGAGATAAGTAAACACTACAGATATATGTGCCCAGGTCAGATTTCATGAATCGGGTTTATGTCCACTTTAAGTAAAAAATGATATAAATTTATAATAACGCAGTGCCGTATAGCAAAAAATGGCCTGGTCATTAAGGAGGGTAAATCTTTCAGAGGTCAAGTGCAGAACTAAACCCTCCTATCCTTTTCAGCCAAGGAAGCTGCCATCTTAGCTTCTGTTTGATCTGCAAGTGCCATGGTGCAGCATATTTTATGTGCTGCACCATGGCACATAACATGTGCTGGGCCATCCATTTGATGGTCTGACAGTTGGTTGAGAGTACAGGAAATGTGACCGTTATCTTTCCCACTAGTCTTTGAAACCATTAAATCAATGGGTTTAGTTCTGCTTTAAAGGCCCTTTCACACTGGGGCAGGAGGTGCGTCAGCGGTAAAGCGACGCTATTATTAGCGACGCTTTACCGTCATTTTAGCAGCAGAGAAAGGGTTAAAAACCACTGCAAAGCGCCTCTGCAGAGGAGCTTTTCTGGCGGTATAGCCGCGCTGCCCCATTGATTTCAATGGGCAGGTGCGGTGAAGGAGCAGTGTATACACTGCTCCTTCACCGCTCCGAAGATGCTGCTAGCAGGACTTTTTTCCCGTCCTGCTAGCACTGGGGCGGTTTGCAGGTGCTATTGCACTAAAACCGGACCTGTGTCTCCAGTGTGAAAGTCTGAGGGCTTTCACACTGGAGCGGTGTGCTCGCAGGACGGGAAAGAAAGTCCTGCTAGCAGCATCTTCGGAGCGGAGCGGTGAATCAATGGAGCAGCGCGGCTATACCGCCGGCAAAGCGCCTCTGCAGAGGCGCTTTGCTGTGGTTCTTAACCCTTTCTCGGCCGCTAGCGGGGGGGGTAAAACTCGCCTACTAGCAGGCGAATTCCGACGCTAAAACGACAGTAAAGCGCTGCTAACTATAGCGGCGCTTTACCGCCGACGCCCCTCCCGCCCCAGTGTGAAAGGGGCCTAAAGGGACTATATACTAAAGTTTACAGTATATATTTCCTCTCTTTATTTATTATGATCAGTCCTGTAGCCAGCAGGTGGGTTTCTGGAATGGAATATAACAAAAAAGGTTTAAAAAATTCTCTGCCTCAGTTTGCAACTCTCCAACTGTAAACAACACCAAGGTGTACCACCTTGAACTGCGTCACTGAGATTTCATAGCCGCAGTAATCTGTGATCCAACAGAAAGATCTCTACACTCCCAAAGATACGCTTTGACGTGACACTTACCTCCACTGGCTGCACCTTATTCCCTATGATTGGTAAATACTGAATTAAATTTCATGGGAAGTGAGCACTAAAGGTTGCTGATGGCTCACCAAAGCTAATATGTTTACAGAGCTCTAAATAAACATGGCTTGTATGTGTTGTATTCAACTTTTACTTGTCAGAGTGTATATTTGGACATTCGTTGGGAGAGTGTGTGACGTCCCCATAGCTAAGCACTAGGTTAGTTGGACATGCTAATTGCACAATAATTATAGCATGCTGCATCATGGCACAGGAGAGCTTTAATTCTCACCATAGAGAAATAGATGTAATACGAGCAATCATTGAATGGAAATGTGATATGTAACACTGCTTACACCTGACATATAAGTCTTGGGGGGTTTATTCTGTATTTGTCATATATATTTTATTACAGTTTTTTTTATATAGTATGCAAATAGTTCTTATTCCAGATTGCTGCATATTAATATAAGACCTTCTATCCAGTCTGTGTATTTAAACACAGACTGGAAAGATCTTCTTATATTAAAAATATTAATAATTAAATAATATTAAACCTGTTTTCCTTGAATGCAAATATACATTTCTTTGTAACTAGTCCTCTTTAACCACTTCAATACAGGGCACTTCCCCCTTTTTTTTCATTTTTTCCCTTTTTCTTTTCTCCCTTTTTTCCCTTTTTTTCCCCCCTTTCCCTTCCTGCCCAGTCCAATTTTCAGCTTTCAGCGTCATTGCATTTTGAATGATAATTGCGCGGTCATGCGATGCTGTACCTAAACAAAATTTCTATAATTTTTTTCCCCACACATAGAGCTTTCTTTTGGTGGTATTTGATCACCACTGTGGTTTTTATTTTTTTTTTGTGCTACAAATAAAAAAAAGACTGAAAATTTTGGGGAAAAAAAAGTTTTTCTTTGTTTCTGTTACAAAACTTTGTAAATAAGTATGTTTTCTCCTTCACTGATGAGCACTGATGAGGCTGCACTGGCGGGCACTAATGAGGCAGTACTGATTGGCACTGATGAGGTGGCACTGATGGACACTGATGATGAGGCACTTATATGCGGCACTGATAGGCGGTACTGATAAGCAGCATGGATGGGCACTGATAAGTGGCACTAATATGCAGCACTGATGGGCACTGATAGGCGGCACTGATGGGCACTCATAGGTGGCACTGATGGGCACTTATAGGCGGCACTGATGGGTGGCACTTATAGGCAGCACTGGCAGGCATCGTTGATGGCATCATATGACGTCCAATCAGGATAATACAACCACTTTCCGGACGTCATTTTGCTATACGGCGGGCGGGAAACACCTTTAGGGCTTGTGTACGTGGGCTGTTGTGCACGTCAGAACTTCCTTTATCTTCATATAAGTCAATGGGAATGTAGAGTTGTCTGAAGTAGCTTGATACAGTTTAAGGCTGCCATACGTGGCTTAATATTCTCATGTTAACTACTTCAGGTCTGCCCTATAGAAGTTTTACTACTACAGGGTGGCATCTGTGTGCCAGATCATATATAAACATATATATAAATATAAATATATATATATATATATATATATATATATATATATATATATATATATATATATAAAAATATATAGATGGTGTATACGTGATCTGGCTCTTCTGGGTAGGGGGCATGCATGCGCGCCGCTGCTGGCTCGATGTCCAAAGGCACCCGCCGATGATCGAGCAGAGAGGCAGAATGACAGTCTTCCCATGTAAACAAGGCAGATCGCCATTCTGACAGGAGAGAAGGCATGGGTCCTGTGTTCCTGCAAAGCAGGGACTAGGATCCATCTCTTCCCCTAATAAAAGCACCTCCCACGCTGTAACAAAACACTGGCTAGACACACAGTTAACCCTTTGATCGCCCCTGATGTTAACACCTTCCCAGCTGGTGTCATTAATACAGTGACAGTGCATATTTTTAGCACTGATCACTGTATAAGTATCACTGGTCCCCAAAAATAATCGCCGCCGACACTAGTAAAGAAATAAAGAAATAAAAATATCACATAGTTTGTAGACGCTATAACTTTTGCGCAAACCAATCAATATACGCTTATTGGGATTTATTTAACCAAAAATATGAATTCATATTGGCCTAAATTTATGAATAATTTTATTTTTTTTTCAATTTTTTGACTGGATATGTTTTATAGCAGAAAGTAAAAAAAATTTTTTTTTTTTTTTTTTTTTTAATTGGCAGTCGTTGTTTAAAAAAATAAAAAATGCAAAGGTAGTTAAATACCCTCAAAAGAAAGCTCTATTTGTGGGGAAAAAAAAGGGCATAAATTTTATTGGGGTACAGAGTTGCATGACCGCGCAATTGTTAGTTAAAGTAACGCAGTGCCGTAAAAATGGCCTGGTCATGAAGTGGGGAAAATCTTCCGGAGGTCAAATAGTGGTCATAACACCAGTAGCTTTTGTATTCAGGTGGCCTCAGCTGCCTGAATACCTGAACTGTGGCTGCATCTGCTTGGATGTAGTAACTGTTTGGCTGATAATTTTCCACCCGGCTTTGTCCATTTCTGTCGAGCTGGCTGGCACTTTCAGGGCCATCTAGGGAATGAATTTTGACTGATTTAGCAGAAACTATGGGAACCTTTTGACACAGTCGTAAGAAATCTCTATAATTGATATAAGTGCAAACTGAATCCACCTAAAAGAGTCTTTGATGCCCAACTGTAGCTTGTTTGCAAAATTTTCTTCTGCAGCATTTATACTTTGCATAGCAACGCTCCCTTAGCGCTCCTGCCTCCATTGCAGCTGGCAACAATACCTGGCTTTGTTCCCGGTATGGGGGAGCATGTGACCCTCCTCCCATGTGAGAGTGCTCGGGTCTAGCAGCTAATCACTAGCCCTGGGCACAGTCACATGACCGTGGAGAGGACCCATAATGTCAGATGACCAGACTGAAAGCCCATAGGAAAAAAGTATGTGTATAAATATTACAAAATAATATATATTATTTTTTTATATTAATATGATATATTAAGATATATTTATATTACGCTATAATATTCATTATTATTATATATCCTAAGGATAATCCAGCAGAGTTGCAGTCACAGTCTGTAGAGTTTTGATGCTTTTTTCATTTTTATGTACAGTGGAACCTCGGATTGCGAGTAACGCGGTTAACGAGCGTTTCCCAATGCGAGCACTGTATTTTGAAAAATCCTAACTCGGTTAGCGAGTGTTGTCTCGCAAAACGAGCAGGATTCAGGGCAAAACGGTGTGCAGTACCGCGTTTAGCCTGAGGTGGGGGGGGCGCCGGAGCCGAACTGCGCCGATCGTAGCCGTTCAGAGTGGTTCGGAAATGCTCGGAAAGACTCGGAAATACTACGTTCCCAAGCCTTTCCGAGGTTTGCCGAGGTCAGCAGAGCTGTCCTTGTGCCTTTCCGGCTGTTTCCGAGGCTCTCTACGGCGCCCACCTGCCTCTGGCCGCATGCAGTATTGCATGCCATTGAAGTCAATGTGGAACAAACTATTTTTGTTTTCATTGACTTCAGTGGGGAAACTCGCTTTGATATGCAAGTACTTTGGATTACGAGCATTCTCCTGGAACAGATAATGCTCATAATCTGAGGTTCCACTGTATATGTTTTTAGTTCTATGTAATGACTTTGTGATATTACTTATTTTGTTTATTAAAGCGGAGTTCCACTCAAAAATGGAACTTCCGCTTTAAGTGATGGTTGGTGACCCTCTGACATGTGATACCCTGTTTTTAGAGGCATCCAAGCTCCCACTTCCTCCCGGGGCTTCGCGGAACCAGAAGGAAGTTCACCTCTCCCCCATCCCTCCCTGCAATCTTCTGGGACACGTCATGGGTGTATTCTGTGAATGGTCCTCCAGGCTGCAGTAGAGGAGGGGCATGGCAAGGGGCATCATCCCCACCTAGGTGAAGATTGTGGAAGTGGGAACAGGTACTGATAAAAAAAATCAATATCCAGCCCCCCCAGGGGAATAAAACCTGTAACTTCCTGTAAGCGCCTCTTCCTTCCTCCTGCAGACTCAAGCGCCGGTGTTCTGACTAGAAAGGAAAGCAGGGGGCGGAGTCTGTGTGGGCAGCTGCGGGAGGAGCGTCTTCTCCCCCAGGCAACAAGACTTGTACAGTGTGGAGTGGAGATCAAGAATAGCTATTCCCCTCTAGCTCCGGCACTCCACAGCCTCTGGCACCCTGTCACAGTGATATAGTGAGAGCGTGGAAAGCCAGCTAGCTTGTGCAGGAGTCGGGCTGTGTTCTGTCTCCACCATCCTCCTAACCCCTCCCTCACTGCACTGCTTGTCCAATCCAATACTCCACCTCCCATTTGTGCCCGCCCACACTCCAGCCACCTGCATGCAATGCACTGTACTGTGCTGTGAGGGGTGTTCTGTTTTCAAACAATAGCTGCCACAGCCCTGGGGGAGACCAGCCTGAATGGGAGATCATAATTGGAATCAACCACAGATCATACCACTTAATATCTGAAGAAAGGAAGTGTATCCCTGGTATTGTAACAACTATGGTGGAGTGACTGCAGTGGGTGCAACTATATGCGCATTGCCCCTGCGGGGATGAGTGGATTCGGTGAGTGGGGACCCTGGAGGGGGAGCACAGAGTCACCAGAAGATTTTGAGAGCACCTAAGTCACCATTTTGTGTCCTATGTCACATTGTTTTTGAAGACAACTACATGCACAGTCTATGGACTATTATTTGTACCTTTACCTTATGAACTCTTTTTGTATCCGCCACGGCTAGTGGAGTCACGGAAGTGGAGTGTGCCCGCTTTATGCGGTATTATTATTTATAACAGTCACTTTTGTTTTTTTTATTTGGTTATATTTTAGGAGTCACTTATATATATGTGGTTTATAACCTACAGGTTACCTTTTCATCATCCGTTTTTTGGTGGTAATAGATACTACGTGAGAACCTGTAGCACGACTTTGTTTATTTGTTCACTTTTGTATTAGATGTGGTACTAGAACGTATACTTTTCAGTTATATTTTTATTTATCACATCAGAGGTTTAACACCATTGCCAGCCACGTACATTTATTCTTAATCACGGTAAAAATAGTTTTCATCTTTAGGTAGCGCCAATCACCCCATTCAACAGTCTTTTTTCTCACATCTAGAGACCCCCTAGGGGAGCTCTATTAGGGGAGGCTGGACACCTATTGGGTATCCTAAGCACAGTCATTTATCATTTATTAAAACCTGTAACTTAGTTACTCACTTTTTGAGTGAAGTTCTGCTTTAAGTACTACCTAAAACACACCTTTCTAGGGAGGTTTGCAATCGTTTCCAGTCATCTGTTACTATAGGGCAGGGTATGCAATTATTGGACCTCCAGCTGTTGCAAAACTACAAGTCCCATCATGCCTCTGCCTCTGGGTGCCATGCTTGTGACTGTCAGAGTCTTGCTGTGCTTCATGGGACTTGTAGTTCTGCAACAACTGGAGGTCCGTTAATTGCATATTCCTGCTATAGGGTCTTTCCTCTGTTCTAATTGGCTGGGGATCTGTGAATTTTTGTGACATGCGTGTTTGTTCATTATTTTCCTCCAGCTTGTGAACTAAGGCAGACAGACCCATGTTAGGTCTATTGATAGGCAGATGTAAACAGTTGTCTGTCCGTTTACATCGTTTTCCTCTGATCCATCACGTGTAGGTATGGAAAAGGACCTAGAGGGACTTGAAGGTAATCGTATGTAAACTTGCTTACATCTGCCTGCTCATAAACTAACATTGAGCTGCCAATCAGGTCCACCTGAAAAACTGATAAGCAGATTTAATTGGCCCACTTGTGTGAAAGGACCCTTAGACCCTGTGTGCACAGAGATTGCAGGTCTGCGAGGAGAGAAGGAGGGAGGGGATGACCGATGACGCACCCCCCCCCCCCCCCCCCGCAATGACAGTTTTCGGACGATAATTTTCGGTGTACCGCTACTTTTCTTTGAATATTAATAATTAATTAAATTGTGTTTTTGGTTTGTGGTGCTCAGATGTAGTGCAGTCCTGCTTTATTGACACCCAAAACTCACTAAAGAAAAACATACTATTCTAAAAAAGAGCCGAAATTGACTCCTAAAACGGTAGAGCTACTTTGGCATGTTTTTGGAGAAGAGGGCAGCCCATTCAAGTGAATAGTGTGGCTCCAAAATCGCACGAAAAAGTGTAGTGCTTCTATGTTGCTCAAATGTGAATGGCCTTATGCCATGTACACACGAGCGGAATTTCCGTCGGAAAAATCTTGGATGGTTTTTACGATGGAATTCCGCTCAAGCTTGGCTTGCATACACACGATCACACAAAAGTTTGCTGAGTTCAATGCTTCCGAGCATGCATCCAATTGTTCCTGAGCATGCGTAGGAATTTTGCGCGTCGGAATTGGTACAGACGATCGGAATTTCCGATCGGAACTTTTTTCGACCTAAAAATTGAGAACATGCTCTCAATCTTTTGCTGGCTGGAATTCCGCCAGCAAAAGTCTGATGGAGCATACACACAGTTGCATTTTCCGACCAAAAGCTCTCATCGGTCTTTTGCTGGCCAAATTTCTGATCGTGTGTACGCGGCATTAGTCACTTCACACTCCTTTCCATCCGGCACACAAGACCATCTACTTTTCTGTTCTCTCCGCTCCTCTTATCAGTGACCTCTCATGACTCTGCATACTGCAGCGTAGCTTCATGTCTTCATTTTCTGACATATTCTTCAAGATTTTTTAGTAGCATGTCCCTCTAGGCTCTCGTAGGCATTTTAACTCTTCACTAAGATATGTACTAGCTGCATTGTAGATCCTAGTGCTACTGAGTGCATAGAAACCTTTATTTTTCATAGCATATGACTGGTCCTTTCTCCAAAAGGCCTCATGTACACTGCTGCTGGTAAACGGATGTTTAGGAGCAGTTGGGCATTTTTTTCAACTGCTCCAGAACTCTCCTCTGTTATCTTATCAGTACATGTACACAGGGTCTTTTACCCTACCCTACTCTCTAGACTCAGCACCACCCCCTGTTAATTCCACAGGGTCTTTTATAGTCGTTTCTAGGCAGTTGAGTTTAGAGGCCTTTTTTGGAAAGCAAAAAAATCAGTTCAGCATTTTTCATTTTTGGCTATTTTGAAAAAAATAATTTTTTTCAAACGCTTCTAAACGCAGATGTGGCTAAACGCGGCATGTAAACATGGCAAAATGGACGTTTTAAACGTGGGTTACTATCTATCAAGTTAAATCGTTCAGGAGAGGTTATAAAAACGTCCCGTGTACAATAAGCCTAATGAGATTGGGGGTGTTTTTGGTGTCGTTCCTGTTAGTGACAACAAGCTGTTGCCCTTATACCGTACAATGATTTCTTGTAATTTTCTGTAACTGTGTTTATTTACTGTATACCATTACTGCAAATCACTAAGGAAAATGATAGCTTTATATAAAGAAAAGATAATATTTTAGGTTTGACCTAGATTACTGGACTAATGTGGGTATTAACATCATTAGTTAGAATAAGTAATATAAGCCATAAATAATATCACAGATTTTCTAGTCCTCCTACATTTTAACAGGGATCTATTGCTTTGCACAGTGCTGTCTGTTAACCTGTTTACAGATAGAAACAGTCCTGAGATGACCTCACCAATGCTCCTACATTATCTAAACGTTCATGCTGTGTACTGGAATAGGCTGTGCTGCTTTTCTACATTCTACTTAATGGAAAGGTTAGGGATCTGGCTGTGTTGCCTGCCAGGGGTGCCTAAATCACAAATTATTTGGCAAGAAAAATAGTTCACCAATATGTATTTTATTGACATTCAGCTTTAAATATTTTTATATAACTGTTCTATGTGGTGACCGCTCAAATGTGTTGAACGCTGCTGGCGTAAATAGCAGGAATTGTCTGTACTATTAATGGATACAATTGGCAGTAATCTCACATAATGTCGGGTTTTGTGATTGTAAGCTGCTGAAGGACCTGCATGCCAAGGGCTACAATTTACAGTTCCATTCTCTGCAGCGGATGGTAAGTTTAGAATTGTTTAGGTTTGGTTTACTTTTGGATGACATTGTACTGCAAGCTATTTAAAGAAAGTAGAGTTGAGAGATTGGTTAATCGCTGTTGCAGGCCTACAAGTTTTTGGAAAATTATTAAAGCGGAATTCCACCCACAAATTTTTTATTTTTTATTTTTTTAAATATATCTGTTACTATTATATTATGTTGTTTTGGCATTGGTTTGTGTGGTAAATGGCGCCGCTTTAGTTAGTTTTAAAAATAAAAACTTACCTTATGTTCCTTATGCTTGGGTGTTCCCATCTTGCTTGTGGGCAGGCGAAGCCCACAAGCATAAACTTCCGGGTTTCGGTGCTGCTGAATAACCAGCATGCACCGCCCGTTCTCTTTTAAATATATCTGTTACTATTATATTATGTTGTTTTGGCATTGGTTTGTGTGGTAAATAGTGCCACTTTAGTTAGCTTTAAAAATAAAAACATACCTTATATTCCTTATGCTCGGGCGTTCCCATCTTGCTTGTGGGCAGGCGAAGCCCACAAGCATAAGTTTCCGGGATTCGGTCCTGCTGAATAACCAGCATGCACCGCCCGTTCTCACACACACGCAGTAAGGTAATTTACCTGCGATTCTAGCCCTCAGCGCTGCCCACTGACTCCTGGAAAATGATGACACACATCTCCCAGGAGCATTAACGAACACAAGCGCCGAGGGAAATTACGTCAGGCACCGTGGAGAGGAAGGGGGCAGATTACAAGGGACCCCATAGCAACAGCCCAGAACAAGTATGTAAAAAAAAATAAAAAAATTCAAATGTTTTTTCTGATGCTTTTTCCTGTTGATTAAAGTAAAAATTTATTTTGTGGGTGGAACTCCGCTTTAAGTGCATCGTTTTTTAGTTTTGGATGGCATGGGGAAGGGATAGACCGTCTGTCAAGTTTTATTTTTGGTTTTCCTCATTGGGAAGGTTCACCACTTTATTTTTCCTGATGACTATTGTCACAGAGACAGAATTTTAGAGTTGTCCCAGAACTAAAGGTAAGGGGACATCTTCCAATGGGTAGAGACATGTTCAGGGACAACTGTCTAAGAGGGCATTTAATGACATTTTCTCTATCTTTCTGTTGCATTTCTGGTAAAGGAAGTGAGAATGGGAAATTGCCCCAATGGTAAACAAACAGCAAAAAAAAATGATAGGTACAACCTCATATTTATTTTTGTATTTGGCTTTTAGTTTCCTCATTTTGCCAGTTCTTTATAGCCCTGAGCAAAGTAACTTTGTCAGAATGCCTCTTTTGTGCACCAAACATGGATATGGATCAAGGCAACATACTACAAGTGCTTTCTATTGAAAGTGGGAAATTATCATAATTGTTGGTTAGGGAAGAGCTTGGGATCAGTCCAAACACAGACGTTACCCGTCTTTGCTAACTTCCGGATAGTAACGGAACAGGAATGCTCATGAGATCGTTGAGCTAATATGGCCACCTGGCCTTAGACCTAAGATGGCCATGTGCCCAAATTAGGTCAATGGTGTCACAAGCATCCTCGCCCCTTTGTGTACATCAGCTGCGGGGAATCTCCTGACTGCAGCTCATTGGCTCAGCAAAGACAGCTCATTTCTGGGTTTGGAACAAACCCAGAACCAAACCCATGCGCTTCACTACTATTGGTATTAGATCTAGTAGATCTGTTTAATCTTTTGGCCGTTGAAGGTAGTGTACATTTCTAGAAAATGTATATACAGAATAACTGCACTTCTCAAGCTCATAGGTCGATCAGTGAGCAAGAATATGAGTTTTACGATATACAGAAGAGATTTCTGTTCCACACTTCAGACTATGGATAAGGCCATATAGTCAGAACTTCTGGCTCCCAGCATGCATCCAGTATTCATGCCATCCACTTAGCTTGATGCTGGAAGCTCTTCCACAGTCTCACTGCAATTGATCACTACTACAAAGTACTGCTATGTGCTACTCGTGTAGTTGACATCTCCAGAAGCCATTTGCTGCATTTGTTTATCATTTAGTCACTACTCTATGCAGTTAATCAGTAGCAAATTTAGTAGCTAATGAAAATCAGCCATGTAGCTCTAGTCCTAGTTTGGACAGATGTTGCAATCAAGATTTATATTTTGTAGCACAGCACATACCAAATCTAAATTATAGACTATTAACCATGGTAACCTGGTGGACTTTGGGAGCAAGCTCAGAGAGTCACAGCAAAAGGTTGGATTTATCTTGCTTTGTCTTCAGTGCAGATTAATCTCAGTAGGACATGCTGCATCTAGAAAAATGCAAAGCAATCCAAATGCAATCTCAGGACTGTCATCCACACTACATCACTGAGATACACAGGAACCTGCTGACCATTGTTTGACGTGCAATTTATACGCACTTCAGTTGCAAATGAACAACACCCCTCATACAGAGTTTTGTTTGTAAAGTTTGACTCCACTTTAAAGATCATTTTAGGTAAATGATACAATTTATTTGCATATGCCTTTGTTACCCTTGGACTCTTACACGTTAGTGATATTATAACCTGGAATAAATATGGATTTGGGATGGACTTTATGTTTCTAAGCTACATGAGATAAGCCTTTATGAAGAGGTGGAATAAAAATACATGTAGGGGCTCATTGATAATGAATAGCAGGTATCATTATCCGCTCTCCATTATTCTCTGAAGGGTTATTCCACTTAATGTATCACATTTTACTACCTATGTATAAAATGTGGGCCATGGTTTGGAGCCTGCGATACCCCACATAGTTGTGATTGGAGGAGAACTGGTCACATGACTTTCACAGGTCACCTTACTGAGCTTTCCTCCCATTTTTATTTAAACATTCTTAAACTTGAAAGGGTAGCACTCCACCAGCCTTAGTATTCCAAACCCAGCAGGGTGCCAAACACATTTCCAAAGCACATTACTGTGCTTCATAAGTGTGTGGTACTTTTTTTTAGGGCTGCGAAAATTAACGATTAATTCCTCGATTAATCGTAATTTTTTTCGATCGATCAAAATTTTTTTGATCGGTAGGCTGCCTGCCCTGGGGCTGCTTTGGGCCAAGCTGTGACTGCAGCACAGCGCTCCGCTCCCTCCTCCTCCTCCTCCACTATATGTCATACACAGTCTACGGGCATCTCCCGCTGTGTGTCTCCGAGCTGGGTGTGAAAACTTTGGCCGCGCTGTGAGAAAAGTCCCGCCCGCCTCCTAGATCAGCTCGTGTGATAGACGCAGTGTTCTGTCTATCACACAAGCTGATCTTGGAGGAGGGCTGGACTTTTCTCACAGCGCGGCCAAAGTCTTCACACTCAGCTCCGAGACACACAGCGGGAGATGCCCGCAGACTGTGTAATACAGGCACTGACTACAGTGAGGCTGCGATTATGGGCACGGTGAGACTGCATTATGGACACGGTGAGACTGCATTATGGGCACGGTGAGGCTGCGATTATAGGCACGGCGAGGCTGCGATTATGGGCACGGGGAGACAGCATTATGGGCACGGTGAGACAGCATTATGGGCACGGTGAGGCTGCGATTATAGGCATGGCGAGGCTGCGATTATGGGCATGGTGAGACAGCATTATGGGCACGGTGAGGCTGCGATTATAGGCACGGCGAGGCTGCGACTATGGGCACGGTAAGACTGCATTATGGGAACAGTGAGGCTACGATTAAGGGCACGGTGAGGCTGCGATTATGGGCACGGTGAGGCTGCGATTATGGGCACGGTGAGGCTGCGATTATGGGCACGGTGGGGCTGCGATTATGGGCACGGTGAGGCTGCGATTATGGGCACGGTGAGGCTGCGATTATGGGCACGGTGAGGCTGAGTTTATGACGTGTGACGTCCTAGCCATGCCCCGCTATTTCCGGCTTCGGCCGTTGCCATAACAACGGTGCTAAATCAGCTAAAAGTAGTTGTATCTGTATGTGCGTTAAAATTAATCGAAATGAGTCGATTCATCGATTAAAAACAAAATTGACTAATCGAACACGAAAATTTTAATCAGTAACATCCCTACTTTTTTTATTTCTTTTATTAAAGGAGCAGGATGCGGGTTCAATGGGTTATAAAACAGCGTTATAGTTTTCTAGGTAGGTATTTTTTGTTTTGCAATAAAATATTTTGCATCTTCAAAGCATTAGTATGTTGTGTAAAGGAAGGGGTAAAAAGCAGATTTCCTTTTTAATTCTAAATAACACTGGAACATGGGAAATAGCGAGTCCAAGGGGGTGTATACTTATGCTGAACAGTGTAATTACAGTCCAGTTTATATTGTATTTTTTGTTTTGCAATAAAATATTTTGCATCTTCAAAGTATTAGTATGTTGTGTAAAGGAAGGGGTAAAAAGCAGATTTCTTTTTTAATTCTAAATAACACTGGAACATGGGAAATAGCGAGTCCAAGGGGGTGTATACTTATGCTGAACAGTGTAATTACACTCCAGTTTATATTGTAACATTTCTCACTTGTACCCATCTGCTTGAAAATATTAATACTATATAATAATATTAATAATTCTCATAATATAATAATAATAACAAATAATAATAACCTTTATTCTGTGGTTCATAAGCCATATGTCCCTTTACAACTTTAGCATAGTAATGTGTGTCTCCTGTTACTGAGTGTGAATAATCTTAATGATTACTGATGTTTTATGGCCTTTAAATGTCACATTTAAACATATTATTCAAGGTAGAGACACTGGCACCATATGAGAAAAATAGTAATATTGTTGCAAATAACCAGACATTATTAATAATAATAATAATATGATTTTGAAAAGTGTAACAAGGTGATTTGGGAAAGTAGCATCTGTTAATCTCAAATACGGTAAGTAGAGTTTATTACAAAGGTTTAGATAAAGAAAAACTCTGGGTGAAGTGACCATACTATTACTTTCTTTTTAATTATAAGCTATAAAAAATACATTCCTGAAAAACAAAAACACTTTATTGTAAGAGGAATCTTTTCCTCGTGGCTGCTCTGTGACTCAGAAACTAGGAGAAAATATTTCAACAAAAGATGCAAAATACAAAGTATTTGAAATTGACAATATGTAACTATATTACTCAGATTAATGTGCAGAAGACCAATAATAAAACAAACCTGAAGAACTTCTAGCAATAAAAAAAATTATATTAAATATATACATTACATCTAAAGAAATACTTAAATGGTTTGAATACAGTGAGAGTTGCAAAAAATGTAATCGGAATGGCAAAAAAAACAGGCTTGCTAAAGGAAGACAAACCCTAAAGAATATATTTTGCTACATCAGTAATGACAAAACATGGTCTGTGTATATGAAGAAACATTATACTGATGTACAAAATGAAAATGGCACTGACACAATTACAAACTCACTGCATTGGCATATATGGTTAAAATACATATGAATAAAACAGCTTGACCAGAGAGCTTACACCTGTGAGTCCTTACCAAGCTTAGTTTGGAAATTTCTAAACCATGATTTCTATTTTTTAAAGACTGTGTAATGATTGACATGGTACCAATTGATTGGCATTAGCAAATGTGGTATCTTCAGTGGGGACGGAAAGTATTCAGACCCCCTTAAATTTTTCACTCTTTGTTATATTGCAGCCATTTGCTAAAATCATTTAAGTTCATTTTTTTCCCTCATTAATGTACACACAGCACCCCATATTGACAGAAAAACACAGAATTGTTGACATTTTTGCAGATTTATTAAAAAAGAAAACTGAAATATCACATGGTCCTAAGTATTCAGACCCTTTGCTGTGACACTTATATATTTGACTCAGGTGCTGTCCATTTCTTCTGATCATCCTTGAGATGGTTCTACACCTTCATTTAAGTCCAGCTGTGTTTGATTATACTGATTGCACTTGATTAGGAAAGCCACACACCTGTCTATATAAGACCTAATGAGAATCATGAGGTCAAAGGAACTGCCTAAAGAGCTCAGAGACAGAATTGTGGCAAGGCACAGATCTGGCCAAGGTTACAAAAAAATTTCTGCTGCACTTAAGGTTCTTAAGAGCACAGTGGCCTCCATAATCCTTAAATGGAAGACGTTTGGGACCACCAGAACCCTTCCTAGAGCTGGCCATCCAGCCAAACTGAGCTATCGGGGGAGAAGAGCCTTGGTGAGAGAGGTAAAGATGAACCCAAAGATCTGAGCTCCAGAGATGCAGTCGGGAGATGGGAGAAAGTTGTAGAAAGTCAACCATCACTGCAGCCCTCCACCAGTCGGGGCTTTATGGCAGAGTGGCCCGACGGAAGCCTCTCCTCAGTGCAAGACACGTGAAAGCCTGCATGGAGTTTGCTAAAAACACCTGAAGGACTCCAAGATGGTGAGAAATAAGATTCTCTGGTCTGATGAGACCAAGATAGAACTTTTTGGCCTTAATTCTAAGCGGTATGTGTGGAGAAAACTAGGCACTGCTCATCACCTGTCCAATACAGTCCCAACAGTGAAGCATGGTGGTGGCAGCATCATGCTGTGGGGGTGTTTTTCAGCTGCAGGGACAGGACGACTGGTTGCAATCGAGGGAAAGATGAATGCGGCCAAGTACAGGGATATCCTGAACGAAAACCTTCTCCAGAGTGCTCAGGACCTCAGACTGGGCCGAAGGTTTACCTTCCAACAAGACAATGACTCTAAGCACACAGCTAAAATAATGAAGGATTGGCTTCACAACAACTCAGTGACTGTTCTTGAATGGCCCAGCCAGAGCCCTGAATTAAACCCATTTGAGCATCTCTGGAGAGACCTAAAATGGCTGTCCACCAACATTTACCATCCAACCTGACAGAACTGGAGAGGATCTGCAAGGAGGAATGGCAGAGGATCCCCAAATCCAGGTGTGAAAAACTTGTTGCATCTTTCCCAAAAAGACTCTTGGCTGTATTAGATCAAAAGGGTGCTTCTACTAAATACTGAGCAAAGGGTCTGAATACTTAGGGCCATGTGATATTTCAGTTTTTCTTTTTTAATAAATCTGCAAAAATGTCAACAATTCTGTGTTTTTCTGTCAATGTGGGGTGCTGTGTGTACATTAATGAGGGAAAAAATAAACTTAAATGATTTTAGCAAATGGCTGCAATATAACAAAGAGTGAAAAATTGAAGGGGGTCTGAATACTTTCCGTCCCCACTGTATATAAACTGTACCAATTGATTGGCATTAGCAAATGTGGTATCTATATAAACTTGTTCAACTTGTATAGACTTGTAAGTTTACATTTATTTGTAAAAATTATATTTGGGGTTGTTACGGGATGACATAGAATGGTATATATAAAATATAATTTATCGGTGATAGCCCTCATAGATTCATGAAAGACAGATACTGGCAAACAAATCTACTCTCTTTTTATGAGTAAGTAATTATAGCTGTATTCACAGGAGTGGCATGTAGTTTATTGGATTTGTTTTCATTTTACAACACACTGGGTAACTGGGCAACTGCATGATCAATAATATTCATTATGGAAAAATGTAAAGTTTAAACAGTTCAGAAAGAGGATGCCTTTTTTTTTTTTTTTTTTAAACAAAGTGGTTGTTTGTAAGTCTGAGTGCACAGAAGGTGATATTCTAGTAGTTACAGTATTTCATCCTGCCTTCTAGGCTCCACTACCTTGATTTGATGGTGGTCCTTTTAAACTCCAACAGTAAAGACTGCCATGAGTAAAACAAATGGCAATTTAAAGTATACCTTTTATTACTATGGAATAAATAAGAACCCCCATGGATAATTGGGATTTTAAAGGGCAACCAGTACACCAGGAACATGTATTAAAAAAATATCTATTTATTGTTACATGTTAAAAGTTTTCAAAAAATGAACAGGGCATGAAAAACATATACAGTAAAATACACAGCCTAAATTTACAAACATCATGTGTATGGATGCATATATCTAGAGTTCTGCCATCTCCATTGAACCCGACGCATTTCAGGTAAACATCTTTCTTCAGGGGTATTTTAGAGGAGATGCATCTGTTCAACAATTTCTGACAAATAGAAAAACAACATTGTAATAGTAACACAAGCAGAGTAAAATCCAGAACCCCATTGTTGCTCACAGGGTACATGCCACCAAGATGGTCAAAGTATTGTATGGCCGTGTAGGTATTTAAAAGAAAGAATTACTACCTCTGCCTGGAGGAAGAAACCAAAAAGGCGTTACCGCCCCCAGGCCCCCAGCATGCCCCCACACAGGGATAGCTGGTGTCAGGGCAACCAAAGGTGGATGAGTATTATAAGAGATGGTAATGTACTATTTACACAATGTAAAGAATATGGTGTGGAAATGTTGCTCATCATCAAGGGCCTATAACTTTGTTCATTTGGTCCCAAGTCTATAGTGTGGCTCAAATATCAATAAAAAGTTTATAATCACTTCACGCTGTGAAGGCATCCAGTGACGTTCTACTTGATATAATCACTCAGGTAATTGGCTTTTTCATTGATATGTGGACCACACTATAGACTTGGGACCAAAATGAACAAAGTCATAGACCCTTGATGATGAGCAACATTTTCACACCATATGCTTTACATTGTGTAAACAGTACCTTACCATCTCTTATAGTATTCATCCACTTTGGGTTGTCCTGACATCAGCGATCCCTGTGTGGGGACATCAGTGGGGGCGTGCTGGGGCACGGAAGTGGTGGCGCCTTTTTGGTTGCTCCATCCAGGCAGAGGCAGTGATTCTTTCTTTTAAATACCTACACGGCCATACAGTACCTTGACCAGCTTGGTGGTATGTGACCTGTAAGCAACAATGGGGTTCTGGATTTTACTCTGCTTGTGTTACTATTACAATGCTGTTTTTCTATTTGTTAGAAATTGTTGAAAAGATGCATCTCCTCTAAAATACCCCTGAAGAAAGGTGTTTACCTGAAATGTGTCGGGTTCAATGGAGACAGCCGAACTCTAGATATATGCATCCATACAAACGATGTTTGTACATTAAGGCTGTGTATTTTACCGTATATGTTTTTTCATGTCCTATTCATTTTTTGAAAACTTTTAACATGTAACAATAAATGGATATTTTTTAATACATGTTCTTGGTGTACTGGTTGCCCTTTAAAATCCCTATTATCCATGGGGATCCTGATTTATTCAATATTTACCTGGGATGTTGGCAACAGAAATCTGGTCTTGCAATAGTGGAAACAATGTTCCACCTTTTTGTTACTATAACCATCCAAAATTGGCTCCAGGGCTAAAATGTAGACACCTAGTAGAGTCTTCACATGTTTCCTTCAGTACCCCAAGAGCCTCAAATACTGCTACTTTCATAGGAAAATGCCAACACTACCTGCTATTGTTGAAAGCTGGACCACCCTCTTCTACATCCTTCCCTTTCACGTTGGCTTAATAATATAATGGGCAACCTTACTGGCCAATATATATACAAAAGGTAGCAGTGGGCTGGTCAGCTTTTGACAATTCAAAAAAAAATTGGTGTTTGCATATCAGAGGTGCTTGGGATTTGGGGGGTCCCAAAGTTCTGGTGGAGACATATGTTGGTATGTGCAGGCTCCTCTAGGTACCCCCATTTTTGTACTGGAGCCAGTTTAGAAAGAATATATTTTATTGCAGGTACCTATATAGCACCAACAATTTACACAATTCTTTACATATGTATTGTACATTCACATCAGTCCCTGCTCTGAAGGAACTTACAATCTAAGGTCTCTAACTCACATTCATACATACACATAATAGGGCCACTTTAGACAGAGCCAATTAACCTACCAGCATGTCTTTGGAGCGTGGGAGGAAACCCATGCAGGTACAGGGAGAACATGCAAACTCCAGGGCAGTGGTATGGTTGGGATTTGAACCGACAATCCTAGTGCTAACCATTTAGTCACTCTGCTGCCCATTTCTAATTTACATGTTTCTACATTTATGAATCCCCAGTTAATTTTATTATTATTTATTCTTCAGTAAAAAAAAAAAATCCAGATGATTTAAGAAAGTTTGTTACAGCTGGAGTTTGATGATTTCTAGTTAGTACAGATTTTATTCTCTCTTTTGTATTTTGGCTGCAATGAATACCACTGCTGGGAATTATTAAATGTTATAAATGATTAAATCAAACAGCAGTAAGCAGCTTTCGTCCATAAAAATAACTTTTATCCCAGATCTTTGCATTCAGCTTCATCTAAAAGTTTAAAGACAGTGTTCTATAATCTGCATGTCATAGAGATTGAGACCAGTTTAATTCCTTTGCATTAAATACAGGATACCGAATTGTGGCATGTGCAGTGAAATATAAACATGGATTGACAAATATATTTTATATGTACATAGCATATGCACTAATGCTTTAAATAATCCATTGAAGAATCATAATGGACATTGACACTTCCTGGAAAGTAGGTCACAAATGCAGGCTACCAGCCAGTTTGCATGAACAAGATATAGTATAAATCACAGGGAATAAAGGAAATACTTTTATTCATACTTTTTACTATGGGGCCTAGTCTATGAAAAATGGAGTAAAGAGTGTTGGAGGTGTTGCCTATTACAGCCAATGAGACTTCCTGCTGTTATCTTTCCAAGAACTGATTAGCTACTGATTGTTAAGGGCAACAGCTCTGTTGTTAAATGTCTTGTCCCAGGACTTCATTCGTCATCGCCATCAATGTATGTAATCATATACTGCTAAGGGTAATGTAACATTTTTTTCTAGATACATTTCTTTTCTCTGATTGTATTATATATACACTAAATAGGTGTAAAAAAGATGTGTTTTTTGTTTTTTTTAACAAGAAGTCCCGTTTAACCCATTGGCTGTAGGAGGTACTGGAAGAAAGGTATAGCATACTGCTCAGTGGGGCTCGTTTTTAATAAATACTGGATATCGCTATCTGCTCAGCACTGGACACCACAGTGTTCACTCCACATTGTGCATATATTTTATGAGCAATGCAGGCCATGGTGTGGAGGCTGCGGTGTTCATTGCATAACGCTGCTGAGAATACTTCTTTTAAATCTCTAAACTCACCTGTGCTATAGACAGGGCTAAGTATCTGCCGTCCCAAATTATCCCCCTCTCTGCCCCAAGTTGACTCTCCACGTACAGTATCTCACAAAAGTGAGTACACCCCTCACATTTTTGTAAATATTTTATTCTATCTTTTCATGTGACAACACTGAAGAAATTACACTTTGCTACAATGTAAAGTAGTGAGTGTACAGCTTGTATAACAGTGTAAATTTGCTGTCCCCTCAAAATAACTCAACACACAGCTATTAATGACTAAACCACTGGCAACAAAAGTGAGTACACCCTCAAGTGAAAATGTCCAAATTGGGCCCAAAGTGTCAATATTTAGTGTCGTCACCATTATTTTCCAGCACTGCCTTAACCCTCTTGGGCATGGAGTTCACCAGAGCTTCACAGGTTGCCACTGGAGTCCTCTTCCACTCCTCCATGATGACATCACGGAGCTGGTGGATGTTAGAGACATTGCGCTTCTCCACCTTCCATTTGAGGATGCCCCACAGATGCTTAATAGGGTTTAGGTATGGAGACATGCTTGGCCAGTTCATCACCTTTACCCTCAGCTTCTTTAGCAAGACAGTGGTCGTCTTGGAAGTGTGTTTGGGGTCGTTATGTTGGAATACTGCTCTGCGGCCCAGTCTCCGAAGGGAGGGGGATCATGTTCTGCTTCAGTATGTCACAGTACATGTTGGCATTCATAGTTCCCTCAATGAACTGTAGCTCCCCAGTGCCGGCAGCACTCATGCAGCCCCAGACCATGACACTCCCATCACCATGCTTGACTGTAGGCAAGACACACTTGTCTTTGTACTCCTCACCTGGTTGCCTCCAAACTTGCTTGACACCATCTGAACCAAATAAGTTTATCTTGGTCTCATCAGGCCACAGTACATGGTTCCAGTAATCCATGTCCTTAGTCTGCTTGTCTTCAGAAAACTGTTTGCGGGCTTTCTTGTGCATCATCTTTAGAAGAGGCTTGCTTCTGGGATGAAGTGTGTGGCGTATGGTCTGAGCACAGTGCATCAAATTGGTTTGCATGGCTGTCTTTGCAGAAGGAAGCCTCTTCTAAAGATGATGCACAAAAAAGCCTGCAAACAGTTTGCTGAAGACAAGCAGACTAAAGACATGGATTACTGGAACCATGTCCTGTGGTCTGATGAGACCAAAATAAACTTATTTGGTTCAGATGGTGTCAAGCATGTGTGGCGGCAACCAGGTGAGGAGTACAAAGACAAGTGTGTTTTGCCTACAGTCAAGCATGGGAGTGTCATGATCTGGGGCTGCATGAGAGCTGCAGGCACTGGGGAGTTACAGTTCATTGAGGGAACCCTGAATGCCAACATGTACTGTGACATACTGAAGCAGAGCATGATCCCATCCCTTTGGAGATTGGGCCGCAGGGCAGTATTGCAACATGATAACGACCCCATACACACCTCCAAGACGACCACTGCCTTGCTAAAGAAGCTGAGGGTAAAGGTGATAAACTGGCCAAGCATGTCCCCAGATCTAAACCCTATTGAGCATCTGTGGGGCATCCTCAAACGGAAGGGGGAGGAGCACAAGGTCTCTAACATTCACCAACTCTGTGATGTCGTCATGAAGGAGTAGAAAAGGACTCCAGTGGCAACCTGTGAAGCTCATGGTGAACTCCATGCACAAGAGGGTTAAGGCCATGCTGGAAAAAAATGGTGGCCACACAAAATATTGACACTTTAGGCCCTATTTGTACATTTTCACTTAGGGGTGTACTCACTTTTGTTGCCAGCGGTTTAGACATTAATGGCTGTGTGTTGAGTTTTTTTGAGGGGACAGCAAATTTACACTGTTATACAAGCTGTACACTCATTACTTTACATTGTAGCAAAGTGTAATTTCTTCAGTGTTGTCACATGAAAAGATATAATAAAATATTTACAAAAAATGTGAGGGGTGTACTCACTTTTCTGAGATATTGCATGTGGAAGTGCAGGTTCCATCCATCTCAGCTCTGGGTGGTGGAAGGGAAGGTAGGCCTCCTTGTTGTGGGTGCCAGAGGACCTTGTTCTGTCACTGCCATCATGCGTTTTAAATGTTTAGTTGTTTTATTTTTTTTTTTTAAGCAGTTGTAAAGGCATGTCAAGGAGACAAATTATACTAGAGCTCTGCTAAGTGTCTATAAGTGTGTATAAATTGCTCTGTACATTTTTTTATTTATTCTTTACAGTTAGTGACTGTTATTTTGCTTTCCTCCATGTATTGTTAAATTTTACTTGAAAAATTGATAGTGATAGATTACAGTTGTAATATGGTAGACATGGACTCAGACAAGGATAGCAGGTAGACAAAATTGTTAGGCAGACTAAATACAGGAAAACAGCAGGCCTGAAACTGCAATTATAATACACCAGTATATTCTCTCTGATATTGCTGAACCCTTTCAGACACTGCTCAGTGGTCTTACCATTGCCATACCACCTAGGGGCGCTACAGCTACCATTTTTATAGCACCCACCAGCTGCTCCTATAGTCAGTGGCACAGTGGTTAGCCAAGTGTATACTCTCCAGGAAGTGCCACAAAGAGTCCCCAGGGGTGCCGTGGCCAAATGATATAAAGCTCTGTACAGTCCAATCATGAGAGGGTTCCTCTGTAAACTTCTGTGTACAGTAAGAAGGGAGAGAGCACATTGCACACCTCCTCTCAGCGCTGTCCTCTTCAATGCCATTATCTGTACACTAGCAGGCAAAACTGAAACCTGTGCAAGCCACCTGCCCATGTCCTTCCCACCAATGATATCACTGGTTGCTATGGACAGGTCAGGCGGCCTGCAAAGTTTTGAGTTTTGTCTGCAAGAGTACAGATAACAGCTGGGAGGAGGTGCGGAACAGGGGAACACTTTCATGATCCTACTGTACAGGGCTTGAAATTGTGGGTGGGGGCGGTAATCAAACAATGGAAAAGTCCTTATCTAAGAATTCTGTTTTATATGCTGTATACAGACAGGAGGGAGAGGAGCTGGGGCTGAGAGCACAGCCGGAACCTCCTCCAGGCTCTCTTCTCCTCTCTGCTGCTGTCACTATTCCTGTAGTGATGAGAGGGATGTGGTAGGATGGGAAGTTTTGTGCTTAGGGTGGGGATTCATGCTAGGAGGGGGATTTAGAAGAGGGGTTTGTGCTGAAGAGGGAGTCACACGTTTTCCCACACCACACAAAAATGTATGTGGGGGACATTAATTCTTAAATGGCACCCCCACACATCAATTGCATGTACGTTTGCGCCTGCTAAAACACACGGTACCACGTTACCATGCATTTTGGTGGGCCACAATTTAAAAATCATGCCAGTACCTTTTTCTTTTTTCACGAGCAAAGAAAAGCCTATTAAAAAACGCAACATGCAGGGACACACAAAAAAGTTCTTTCTCTCGAAAACACCTCCTTGTGTGAACCAGACTGGTGTGCCCCAGGATTGTGCACAATTCTAAACTGTGCCCTGACTGAAAAAAAGTTTGCAAAATACTGCTTTAGACAGTAGTGGAAGTAGTGGTTTCCTCTTGGAGTTAAGCCGGCCACACAATTAGGGATATCATTTCTTCCTTTAAAATGACATGTGCATCCATAAGTCATTGTATGTTGGGCAGGCTTCCCTTGTCTTACAGAGACTTCTAATTGCAGTAAAAGCTGATCTTTTCTAAACAATGGAATGTTAAAGAGAGTCAGATAATGTTCCAAGCTGGAAGATCGTGTCTGTCAAATCATTGCTGTCATCCAAAAATCTCAGTCTTTGTATGGCCAGCTTTAGCCTTCCAAGCTCACAAAAAGCAGATTAGTTACACCATTTTGGCTAGATAAAAAAATCAAAAACCATATTTGACAGTAATAAAATCTTTAGCTCCAAGCAAAACATTTTTTTTTACTTTTTAAATAGAGGGATCTGGGTTTTGTATGCCAACTGCATTTAAAGCATTTCTCATAATTTTCTGTTCTATCAGACCCTCATCAGCTGGACGGGAAGGGATGAGCTTACCTAATAGGCTTACAAAACAACAATAAAATCCTGGCGGAGGTCCTATGTCCTCATCACGCTACTAGAACGTGTGTTTATGTTGCTGCCCGTGGCCCTAGTGGGGAGATCTGCCTCTCATTTTGAATACTGTCTTTGGGGGGATTTTCCCAAACTTTGTGTTCTGTCTCAGTGAGGGGAAATCAAAAAGTAAATAAAAAAATGATCTTGATGTGGGATTTAATTATATGAAAGATAGCTTTTCAGTATTAGCTATTACCATGTAGTAATAAAGAAGTGCTAATAGTAACACATAGGGTCCATGGCGATGAAAGTGGGCATTTGGCTTTAGGCTCACCTGTCAGGCACTGGGTTTTGCACAAGCAGCCAGGGTGGTAAAAACAGGTGGTTAAACTGTGGTTTTATTGCCCCTGGATCCCCCCATCTAAAGCTTTTTAAAGAAAGAGCAAGTGTGAACTCTGCCTTACACACACACTAATCCCCACAGCTCCATACACTTTTTGCATTCGATAGTGGATCAGTATTGTGTGGAAGTAAACTCCTAAAACGAAAAATTTCCAGCAGAAAATTGCCAGCAGGTAGAGCCTTTTGATAGAAGTGATTTTCTAAGTCTCTTCTGCCCAAAACATTTTTTCTCATACCTGATAGCAATCTTTTTTCAGTCTTGACTGTGGCACATGTACAGTCCTGGCGTCTTATAGATGCTGGGAATGGAAACGGGTGACAAAATATTGTAACTCCAGTGCACATGCTCAGGAATTACAATATCAGTGTCCAGTTTTTAGTTATTTATTTATTTATTTAGCGGTGGTGCTAAAAACGAAGACAGACATAAAAACTATTGAGTAAACACAAAAAGTGCATGTGAACACACACTAAAAAGTGCACTTAAGGGTGTGCTTTGTCCACCCCCAGAAGGGGTAGGACCTCTTCATGATTGGCCCGGTCGCAAGGCTCCTCACAGGGAAATAGGATACAACATGGTACGCCTAGCCAGAAGGCCTGGCAGACCCCTCTTCTCATGGCCAGCCCAAGCCAACCACCAAGTACTAGGTTGGGGGGCTCTCCCGAAGGATCAGGGGAGTAAGGAACCTGAGGGCCACACATCCTCCCCCTAGATGTCAGGGTAAGCCTAAGCACTCACACCCTCCATCCTAGTGAAAAAAAAAATACACACACAAAAATGAAAGGTGACAAAACATGAGGAGAAAAATAAATAAATGTGCACTGGCCGGCCCTGAAGCCTGGTAACAAAAATTGCCAAAAGGCCCAGCCCTAAAAGATGCAGTGCAGAAAAAGTTTTTGGTGCTATGACCTTGTGCCTTTTCACACCATAGGGTCCCACACCCAAGTGTTACTAAGAGCACCCCTAGGGCAACCAATTCCAGGGGGCACAGACCCACCGTGACTCTCTGCCTTTCCAACCTATGGCCAGACAAGGTACTGTAGATCCACCCAAATCATGAGATACTGGGCTCATCCAGTTATTTCCTGGAGGATTTACTCCCATGTCCCAACTCCCTGTGGGCATCCTGGTTTCTTTTCCAGCCGGTACTAGCCTTCAGAGCCCATCATACTAGCAGGGATACTATACCGCCAGCCATTCCAGCTGCCGGAGGGCCAGAATGACAGCGTAGCACCTCTACTGGTCGCTGATAAGAACAGATACTACTCCCTTCCCCAGCAGCATATGCTTACCTTCCCCTGACGTTCTATCCAGTCCCTGGAAATGTGGACAAAATGCCCTGTGCAATCTTGAAGACACTCTAATCCAGCCTTTCTTAAAGTGTCACTAAACCCACATCATAAAAAACTATCGATTGAATGGTGTTGATGATCCTGTTCCTGTCCTGTTGTTCATACTCACTCAGTCTCTATGAGATTAGTTTTCTGTAAAAAAAACTGGTTGGTCCTGCTGTTCTCTATCTCTACCTTCTGTCCATGTCCCCAATGCATTTAGGGATTTTTCAGCTTTGGTGGCTACTCTGCACATGTTCAGTTTTCAGTGAGTTTCTATGCTGAGCATTTCCTCCCTATCACAGCTGAGCAGCCCATGTGACTATAGAGTCATATGTAGCAGAATACATATTGGCCTAAATTGATGAAGAAATTCGATTTTTTTACATTTTTTATTGGATATGTTTTATAGCAGAAAGTAAAAAATTGTTTTTCTTTCTTCAAAATTTTTGGTCTTTTTTTTGTTTATAGCGTAAAAAATAATAACCGCATAGGTGATCAAATACCACCAAAAGAAAGCTCTATTTGTGGGAAAAAAAGGACAAGCATTTTATTTAGGCGCAGCATCGCACTACCACACAATTGTCATTAAAAGTAACGCAGTGCCATATCGCAAAAGATGGCCTGGTCACAAAGGGGGGTAAACCTTCTTGTTTTTAAGCCGATATGTATTCTACATATTTTTGGTAAAAAAAAATTGCCATAAGCGTATATTGATTGGTTTGCGCAAAAGTTATAGCGTCTACAAAATAGGGGATAGTTTATGGCATTTTTATTATAATTTTTTTTTATCAGTAAGGGCGGTGATCTGCGATTTTTATTGGGACTGCGACATTATGGCGGACACATCAGACGCTTTTGACACTATTTTGAGACCATTGTCATTTATACAGCAATCAGTGATTATAAAAATGCACTGATTACTGTGTAAATGACACTGGCAGGGAAGGGGTTAAACACTAAGGGGGGATCAAGGGGTTAAATGTGTCCTAGGGAGTGATTCTAACTGGGGGGGTGGATGGGCTACTGTACACATGACAGCGATCACTGCTCCCGATGACAGAGAGCAGTGATCCCTGTCATATCACTAGGCAGAACGGGGAAATGCCTTGTTTACAAAGGCATCTCCCCATTCTTCCGCTCCGTGACGCGATCACGGGCACCTGGAAAGAATCTTCCCTTTACAGATGCCTAAAAAATATTTATGTTCTTAATGGTTACTGGTTGAGGGGCAGAAATTGCTCAAGGAACCCCTAGCAACCTCTGAAGGAACTCTAGGGTTCCACTGAACCCTGGTTGAGAAAGGCTGCTCTAGTCAGAGCTTACACAGCGCTAAGGACACTTTCCTCACTCCCATGTGACAGTGCTAGGCCAAGTACCAGCATTGTCCCATGAGAAGTAGAGGAGTAAGTCACACGCTCCTTCATACCGTGCTGTACTGTGTTATTTTCTTGCTCTCAGCATCAGAATGGATTGGCAAAGCAAAGGTTAGTATGTGCTGGGGAGAGGTCATTAAAGAAAACCTGTTGTTTTGCCTTTTTTTTAAATAAAAATTATTTTCTAGCAGTAATGAATATACAGACTGCAAAAAGACAAAGACACAGTAAAACCTTTCATTGAGAGTAACTTGGTTTGAGTGTGTTTTGCAAGACAAGCAACATTTTTCTATAAATTTTGAGCGATTTCTTGATATACAAGTAGCGCCATGTCACAACTGAGTATAAAAGAGAAGAGAGGCGCCTCTAAGTGTAGCAATGGTTACATTTATTGCAGGTACAACATTTGGCAACTTACATGGTTGACGATAAAAACAGGCACATCTAAGTATGCAGGCATCTGGGGTAAAGCTATCCACATAAACAGTCCACCAAACCGCAATCTCTTCCACGAGCGTTTCAAGCTTTGCTTTCAGGTTGCTCTACTGCAGGGTAGTCTTCCCGGTCACGATTGCAGACTGTCAGTGGCGAGAGACGGCAGTGCGGAGGACGGTCTATGTGGACAGCTTTACCCCGGATGCCTGCATACTTAGATGTGCCTCTTTTAATCATCAACCATAAGAGTTGCTAAATGTTATATCTTCATTAAATGTAACCATATTGCTACACTAATGCCGTGTACACACGACCGGACTTTTCGACGGAGTTCCAACGAAACGGACTTGCCTACACAAGATCACACCAAAGTCCGACTGATTCGAACGTGATGACGTACGTCTGGACTAGAATAAGTAAGTTCATAGCCAGTAGCCAATAGCTGCCCTTGCGTCATTTTCAGTCTGTCGGACTAGCACACAGACGAACGGATTTTTCGATAGGCGTCGAGTCCGTCTGAAAGATTTGAAACATGTTCTATTTCTAAAGTCCGTCAGATTTTTAGACAGAAAGGTCCGATTAAGCCCACACACGATCGAATTGTCCAACGGATTAGTTCCGTCGGACCTTTGATGCCCAAAAGTCCGGTCGTGTGTACACGGCATTAGAGGCGCCTCTCTTCTCTTTTATACTCTGGAGCTCCTGCTGGATTTTGCTTTTAATCGCCTTGTGGAGGCTTCCATTTGTGGATGGACATGTTATGGTTGCACAACCTATCATATTGCTATAATCTTTTTATATGGACTATAAACTGAAGGACCTATGAATAAATGGTTGTGGAACGAATCATCTGAGTTTCCATTATTCCTTAAGGAGAAATTTGCTTTGATATACAATGTTTCCGGAACGAATTATGCTCGCAATCCAAGGTTTTACTGTATAAGAAGATTAGCTCCAATGATATTATTCAGCATATAACTGTAACATAGTAACTGAATTTGTTCCAAAGCACAATTACATCCAAGTATAGTAAGAATAGACACAGCGTATATTAACACTAGACAAATGTTGATATTAGTATACAATTATTCATTTACTACTATTGTTAGTTTTCCTTGTTCCCGTGGTCTGAATTCAGCTTATTATCCTATGAAATAACTCCTCATTAGTTTAAAAATTGCAATAAAGATTCTATTGTTCCTCAGCAGAAATACAACCTACATGTGAGGAGTGGAAAAGAAAAACAATGTTCACTGGGGACCGAGAAGAAAACAAGACAGGAACTGAGTACTCTCTAAGGGGCACATTTTCCGAAGGGCTTCTGCAGTTTCTACATGCAGTGCTGACTACTGGCACACCATGCTAACCATGTCATGCTTTATTACACACAACACAAAATCATTACAAAAGCAAAGCTGCTCCCTCTATTACTTTTTATACTAGCTGAGCAGAAAAACAAAAGTCATTGTTTGGGATATTTATCGTTTTGATTCTGGTTAATTCTGCCTCTATTAGATCCAAGTCCAACGCAACGCAAAAGGAGACAATTTCAAAGATCCCACCATCCAAATATTTCAGCAATGTGTATTTTACCTAATTTACTATATATAGATGAGGAATCCCGTAGTAGGAGTGGGATGTGCAGTTAATGTTTGCAGAAAAGAGTAGAAGAGATTTAAAAAACTGCCGGGCATTTTTAAACCTGTCAGCGGAAAAAAAAAAACAACCAAAAAAAAAAAAACTGTTCAGGTGGGCAGATTATTGTTGCCACCCATGTAGTGCATATGTGCAGTGGCAAATAGGGTGGGCTTTAACACCCACACAACGCCCATACATGTGGGTCCAGGTTTCTGTGCAGAGATTACACTCACTGCATGCTCCCAGCACATTGACCTGAGCTGTCAAATACAGTTCTCAATCTCTCATAATGATCCAGCATCGGCTCCCGATCATATGACCACTATGACAGCCATTGGGCAGGCCTTCCTGCCCTATGGGTTTAAAAGCCTGCAAGGGTTAAATGCAAAGTTTTTGCCTAGGGGTAGAGGAATAAGGAATAAAATTCCTTTTTCCTTGCTCCAGCACGCTCCCTCCATCTGTGTGACTGATCCCTCGCAGCCTCCTTTCTAAAGCATTCCTCACCTAAAAGCCCTGCATTCATAGGTGTGTGCACCACAAAGCTCAAACACACATGCCTTTCTCTGCAGCCTCAGTTGCAATGGACAGTGAATGAATGGGAAATGCTCTGTGCTGAACGGCTTCCTGTTCATTTACAAACTGAAGCATAGTAAACACAGCTTGCTATGCTTCAGGAATGAATGATTCATTCAGTTCGCTGATGAAGTCCTGCCCACAGGACGTTACGTGTGCGACAAAAGGGTACTGTGACGTCACTACAGCCACCCTGCTTGATTCATGCATTTTATGCTATATGCCTCACATCCTAGCACTGGGTTTGCAGTGCTATGTTTGTAAGTAACATTTTTTATCAATATAAAAGCTGGTTTTAGTCAAAACAGAGAGCACTATATATGTCTCATTGATTTTACATGAACCATGACTGCATAAGAGAGTTGCCATATTGCTGCTGCATTATTGAAGTTGGATTACGATCGTTGGATCAACCGTTAAACAGATTTGCACCTTATGATTACCCCAGAGGGGATTGCTTGCATGACCTTTCTGTTAAATCAGAGGTCCATAGACTAAGATGAGCAGCCTGTACTTATGGTGGTGGAAGCACAGATAAGAATATACACAGTTTACGATCATCTTGAACACCCAGGTCTCCATTGAGGAGTTCTCTTCTTGGCTGCTGGTGTTTTCATCATCCTTTGGCTTTTTAGCATTTCTCATATCTGGGATTTTTATGCGTTTCTGTAGCAGTTATTTATCATCTTTATGCAATTTTTAGCGCTGCACTATTTTTGTATTTTATGAATGAACAGCAAGCGAAGGGTGTTCATTGTGTTCATTTAGAAAAGGAAGGAGCTGGTAAATTACATATTTATTAGCCCCTTCCTCCACTTTCCATCCTGAAACATCCCCCACGGCAGCCAGGGGATAAGAGAGAAGGGAAGTCAGCATCACTGCAGAGTGGGGGGGAAACAGCACCACATGTAGTGATTATGGTGTGCCCAGGCACACCTGGCTCACCCCCCCGCACGGCCATGCCTTCATTGTATGTGATGACACCAAGGGATAGCCCACAGCCTGGAGCAGAGGAGAAAGCCGAAGCAATTTATATGGTAGGTAATATAGTTTCTTCCTCTGTCCTCAAGAGATAATAAGCATTTAAACCTTGAATTGCAGAGGAGGGACCCACTGCAAGGGTATTGGCCTTTAAAGTGATATTAAACCCAAAAACAAAAATGTTTTTGTCATGCAACATTGGACATCAAAGCTGCATGACAAGTTGTTCCCGATGTTTTCCAATAATAACCATTCATATATGTGCGACTTAATGTTGCAGCGACTTCAAAGTAGTTCATGCACTATTTTGGTCCGACTTTCATGCAACTTGAGGGCCAAAGACTTCAGTGTTAACCCTCAGAAGTTTAATAAAAATCGTACTTGAAAACAGTTGATCATTGTCACTGGTCAAAGTCGTATCCAAGTGGCACCCATCCAAAGTTGCATCAAAGTTGCACTACAAAGTCCGGACAACTTTGGAGTCGTACAAGTGTGAATGGAGCCTAAAACCTTTAAACTGTTACTGTAACTGCTTAAAAAGTGCTAGCTGGGCTTTGATTTGTTAGTCAAGTCATTAGTCAAGTCATAAGTAAAACACAAGTAGTAAAGAATAACACATAGGTATTAGGCTGTAATCAGTCTTATAGCTGAAAACTGTGTGATTGGCTGCTCTAGGTTACAGAATATACTTGAATATTTACTAAGTCCTTTCTACATTAGTTTCTATGGACATACTGTATGTGTGAATGGGAATGTTTGTTCTCTTTTCATTTATTTTTGCATCTGTCTCCTCTTTTTTCTTCTTCACCGCTGACAATATATGCAAATGAGTGGGTGGGAATGGACTGATGTTGGTTAAAAATAAAGATGCCTCTTACTGCTGTCACTTGGCGGCAGGAATTATAGGTAATTACATTTCCTTTGCCATCAGTTAACCAGGCAGCCTTTTAAAACCTTCCAACTAGATTGATGTGAGGTCCAGTCACATGACAGGTACACCTGGAAACTTCTGTCTATACATTTTTATTCTATTAACTGGTAATAAATGAACAATAAATTGTTTTTTTTTTTAAACTGACATTTGTGATAGAAAGGATACTAACTTGCAGTGGTTTTTGATAACAAAAATGTCATACTTACCTGCTCTGTCCATTAGAATTGCAAAGAGCAGCTCTGACCCTCCTCTTTTGGGGCACTCCTGGTTTCTCCTTTTCTTTGTGTGCCGCCATAGGAAGACACTACTTATGGTGGCACACCTGCAGGCTCAATCCCACGCTGTGCTGCCTGCATCCATAGACACACACAGCGTGGCTCCTGCTGTCTTAGCAAAGCCTGTGAGAGTGGGAGAGGTGCTACAGATGGGCACAGTGCTGGATCAAGTGAGGACTCAGATAAGTATAAGGCGGAGGGGGTGATACAGGTACTGGAACATTTTTTTTACCTTAATGCGTGGCGTTTATTAAGGTAGAAAATGTTTGGGCTTTAGAACCACTGTTATTTGCTTAAAGGGTTCAAGCTGATGTCAGACGGCGACTATGCCGCTAGTGTTCCTGCTGATAATGATTTACTGCTTCTGGCTACAGAGGGAGTGATTCCACAGGCACATAAATATGAATTTATTCTGGCCAGTGACAATGAATAAATGCGCAAGTGCTTGACGCGCAAAAACACAGCTTTAGGTGCATTTTTGACACTTCTTTTCTGCTGCTGGGAGAAAGGCATTTAGAAGAACTGAGTAAATGCCCAGTGTTCATGGGGCCTAAGTGTCGGGGAGAAGCTGATTGTTAATGAACTAGTTAAAGGATTTTATTGTTTCAGAGGTAGGTGAAAGGGCTCATTTTAGATAATAGTTTAGGTATTAAAGCAATATATTACACAGAACTGGCAGGTAGTGTGTGAATCAGCGCTCACTGGCAGCTATAAGATGGACCATAAGGAGGGATGAATAACGGGAGGAAAACATAGCATAAGATGTACATAGCATCCCTAGGCACTTCCTTCATGTCCATAATAAATCCACTGAAGGGTTTTGGAATCTGTCCCTCCTTGTGACTCCCAGGCCAAAAGATTCCAAAGGTTATGCCGTAGGGAAACCTACTGGATTTTTACCTTGAATCTTCTGGTGCCTGGAGGTTTGAATGAGGAGATAGAAGTCAACAGAATTTTATGATACCTAGCATGATCAATTTGCAGCTAACATTATTTCTCCTCTCTTTTTTTATACTTTTTCTTATTTATAAATTTAGTCTGTGTATATATCCATCGCCTTTTAGTTATGCTGATAGGAATTATCACCTGGTGTGTATCTTGATGAATGTAACATTTGTATTTTTTAGTGTAATTATTCATGTAGTGATCTTAACCGCTTGCCGACCAGCTGCCGCAGTTGTACTGCGGCAACATGGCTCGGCTGCGCGAATCACCATCATGTTGCTGCTCGCCCCCCAGAGCCGATGCGAGTGCCCGGCGGTCGCGATAACCGCACTAGCTCGTGACCCGGCGAGAATCGGGATCTCTGTGTGTTAACACAGATCCCGGTTCTCTGAGGGCAGAAGAGACAGATCGTGTGTTCATGCAAAGTATGAACACTGATCTATCTCTTCCCCTAGCAAGTCCCATCCCCCCTTCAGTTAGAAAACGTAGCAGGGAACACAGTTAACCCCTAGTGTTAACCCCATTCACTGCCATTGACATTTTTACAGTAATCAGTGCATTTTTATAGCACTGATCGCTGTATAAATGCCAATGGTCCCAAAAATGTGTCGAAATTGACCCATAATATCGCAGTCACGATAAAAAAAAAAATCGCAGATCGCTGCCATTACTGCCATTTTCCTTTATTCTATTTTATATAAAAAGGAAAAAAGAAAGAAAACCTGCGCTACCAAGCAAAAATTAGTGTGACTGCAGCTGCAACAAAAACCACAAATATCAATGAGGTGAAAAATTTAAATAAAAAGAAAAAAATGTGTGCGCTTGCATTAGATACTTAAATCTATATTCCTGTGTGATTGTCATAAATAGATGAATAAATGAATAAACACCATCAGAGTTAATTTTAAATGAATAAAAAGTCGCTATGCGACACAGCAAATAGCGATATGTAAATCAAATACTAATATTAACCATTCCATACAGATAAATATAGAAAACTTGTGTGCAAAAAACAAGGTTATTCCACCCAAGTGCAAAGTCATAAGTGAAAGAGTTCAAAATTGCGTCATGAGTCGCAAAAAAAACGCATATCCAAAGTTCATAAGTTGCATTCTTTAGTGTGTATAAAGGAATAAGGGGACGTGAAGGGACCTCCAACCACCAGTGGATCCAAAGGTTGATAACAGATGTATCCTTACCAGACGCGTTGGACCTCCTTTATAGCAAGGTCTTAGAAGCATACAGATTTAGCCCTCTGCAGGGACAGGAGATGACAGCTCACCACACGACCGGAGATGATTCCGACACTTCAGCGTTGATGTAAATACTCCCTCGTTTTAAATTTGTGGATAAAGAAGGGGAGAAAAATAAACTCCAATAGTGTAGTAGATAAAAAAAGGGAATTTTATTGCCTCAGACAACTAGGCATCATATAAAAACAGCAGAGACGCCCGTGCTAAATTACATGGGGCTCTATGGCGATCTGGCATACACTGCGTAGCCACGCCCTACATGTTTCGTGATAGGTCACGTCTTCAAAGGGGCACGGGCGACGCAGTGAACCATCGCCATTTATAATACTTCCTCACACTCAAGCCTCGTTTTCATCCAAAATTCTATTACAATCAGAGCATGTGAGCATATTCTATTTTATATACCCTTTAGTTTGTTGCCCGCTGTGCTATAGGTACACTTGTGCCATGCTATGACAGTTATATGCAATGGAGATTGGATTGCAGCCAGTATTGCCCTGTTGATCGGGCGACTAGCCACGCTCGGTCTCCGTGCCGACTGGCTGTTTTTTTATTCCGTCCAGACAGTATAAATTTTCCCCTCCAGAGGGGGGCTGGTTTGCCTGAAGAAGGAGGCGGTGCCTGGGAAGTGCGTTGCGGTCCGCCCCATCCTTATTTGGTCTCTTGGTAGCACTGTGAGAGCTGGAGACACCGCCGCTTATATACCTCCATACGGCAGGTCCGAGCTTATCCTCACAGCAGTCTTCTCATCCCTTGTGACGGCTGGCTGCTTGATTGGTGATCCACATCCACCCTGTGTGTAGCTTGCTAGATACTTTTATGTAAGTTTATCTGAATAAAGTGTTACTTGTTTTTACTACCACACTGACCCAGGCGCCATCTCTCTGCTGTTTTTGGTTAGGTATTAAAGCTGAACTCCAATCTTACCTTTAAGTGGGGTACACACTATGAGAAAATCGGGCAAACGATCGTCCAATTTTCATCATTGCTTCACAGCAAATCGGAACCAATGAATGAAAATTCTAACCAGAAAAATTTTGAATTATGTCCCTTCGGGAATTTTCGTACGAAAATCCAGAACCGGCTGTCGAAAGTTGTGTACACACTATACAAAAATCGTACGAAAATTCTTTGGATGAAAATGTTCACCAATTTTCTTATTGTGTGTACCTTTGAGCCCTTAGTCTTGTACAGTTGTACAGCGTACGGGGACTTCTCATCCTGTTCCCAGAACAAAATCGAGTTAGGCTGAGTGCTTCCTCCACCTGGCTCCTCTGAGGTGGAGATTGTGACTTCATCTGCTCACCTTTCCACCTCAGCCAATCAGAGTAAGCCTTGCATTCATTCAGAAAATGCAAAGCTTTCTGTGAACAGCTCAGCAGGGATCAGCCCGAATTAAAATTTTTTCTGGTAATGGCATAGAAAGTCCCCATCCTTGTGCAAGAACATAGCACTGTATACTATTTGTAGCTGAGGCTACATTTTATACAGTGCTCCCAGCGGGTGCATCTGTTAAGGTAATAGTGTGATTGGACCAGCTTGGTCCAAATGAACTTTTTTAAAGCTTTTCTCAATAAATGCAAAGAATTCTCTGGACGATTTGGAGAGACGGGACGGTGTCACAATCTCCACATTGTCCAGTCAGAGAAAACTTTGTATTCATTGAGTTAAAGTGGAGTTTTCTGAATGGTGCCTGTGTCAAGCAGGTTACCTCCTATGTTCAGTAAGCTGCATCGCAGCCACATGGAACCCAGAAGCTAGTGGAGATCACTGCAGTAGCAGTGCCTACTACAGTGTTTTCCAGCTTCTATGGGGATCCCTCAGGTATGTCACATACATACTTACATATACATGTAACGATGTACAAAAATGCCATTAAGACAGCCCCTAAGTCAACATGCTAGGTTAGACATATTTGATGGTTTAAAGAAGGTATTTCTGTAGTTGGATGAAAACCAGGTATAAGAGATACTAGAGAATTTAATTTGAACAAATTCACCAGGTCCAGATGGCTTGCATCTGTGAATCCTTAGGGAACTTAGCTCAGTTATGACTGGAATGGTACCAACTGATTGGCATAGTGCATAATTGTACCAATTTACAAAAAAGAAATGCACTGTATACTAGGAAACTACAGATCAGACAGCCTAATATCATTAGTATGTGAGGTATTTGAGAGAATGGTAAGAGACTCTATACAGGAATTTGTCTGTGATAAAGGTGTCATAAATGATAACCAGCATGGATTTATAAATGTCTATTCTTGTCAGACCAACCTGTTATCATTCTATGAGGAAGTAAGTGAGAAATTGGATGATTGAAGTCCGGTGGACAAAGTATACAGTATCTAGATTTTGATAAGGCATTTGGTGTTGTACCTCAAACATTCAATCTTTAATATAGGGTCTGTTGAAGGGCTTCGTTCTAAGGTAAGTATTTCATAGTGTACTAGTATGTGATGCATTTATGTATGTGATTGCATTTAACCCTTAAGCCCTGTACACACGATCGGATTTTCTGACGGGAAATGTTGGATGTCAGGCTGTTGGCAAAAAATCCGACCGTGTGTATGCTCCATTGGACAATTGTAGTCGGACTTTCCACCAACAAATGTTGGCTAGCATGTTTTCAAAATTTTCGCCAACAAATGTGTTGTTGGATTTTCCGATCGTGTGTACACAAGTCCGTCGGACAAAAGTCCAAAGTACAAACACGCATGCTTGGAAGCAGAAGCGGCCTGTCTGGAGAATTAACATTCGTGACGTGGCAAATTATGAAATCTCCAAATGCAGCGCACATTCTCTTCTTTAGGCCCCTTTCACACTGGGGCGGTGGGGGCGTCGGCGGTAAAACAGCGCTATTTTTAGTTTTTGCGGTGGTATCCGTCCACTAGCGGTGCGGTTTTAACCCCCACTGGCAGCCGAAAAAGGGTTAAAACCGCTCGCATAGGGCGGCTATAGCCGCGGTATTGCCGCGGTATAGCCGCACTGCCCCATTGATTTCAATGGGCAGGAGCGGTTTAGGAGCGGTGAATACACCGCTCCTTCACCGCTCCAAAGATGCGACTTGCAGGAGTTTTTTTCTTCTCCTGCCACTGAACAAACAGTAGAGCCTGTTTTGGGTCGGTTTGCAGGCGGTATTTTTAGCGCAATAACGCCTGCAAACCACCCCAGTGTGAAAGGGCTCTAAATGGGATAATAATGAAGCTGCTTTGCTGATTAAACTGATGGAGTCATTGCAAACAAATTTTCAAAGGCTCTTTTTTTCTAGTTATATCAAGAATAATATTATTATGTTTTTTTTTTTGTTTTTTTTATTTGTTCAAGTTACCACAACACCATTATCCTGTAGTTTTTAAGATCAAAGATACAACTATGTTGGTGTCCCTTGTCAATTTTACATTGTATTTTTTAAAATGTAAATGCCTACTCCCAAACTGTCAGTTGAAGTAAAACACATAGCCAAGTATTATTCTCCACAATTTTTTTATTGTGCATTAAAAAAAATAAAAAATAAAATTAGACATGCTATCTGCCAATAGAACTTAACCAAAAAGTGCATTCTATGCATCCAAAAATATAGAAAATATACCAAATCAAATCATTATTCAACCAAAAAAATAATGTCAAAGCAATAACTCCAAGGCCAATAATAAATAACACGTTATCTCCTCCGATTCCGCAACATGTCTGGTTGATGAATGGGCAGAAACGAACTGATAAACGCTAAATGAAAAATGTAAAAAGAAAAGCGCGAATCAACGCCCACCAAACTTCTACTAACACAAAATTAGCAGAAGGAGCCCAAAGGGTGGCGCTAAAGAGCTAAAAAAACATGTAGTACGCGTCACTACGTTCTTAATTGTTCTTAATTGTTGGCCAACAATTGTGTGGCCGTGTGTATGCAAGACAAGTTTGAGCCAACGTCCTTCGGACAAAAGTCCACGGTTTTGTTGGCCAACAATCCAATCGTGTGTATGAGGCATTACAGTGCAGGGGACCCCACTGCAAGGGTCATTTTATGGGCTTTAATTCTTGTAAGAATATTATTGTTAATCTTTTATTTACAGCTTATTTGTTTGAGCGCGGGGGGGGGGGGGCTTGTAGGTAAACAAACTCTCCCTTTTCATGAAAGGTCTGCTTTGATTAATATAGAGCTGTATTTATCTGCCTGGTTTCAGCTTTAGTGATTGCACAGTTAAAGTAGATAAACTCTCAATGTTGTTTTAATTTTAACACATTGAGCACAATAAAATAAACATTTTTCAGCTCAGTAAGCTATTTGTTAAAATTCTTACTCCAGCACCTGAAGTTTTCAACTTTCAAAGCTGCTGGCTCCTGCAGTCTCAGTTCTACTTCCCTGAACTTCCAATCTTCACAGGAAAAAGTTATCATTGGACCATACAGTCTTCAGTCAGTTTGTTAGCTTGGAGAAGGGAGGAGGAGGAGGAGAGTGCCTTTACGTCCTAAGCTATGAGGCTTTGTGTTTCTATTGATGCATACAGCATAGAGAGACACTACTCCCTGCATGCAAGGATGGCTGAGTAGGATACTGCAAGAGAAAGGAGACACCCTGAAACAGGAAACCAGGGGCAGCAATAATGGCACCAGCTTAAACTGGAACATAGACAAAGATTGAAAAATACTGTACATATTCAGTAGGTGATTACATCAGTGTTTATTGTGGCCTGTGCCCCTGTTAATGCAATTCACCCTTTCTATTTGTCCCGTTTATCATTATCATTGACAGTAAAAGTAAAGTTGTCCCCAGAAAAGTAATAGAGGGAAAATTTTCCAATGGGGATACTAGTTCTGGTGACCCGGAAGTCCCCAAAACATTCCCTTAATTTGCAGGGATTCTTGTTTTGCTATGGGACAGGAAGTGAAGGAAAATCTCCAAAATGGGATACAGATGGCGGAAAAAAATCTGACATGGGTTATAACCTTTCCTTGCTCGATCCAAAATGAAAAAAAAATGTTTTTCCTATAGTTCTACTTTAAGCATTTGAACAACTGTTGTACCTATAGCTACATTGCAAAACATGAGATTAAGATACAATGGGACAGTTCTGCTCAGAAAAGTGTACGATCTTAAAGTGGTTGTAAACCCACAAACAAAACAAATAAACAAAAATAAACTGCAAGGCAAAGGCATAATGCGCTAGTATGCATAGCATACTAGCGCATTATGTATTACCTTAGATTGACGCCCCCCTGCAGCGGTCCTCATTCACCTCTCCGGCTGGCGACATTGCTCCTGGAGTTACTTCCGGGTATCACGTTCCCTGGCGCTGTGATTGACATGCACACAGGAGCCGCAGGTAACGGCACAGTCTAACTGAAGCAACGGCACATACGTGCCATTGCTTCAGTGCGCATGTGCCGATGATGTTGGCACATGCAGATACAGAGGATATCCAGGGTAGCTACAGGTAAGCCTTATTATAGGCTTACCTGTAGCAAAAAGTGGTTGTAAAGGGTTTACGATCACTTTAAGAAGATACAGCAAATTGTTAAATAGAATGAAGATTACTTATTTATAGCTCTGCAGTAGTCTTGGGTAATGTGGGGTCCTCAAGCAATGGTGGATCTACCAGTCCCACTCATAGAGTGCCATAGCCTTCATGTGCAAAATGATAAAGATACTAGCCACACAGGTGCAATGGTGGGACGAATGAACTTGTCATGCCGTGGTGTTTTGTTATTTTTACCTGGCTTGCAGCAGGTAATTAAATAAGAAATGATGGCACTTTCAGAACTGTGCTCTCTGGGGGACTCAATTCACCCTTGGCTATTTCCAGGCAGTGCACCTGGTAGCCAGCATGCAAATTATTTTATCTTACGGATAAACATTTGTCTAATGCAGCATGGAAACAATGCTTCATTTTCCTGACACAGCTTACTCTTGTTCTTCCCAACAATTCCATTTCTCATTTTTATTTGCAAACTAAATACCAGCCTCCGGTTTGATTGGCTGAAAAAACCATTGTCCATTATGGTGTGCCAATACCTGTTTGTTTTACATTCACTTCTATGGCAATGGAGAATGTTTGGAAAGAATTTATATCGGCTTATATGTCTCGTGTTCTCGAACAAATAAAACAAATGAAGCTTGCCAAGGCAGCACATCACTGTCTGGATTACATGTACTGTAATCATTTCTAGTGATGTAACCCAATGGTCAGATAAGGATCTGTAAATACAATCCAACTGTGGCAGAATGAAATGCTTGAAAGTGAAGAAATATAGCCTTTTCAGAATACAGCAAATTTTAGTAAACTATAGCAGCTATAGGTCATTACAAAGAACAAGGCACACTTTACACCAGGAAGAAAAGAGATTTAACCTCCACATACAGAAAAGCTTGAGAGCTGTGAAAATTTGGAATAGACTCAATCAAGAACTAGCTCTGGCCACCTCAATGGAATTTAACAGGATATTAACCTGTTCCCATCGGCTGTTCGCATATATGCGGCTTTTCATCAGGTGGGCTTTGACTCTGAGAGGCTGCATATTCAATTCCTTCCCGACCGCCCCATAGCAGATTTACTGCTACAGGGCATCCGCTCTGTGCAGATTCACGTATATACAGTCAGGACCATAAATATTGGGACATCGACACAATTGTAATCTTTTTGGCTCTATACACCACCACAATGGATTTGAAATGAAACGAACAAGATGTGCTTTAACTGCAGACTTTCAGCTTTAATTTGAGTGTATTTGCATCCAAATCAGGTGAACGTGGTAGGAATTACCGTGGTAGGAGTTTATATATGTGCCTCCCACTTTTTAAGGGACCAAAAGTAATGGGACAATTGGCTGCTCAGCTGTTCCATGGCCAGGTGTGTGTTATTCCCTCATTATCCCATTCACAAGGAGCAGATAAAAGGTCCAGAGTTCATTTCAAGTGTGCTATTTGCATTTGGAATCTGTTGCTGTCAAATCTCAATATGAGACCCAAAGAGCTGTCACTATCAGTGAAGCAAGCCATCATTAGGCTGAAAAAACAAAACAAACCCATGAGAGAGATAGCAAAAACATTAGGTGTGGACAAATCAACTGTTTGGAACATCCTTAAAAAGAAAGAATGCGCCGGTGAGCTCAGCAACACCAAAATACCCGGATGACCACGGAAAACAATTGTGGTGGATGACCGAAGAATTCTTTCCCTGGTGAAGAAAACACCCTTTACAACAGTTGGCCAGATCAAGAACACTCTCCAGGAGGTAGGTGTATGTGTGTCAAAGTCAACAATCAAGAGAGGACTTCACCAGAGTGAACACAGAGGGTTCACCACAAGATGTAAACCATTGGTGAGCCTCAAAAACAGGAAGGCCAGATTAGATTTTGCCAAACAACATCTAAAAAAGCCTTCACAACATCATGTGGACAGATAAAACCAAGATCAACTTGCTCCAGAGTGATGGGAAGAGAAGAGTATGGAGAAGGAAAGGAACTGCTCATGATCCAAAGCATACCACCTCATCAGTGAAGCATGGTGGTGGTAGTGTCATGGCGTTCACAGTGCAGATGGACAATGACCCAAAGCATACTGCGAAAGCAACCAAAGAGTTTTTTCAAGGGAAAGAAGTGGAATGTTATGCAATGGCCAAGTCAATCACCTGACCTGAATCCAATTGAGCATGCATTTCACTTGCTGAAGACAAAACTGAAGGGAAAATACCCCAAGAACAAGCAGGAACTGAAGACAGTTGCAGTAGAGGCCTGGCAGAGCATCACCAGGGATGAAACCCAACGTCTGGTGATGTCTATGCGTTCCAGACTTCAGGCTGTAATTGACTGCAAAGGATTTGCAACCAAGTATTAAAAAGTGAAAGTTTGATGGATGATTGTTAATCTGTCACATTACTTTTGGTCCCTTAAAAAGTGGGAGGCACATATACAAACTGTTGTAATTCCTAAACCGTTCACCTGATTTGGATGTAAATACCCTCAAATTAAAGCTGAAAGTCTGCAGTTAAAGCACATCTTGTTCATTTCATTACAAATCCATTGTGGTGGTGTATAGAGCCAAAAAGATTAGAATTGTGTCGATGTCCCAATATTTATGGTCCTGACTGTATACGGGATTTTGCACAGCTCACTCCCCCTGTGATTTTACACAGCGAGAGCCAATCAGCGGGTCCCGAGAACCCGATGTCCACCGGGACCTGCCGATCGTTCAGTACTCTGGCAGAAAGACTGTCTGTCTATGTAAACAAGGCAGACTCCGATCCATGTCTTCAAGCAGTAAAAGCACCTCCCCCATAGTTAGTAACCACTCCCTAGGCATACATTTAACCCTTTGATCGCCCCTGATGTTAATCCCTTCCCTGCCAGTGTCCTTAGTACAATGACAGTGCATATTTTTCAGCACTGAGCACTGTAATACTGTCACTGGTCCTCAAAAAAGTGTCCGTTAGGTGTCCTATTTGTCTGTCACTCCCGCTATAAGTCACTGATCACCGCCATTACTAGTAAAAACAAAATGAAAAAAAATGTATAAAATTATTTTAAAAATATCCCATAATTTGTAGACTGTATAACTTTTGCGCAAACCAATCAATATACACTTATTGGGATTTTTCTTACCGAAAATATGTAGCAGATTACATATTGGCCTAAATTGATGAAGAAATGTGATTTTTTACATTTTATTAGAGATGTTTTATAGCAGAAAGTAAAAAATATTGTTTTGTTTTTTTCAAAATTGTAGGTCTTTTTTTGTTTCTAGCGCAGAAAATAAAAACAACAGAGGTGATCAAATACCACCAAAAGAAAGCTCTATTTGTGGGAAAAAAGGACATAAATTTTGTTTGGGTACAATGTCGCACGACCGCGCAATTGTCAGTTAAATTGTGCCATATGGCAAAAAATGGCCTGGTCAGGAAGAGGGGTAAACCTTCCGGAGGTCAAGTGGATATATATACGGCCCAAATCTAAACAATTCTGTGCTGAGAGCATTACCAGCAAAGTTACCAGCAGGAACCGAAAAGCTCCAGACACCTATTTGTGATCGGGAGCTTTCTAGTGATGTGACCAATGTGACGGGCAATCACAGCGGTCACATAACAGAAACGCCCGCGTTCAACTCCTGGCATTTAGAAACTCTTAAAGGGCTGGGAGGCGGTCGGCAGGAAGGGGTTAATACTTATAAGTAATAACTGCAGGTATTATTGATCCAGGAAAATCCGAAAAGCCTACTGAGAAATTAAAAAGGAATTTAATTTTAAATTAAAGGAATTTAATTTTACCCAAAAAATTGGCCCATGCTTTATAGTTTTTTTGCCTTCCTCTGGATCAGTTGTGAATATAGGATTCTGTTTATAAAGGTTTTCTATTTATTTATTCCATTTTTTTATTGGTTGAACTAGATGGGCTTGTGTCTTTTTCCACCTGATTGTGTAACCAGATCAGATTTAATTTTACAGTATTCAGATATCTAAAAGATGATTTCTAACTGGATTATGTTCTGCAGAAGTCAATTTGCTGAAGGATGATTTCTAGTTGGTTCGTAGGGTTGCAATACTATTCACTTTACTGTTTGCCTTATTGAATAAATCTGACATACAACAGACCTACTGGCTAGAAATGATTCTTCAGCTTTATGATGGGTTATTGCAAGATCTGTACTGAGAAGGTGCATGTTAAGTCCTGGTCCATTAGTGAGGGAGGAAAATTACAAAAAGAATGGGGTCTTCCTTCAGTATTGAACAGATGGCTATATATGATTACTGTAGTAGGCATCATTCATATAGGTGTACCTATCCCTATACCCATAGGAAGTGCTGTCTTTGCCCACATGGGATGCAGCAAAGCACATGTACTGAAGAGGCTAATTACTTACCTCACCTGCTGCCTGCATCACTGAAGGCTGCTCCTTTGCTGAGAACTGGTCTTCTAAAGTCTGTTGGAAAGCTGACACATATAGTTACATAGTAGGTGAGGTCGAAAAAAGACACACGTCCATCAAGTCCAACCTGTGTGATTATGTGTCAGTATTACATTGTATATCCCTGTATGTTGCCATCGTTCAGGTGCTTATCTAATAGTTTCTTGAAACTATCGATGCCCCCCGCTGAGACCGCTCTTACAGTAAAGAATCCTTTACGTAGTTTAAGGTTAAACCTCTTTCCTTCTAATTTTAATGAGTGGCCACAAGTCTTGTTAAACTCCCTTCTGCGAAAAAGTTTTATTCCTGTTGTGGGGTCACCAGTATGGTATTTGTAAATTGACACTTTTAGGAATGTCCATCTCTGTGATCCTCTGCAACTGTAGCTGGTTTACTTGCTAACAACCACATCACAGTAGGGGAGAGCTGAATATACACTAGTAGAATTTCAAGCAAAAATACAAAAATTTAGATGAAAATTCTTAGAACATGCAAATGTCATTCGAAAGTAGTTCAAGATTTTGTTTGCTTTTAGCATTCAATTTTGAACTTAATGGAATTTACCAAACAAAAAACGCATACGCTGTTAGAAATGCACACATTCAAGAAATATATTCCTTCCTGCTCCTTCAAATTTTATCCTCTCTGCGGTCGAAAACCAATGACGATTTGACCCCACTAACGATTCGAAAAATAGATGAATATTGGCGTGGAGCTCTACAGAAACCTCAAAAGATGAATTGAGCACAATAAACCTTTTATCAGTTATTGGCATTTTAAATTACTTTTACTGGTATAATCAGGTAACAGTGACATTCTACATATAAACATGTAATATCAACTTATTTCCAGCTGATTTCAACTGCTTTGCTAACTTTTTTTTTTTTACAAAGCTCAATAACTGAAGCTCTGATTATACAGGAGGATACTCAGGGGGAGCAGCACATCCTCCCTCTTTCTACCTTCTCTCTGTGGGGTTGATTTACTAAAACCGGAGAGTGCAAAATCTGGTGCAGCTGTGCATGGTAGCCAATCAGCTTCTAACTTTAGCTTGTTCAATTAAACTTTGACAATAAAACCTGGAAGCTGATAAATTTATTTGCAGAGCTGCACCAAATTTTGCACTCTTCAATTTTAGTAAACCCAAATGTTCTGCATAAGGGCCATAGAGTTTACTTCTTAGGGAGAGAAAGATAGACAATCTATAAAATGAAGTGGCAACCATTGTGTTCTCTCTTTGGAAATACATAATGCTACAAAAAACTGTGCCATAGATGCACTTTGTATTAAATGTTTATTTGTAAAACTTAAAAATGAATATAACAAAATGACCCGTCTTTGTTATTTGTTAATGACTTTATACATTCAGTAGTAACTATAGCGATGCCCTGACATCATTGTAAAATTTGGTGCTAAAAATGTTATGCCTCAGGGCATAGATAACTTTGTTGAAGCAATAATGAATTTCAAAATATATCCAAAATTTCTAGAGCAAAATGCTGGGGCTTCTGTCTGTGTCTGTCTGTAAATCACATAAAGGAGTTTGAGTCAGAGCCCTGACCTCATTCCCATTGAAAGGCAGTGATGTGATCTGAATCAGATTGGTTACGTAAGACATTCCAAAATATACATGAACGTCTATGTACAGGAATATGATAAGATACAATTCTAGTTCAAAACGCTATTGCATTAGAACTTGGATTTTTTTCTATTCTCAAAAAAACATTGGAAAGAAACTAAACTAGTTAGAATATGGTTAATCTGTGGTCAACGAAATGGAAAAAATGACTCTGATTTACTTTTGTTTAGTTGTCTTACGTGGCTTTCATTTCGGTTACAGCCCATGGGAACAGAGCGGATGGAGATGCGCAAACGGCAGATGTCAGTGCACCAAGAGACTGTGAGCTCGTCTCAGGCACAGCAGGGAGTTGGGAATAGGGGATCTAATGCTTGCTGCTTCTGTTGGTGCTGTTGCTGCAGCTGCTCATGGTAGGTGAAATTTACATTACATGTCACCTCATTATAACCATTAAACACAGTCAGGCTCATTCAGTAAATTGTGGTAAGGACATTGAATATCCACGAGCAAAATGCACCAGCCTATGGCAATTAAACAAAAACTCACTTTACCATTCGGCATAGACTGAAATTAAATCTAATTGGTTGCTTTAGGCTAATGCATTTTTCACATCATTACTGCACTTAAAATTTTAATTTTTTTTACACTTGAATAAAATGTGATAAGAAACTCATAATACCTGTCTAGGAATCGAGTCATGAGTTCTCAGTCACATACTACAAAGCTTCGCTCTCCATGTCCTTTACTTGTAGGACTTGCAGTCATGAGTTTACTGATGGCACTGCCTACAAAACTTCTGCTCTTTTTTTCTATGGCAACTACTATTTTCAGTGATGTCAGCTCTTGTACTTTTCTGATGACAAATTTAACCTAAGTGTCTAAAGCCCAATTTTGTTTTCCAATTTCCTTTTCTTTGAAGAGATTTCTTTTCACTTCCCGTTGTGTCTACAGGACAGGAAGTGAAGGCAAGTTTCCCTCAGCGGCAAACAAAAACACTCTCAGATGGATTGACCATTAGCTACTCTATCCAAAATTAAAATAATAATTATTTGAATCCCAGAGCTTTATTGTGAATACACCAGATACGAGCAGAAGTGTTTGTCAAGAGCTGCCTGGCATAGATATGCATTGTCCAGAATGTTAAGTAGAACTGAACCTGAAGATTTTGTTTCCCCATTTAAAGTGGCATGGGGAGAGGTTTGATCTGCAACCAGTTCATTTCAGAAGGTCGAACCATCCTGGTGTTGATTAAAAAAAATAAATCACCAAACCCAAGCTTTAACAGCTATCCTGGGGGGGTCTTCCCAATTCCCAGTAGGCTTGTATCAGCTGCTGCTAAGCTCAGCTGTGCCACTGGTGGCAGTGGTTTCAATTAGTCATCTTTATTCTTTCCTGGAGCATATGGTGCAGGGGTGCCCAACCGGTGGCCCGCAGGTCGAGCCCTCTGATGTGGTCCGCAACCTCCTACCCAGATCACGGGTTGCCGACCCGCCATCCCAGAGCATCAGTGTTGTGGATGGAGCTGGAAGGAGAGGAAGCAAGCGGCTGCTGAGGGAGCAAAGCTGCATAAGCCAAAGCTTCCTCTACAGTGTCGGCTCTTCTCCCAGGCGGAGCGATACCAAGTGCACTCCACCTCGGACAGCAACATTTTCCACATCCAGCGATGCCTGCAGAAAGGTCAGTTTATGAAAATCACAGTTTGGGCATCACAGCAATGGTCATATTATCAGAGTTTGGGCATATATGAGCAATAGTTTAGGCTGCTTTCACACTGATTTGTGGGTGCAGCGCAGGACCAATCCCAGTTTCAATGCTTACCTACTGTTTATTGATAATAACAAAAAGAAAAGTTTAAAATGGGTTTTCCACATACAATATTCCTATAAATAACCCACTAGATCAGGGGTTCTCAGCCTTTTGAAGAGCAAGGGCCACTTAAGTGATCTGGTAACTGGTGACATGAAATTAAACGGTTCAGAATTTCTAATTCTTTATTTTGAATAGCATAATGAAAATTTTAAACAACAATCAACAACACAATCAGGATCATCATTTTCCGTGGGACCAATCCCCGTTAGATGCTTACCTACTGTTTATTCACAATCACAAAAAGAAAACAGGTGGACCCGATTAGTCTGATCTTGTGAAAGGGGCCTAAGGCTGCTTTCACACTGATGCACTGCGGTTTACCAGCACTGCGGGTACAACACAGTGCATCTGCGGCTTTCCCGTGGGCTAGTTGCACTGAGCCAAGGACTTCTATTATATCCTGCAGGTTTGGTGTGCTTTCCAAAAGGTGCACCAAAACTCATCAATGCAGGAGTTTTTGTGTGCTTTCAGAAAGTGCACCACACCTGATATAATAGAAGTCAATGGCAAAGCGCAGCTAACCCACAGGAAAGCCACAGGTGCACTGCGCTGTACCCGCAGTGCTGATAAACCGCAGTGTATCAGTGTGAAAGCAGTCTTAGGCCCCTTTCACAAGATCAGACTAATCTGGTCCACCTGTCTGTTTTCTTTTTGTGATTGTGAATAAACAGTAGGTAAGCATCTAACCGGGATTGGTCCCACGGAAAATAATGATCCTGATTGTTGTTTAAAATGTTCATTATGCTATTCAAAATAAAGAATTAGAAATTCTGAACTGTTTAATTTTATTGTGGCATGTGACCAGTTACCAGATCACCTAAGTGGCCCTTGCTCTTCAAAAGGCTGAGGACCCCTGATCTAGTGGATTACTTATAGGAATATTGTATGTGGAAAACCCATTTTGAACGGTGATGCTAGAAGCTCAGCTGAAAAGCTGAAAATAGCCTGTGGTTGGAAATCTTCTTTCTGGGGTCCTGAAAAGCTATAAAGACCCATGAAGGTTCCACTTGATGCAAAACACAAAATATACCATGGTGCACGGGTCTGCATTAAAGAATAGGTTCACCTTTCTAAACATGTTACATGTTAAACCGACATTTAGGGTGTAACATATTCAGCTTCTGATCCCCCGACTGTGACAGTAAGCCAGGGATCTTCTCCCGCACTCGCTGTCACAATTTAAAGAGAGCGCAGCTGTGCGGGGCTCTGCCCACACAACCGCGTCATTGATCCACAGATCCCTGTAAATCAATGAACTATAAGTACCAAAAGTCTTTGTGGCTGAACTTCCAGGGCGCTGTTGAGAGCTCTAGGTAGTTCATTGAACTTCCTGTCATTCAGTAACATTCAGTAACTACACAGACAGTTGGCAGGACCGTGGCAATACATCCACGATCTGCTGATTGCGGGTGCAATGCTTTACAGGCTCCTAACAACAACAAAAAAAATGCATATTTTTTTACCTGCAAAACAAATGTGCATTTATTATTTTTTTGTAAAAGTGAACTTATACTTTAAAGTAAACCGACCGTGAGAGTTTGACTTTCTGAAATTGCTCAGTTTCTGGCCGTAATGTTACCCCTCTTGCTTCAAAACATTGAGCCACTCACCCACAACAAATATGCATATAAGGATGATCCCTGATGCATGTAAACCGTGTACGTCTTGCACGTCAGTGATTCATAATGTGTATTATTATGACAGCCAGACAGCTGGCATTTTCAGAAGGTGTTCATCCCTGTATATTTCTCATGGCAAGTTTATTTTCAGGCTAGCAGCTCTTAGCATTGCATAGCCAATACAGCTACCTGCAAGACGTATAGACAGAGTTCTAGGATGGCAACACTCAAAAAGGGTTAGGAGTCTAATTACAGAGCTTACACATTCAAATTACTTAAAATGAATAAAGTTGTATATGTTCTAAAATAAGAAATTTCAGAACCTTTTTCTAATAGTATAAACTGGAAGATGTATGAATCCAACATAAGTACATTTTCCTTTGTAACTATTCTCCCAATATACTGAAATAGCAAGGAGTGGGCACCAAGCACTGTGTGATCTCACTTTGCTGCGGGCCATGTTCCTGCATATGCCAGTGTCTTCCTAATTTACTCTGTTGAAACTATTTTTTATATGTAATTTTCTTTTGCCAGTCTAATGTATTTACTGTCGTTGTAATCAACAATAATCAACATATGCCAAATGACAGATGGACAACAGAGACAGATGAACATGCTTTCAAAGAAATAATGTATATACTAGAAACTATCATATCCAACAGCTCCCTGACCTAAATATCACTCATCCGTGAATAAATATTTTATTTCTAAATGCTGCAGAAATCCCACAGTGCCTAATATATTTATGTATACAGTCATGAAATATCCCTACACAGTAAACCCCAAATAAAATATTAACTATCAAGCTTCTTGTAAATCTATCTATCTATCTATCTATCTATCATATATTGTTTGCTAGTCTAATAATAAAACGGAACACCAGCTAAATGTTTCTTTTTAGTTTTGCACAGAGTGGAGAAGGGTTAAAAAGAAAGAAGCACAATTCTGCTGATCAGAAGAGGCAGCAGAGTGACAGTGCTCATCATTGTGCTGCTTCTCCTTTCACTGTCCAGTCACAGGCTGTGGCAGATCCAGGATGACCTGGGCCTAGGGGAAGTGGGTTGAATGATGCTGGCCACTAGACTGAGAACATCTGTTAGCAGAAAAAAGTACTTCAGGGGAAGGTGAATATTGCAGCAAAGGCTGGTTTTGTTATTTTACCTTTTAAAGTGGAAGTCCAGGCTAAAACTAAAATCCCTGCATCTATAGCCACCAACATTCTAACCAGTGCTGTATCTTGGCCTAGGTCATCAATTTGCAGGGGGGGGGGGCAAAAAAGCCCCCCCCCCCCATCCGCCCTCTTGAGTCCCGACTCCCACGGCCACCTCCCGCACAGCCTCCCGTGGCCGGCTTGCTGTAGCATGACACTTGTTAATATCCTGGGCAATATGGGGCATACTTAGGCCGTTGACTGGCCAGACCGGGTACACATAGTTTAACCTGGTGGAGGTGGAGCCTAATGCTCCGCCTACCCTCCTCCGCACTGCATCTTTGCATCTGCTCCCGGGCCCGGGGCGGGGTCTCTCTGTGACGATAGGAGGAGGAGCGAGAGAGAAAGGAGGACGACGGGAACCCCCAGGCGGCGGCTAGGACAGCAGCAGGTACAAATTGATGAGAGGGATTTACACGGATTGAAGCAGGACAAATTGTAAAACATGTATACCCAGCAGCTTTAGTATTCTGAATCACAAATTGTATTTACACAGCAAATTATGTCACCAAAAAAAATGCACTGAATGTGCTGGGACCATTGAGGAACCTGCAGGATTGCATTGGCAGGCTTGGTGGCTTTGCAGAACAAATTTCTATCAATGGCAGTGTGTTGGAAATCATGTGCAACCCTAGGACATGGTCTGTGTTTGCTATGCGGAATGCCCCGTGATTACCTAGGGACTAAGCAGCACATTTCTGTTTTTACATTTTCTTAACAAGCAAGTGAGAACAGTTAGCACATAGTAAATCTCTAATGGCCTTTTAGGCTCAGTTCACACTGGAACCGGCTGCGGATCGCACAGGAACGCTGTGCGTCCCAGTTCTCTGGTTCAGGGACGAATCAGGGCCGAGTCTCTGCCTGAATTCGGCCCTGAAACGGAGCCAAAGTGGCACAGACGTTTCTGTGCAGCTCAGGACTGCTGGTCCTGCTTTTATATGATGACATTGGTGAGGGGGACAGTCACACAGCCTGTTAAGAGGAGCAGCTTTAAGATCACAACAGACACTGAAGCTGGGTTTCAGTCAAATCTAACAGCTGTTTACATTAGAAGGCTGACAGGAGTTGCAATTTTAGTGCTTCTATTGTAAATTTAAGCCACGGTTCACACTGATGCGGCGTAGGATTCGCAGCGGTTCCTGTGCATTTCCCGCACTGCATCATAATCGCACTCCATTCATGCAAACCGCTGCAGGCATCTATGTTAAAATAATGACACCACAAAAGCTGTTTACAAAACGCAGTGCGATTGGCTGAATTGGATTGCATGAGTGTTCACACCCATACAGTCTGATTTCAGCATGGCAAAAAAAAAGTGCATGTACCTTTTTTGTGCAGGTGCGGTGCGAGTTGAACCATACAAAATGAATGGGCTCAAATTGCACTGCAAATAACCGAATGTGATTTGAACAGGAATGCAGTGCGATTCTGCTCCGAATCTCTTGCGGTTCGCCGCACTGCGTCAGTCTGAACCTAGGCTGAAGGTCAATTTCATTAGAGTATCTGCAGCCTCAGAAGTTGGGGAGTACATGATTTTAATTGATTTTTAAGAATATGTAAATGCCTTTGTGTCCAATGTACAGTATCTCACAAAAGTGAGTACACCCCTCACATTTTTGTAAATATTTTATTATACCTTTTCATATGAGAACACTGAAGAAATGGCACTTTGCTACAATGTAAAGTAGTGAGTGTACAGCTTGTATAACAGTGTAAATTTGCTGTCCTCTCAAAATAACTCAACACACAGCCATTAATGTCTAAACCGCTGGCAACAAAAAGTGAGTACACCCTTAAGTGAAAATGTCCAATTTGGGCCCAATTAGCCATTTTCCCTACCCGGCGTCATGTGACTCGTTAGTGTTACAAGGTCTCAGTTGTGAATGGGGAGCAGGTGTGTTAAATTTGGTGTTAATCGCTCTCACTCTCTTATACTAGTCACTGGAAATTCAACATGGCACCTCATGGCAAAGGACTCTCTGAGGATCTGAAAAAAAGAATTGTTGCTCTACATAAAGATGGCCAAGGCTATAAGAAGACTGCCAAGACCCTGAAACTGAGCTGCAGCACGGTGGTCAAGACCATACAGTGGTTTAACAGGACAGGTTCTACTCAGAACAGGCCTCGCCATGGTCGACTTAAGAAGTTGAGTGCAAATGCTCAAGGTCATATCCAGAGGTTGTCTTTGGGAAATAGACCTATGAGTGCTGCCAGCATTGCTGCAGAGGTTGAAGGGGTGGGGGGGGTCAGCCTGTCAGTGCTCAGACCATACGTTGCACACTGCATCAAATTGGTCTGCATGGCTGTCTTCCCAGAAGGAAGCCTCTTCTAAAGATGATGCACAAGAAAGCCCACAAACAGTTTTCTGAAGACAAGCAGACTAAGGACATGGAATACTGGAACCAAGTACAGTGGTCTGATGAGACCAAGATAAACTTATTTGGTTCAGATGGTGTCAAGCGTGTGTCAGCGGCAACCAGGTGAGGAGTACAAAGTCAAGTGTGCCTTGCCTACAGTCAAGCATTTGGGTGGGAGTGTCATGGTCTGGGGCTGCATGAGTGCTGTCGGCACTGGGGAGCTACAGTTCATTGAGGGAACCATGAATGCCAACATGTACTGTGACATACTGAAGCAGAGCATAAACCCCTCCCTTCAGAGACTGGGTCACAGGGCAGTATTCCAACATGATAACGACCCCAAACACACCTCGAAGGTGACCACTGCCTTGCTAAAGAAGCTGAGAGTAAAGGTGAAAGACTGGCCAAGCATGTCTCCAGACCTAAACCCTATTGAGCATCTGTGGGGCATCCTCAAATGGAAGGTGGAGGAGCGCAAGGTCTCTAACATCCACCAGCTCCGTGATGTCCTCATGGAGGAGTGGAAGAGGACTCCAGTGGCAACCTGTGAAGCTCTGGTGAACTCCATGCCCAAAAGGGTTAAGGCAGTGCTGGAAAACAATGGTGGCCACACAAAATATTGACACTTTGGGCCCAAATTGGACATTTTCACTTAGGGGTGTACTCACTTTTGTTCCCAGCGGTTCAGACTAATGGCTGTGTGTTGAGTTATTTTGAGGGGACAGCAAACTTACACTGTTATACAAGCTGTACACTCACTACTTTACATTGTAGCAAAGTGTAATTTCTTCAGTGTTGTCACATAAAAAGATATAATAAAATACTCACAGGGTGGTACTGTAGACAGTGCTGTGTCTTGGCCTAGGCCGACAGGGCCCAGGCCTAGGTCTACACTTTGCGGGGAGGTGGCAAAAAACGGGCAGTGACTGACCCGACCAGGTAAACGTAATTTAACTGACGGAGGCAGAGCCTAGTGCTCCGCCTACCCTCCTTCACGGGGCATCCTTACATTGCATCTGCTCCCTGGGGCGAAGAGAGGAAGAGGTGGAGCTCTAAAAGGAAAAGGCGGAGCCTGAAGAGGAAGGGTGTGGTTTACAGATGATAGGGCGGGTCTTAAATAGGAAGGGGTGTGGCCTTGACAGGAAGGGTGGGTCGTATTTAAATTAGGGGGTGCATGAGTTTAGTCAGGCCTAGGGCAGCACATAACCTAAATACACCACTGATTCTAACACTAACCTATCTAGTCCTGAAAAGAAAAAATCTGTATACATACCTTTTCTGCAGGCGATCTGACCCGATCTACAGCAGCGGAAGCTCTGCAGAGGAAACGTCTGACAACAGCAGTGAAATGAATGGAAAGTGACGTCACCCATAGAGATACTATAGGGCTTCGGTTGACGAACGTGTCCTCTGCACTCAACTCTACAGCGAAGCTGCAGCTGACAGCTCAGCGTGGGATCAGAGCTTCTGCCGCTGGATCAAGATGGATCGCCTGTAGGAAAGGTATGTATACTGATTTTTTTCTTTTCAAGGCCAGATAGGTTAGTGTTAGAATGTTGGTGGCTATAGATGCAGGGATTTTCGTTTTAGCATGGACTTCCACTTTAACCCCTTTACGACCGGTAACACATACAGGTACATCATATAAAATTAGAATATCATCAAAAAGTAAATTTATTTCAGTAATTCAATTCAAAAAGTGAAACTCATATACATTATATAGATTTGCTACACACAGACTGATATATTTCAAGCATTTCTTTCTTTTAATTTTGATGATTATGGCTTACAGCTAGTGAAAACCTAAAATTCAGTATCTCAGAAAAATTTGAATATTACATAAGACCAATAAAAAAAAAGGATTTTTAATACAGAAATCTTGGCTTACTGAAAAATATGTCCATGTACAGTATAGGATGCGTTCAATACTTGGTCGGGGCTCCTTTTGCATGAATTACTGCATCACTATGGCGTGGCCTGGAGGCGATCAGCCTGTGGCACTGCTGAGGTGTAATGGAGGCCCAGGTTGCTTTGATAGCGACATTCAGCTCATCTGCATTGTTGGGTCTGGTGTCTCTCATCTTCCTCTTGACAATTTCCCACAGATTCTCTATGGGGTTTAGGTCAGAGGAGTTTGCTGGCCAATCAAGCAAAGTAATATTATGATCAATAATACCTGGTATTGGTACTTTTGGCAGTGTGGGCAGGTGGCAAGTCCTGCTGGAAAATGAAATCAGCATCTCCATAAAGCTGGTCAGCAGAGGGAAGCATGAAGTGCTCTAGATTTTCCCGGTAGAGGGCTGCACTGACTTTGGACTTGATGAAATACTGCGGACCAACACCAACAGATGACATGGTCTCCAAATCATTTCACTAGCTGCAAGCCATAATCATCAAAATTAAAAGAAAGAAATGCTTAAAATATATCACTCTGTTTGTAACTCATCTATATAAAATATGAGTTTCACTATTTGAATTACTGGTACATTACTGAAATAAATTTACCTTTTGATGATATTATAATTTTATGAGATGTACCTGTATATGAGGCATCCAGGAAGTGGGCCTTGGTTGTCGCATATACACTATATTGTCAAAAGTATTGGGACACCCGCCTTTACACGCACATGAACTTTAATGGCATCTCAGTCTTAGTCCTTAGGGTTCAATATTGAGTTGGCCCACCCTTTGCAGATATAACAGCTTCAACTCTTCTGGGAAGGCCGTCCACAAGGTTTAGGAGTGTGTCTATGGGAATGCTTGACCATTCTTCCAGAAGTGCATTTGAGAGGTCAGGCACTGATGGTGGGCGAGAAGGCCTGGCTCCTAGTCTCCACTCTAATTCATACCAAAGGTGTTCTAATGGGTTGAGGCCAGGACTCTGTGCAGACCAGTCAATCCCCCTCACCCCAAACTCGCTCATCCATACTATATTGCCAAAAGTATTGGGCCACCCCTCCAAATCATTTGATGTGGGGTTATTTTTCAGGGGTTGGACTTGACCCCTTAGTTCCAGTGAAGGGAACTCTTAATGCGTCAGAAAGACATTTTGTCACCAAGACATTTTGGACAATATCATGCTCCCAACTTTTTGGGAACAGTTTAGGGATAGCCCCTTCCTGTTCCAACATCGTGTGTACAGGGCATTAAACTAATACTTTGTTGAAGCACCTTTTAAATTTTTTACAGCACTCAGTTGTTTTGGGTATGAGTCTATCAGCATGGCACATCTTGACTTGGCAATATTTGCCCACTATTCTTTGCAAAAACACTCCAAATCTGTCAGATTTTGAGAGCATCTCCTGTGCACAGCCCTCTTCAGATCACCCCACAGATTTTCAATCTGATTCAGGTCTGGGCTCTGGCTGGGCTATTCCCAAACTTTAATCTTTTTCTTTTGTTGATTTGGATGTACAGTGCATCCTGAATATATTCACAGAGCTTCACCTTTTCCACATTTTGTTATGTTACAGCCTTATTCCAAAATTCTACAAACAATACCCCACAAAGACAACGTGAAAGAAGTTTGTTTGAAATCTTTGGAAATGTATTAAAAATAAAAAAAACTAAAGAAATCACATGTACATAAGTATTCACAGCCTTTGCTCAATACTTTGTTGAAACACCTTTGGCACCAATTACAGCCTCAATTCTTTTTGAGTATGATGCCACAAGCTTGGCACACCTGTTTTTGGGCAGTTTCTCCCATTCTTCTTTGCAGGACCTCTCGCTCCATCAGGTTTGATGAGGAGGATTGGTGCGCAGCCATTTTCAGATCTCTCCAGAGATGTTCAAATCGGGTTGAAGACTGGGATCTGGCTGGGCCACTCAAGGACATTCATGGAGTTGTCCCAAAGCCACTCCCTTGTTATCTTGGCTGTGCACTTAGGGTTGTTGTCCTGTTGGAAGATGAACCTTCGCCCCAGTCTGAGCTCCAGAGCGCTTTGGAGCAGGTTTTCATCAAGGATGTCTCTGTACATTGGTGCATTCATCTATCCCTCAATCCTGACTAGTCTTCCAGTTCCTGCTGCTGAAAAACATCCCAACGCATAATGCTGCCACCACCATGCTTCACTGTAGGGATGGTAATGGCCAGGTAATGAGCAGTGCCTGGTTTCCTCTGGACATGACGCTTGCCATTCAGGCAAAGAGTTCAATCAGAGAATCAGAGAACTTTGTTTCTCATGGTCTGAGAGTCCTTCAGGTGCCCTTTGGCAAACTCCAGGCAGGCTGTCATGTGCCTTTTACTGAGAAGCGGTTTCCGTCTGGCCACTCTACCGTACAGGCCTAATTGGTGGAGTGCTGCAGAGATGGTTGTTCTTCTAGAAGGTTCTCCTCTCTGCACAGAGAAATGATGGAGCTCTGTCAGAGTGACCATGAGGTTCTTGGTCACCTGCCTGACTAAGACCCTTCTCCCCCGATTGCTCAGTCTGGCCGGGCGGCCGGCTCCAGGAAGAGTCCTGGCGGTTCCAAACATCTTCCATTTACGAATGACGGAGGCCACTGTGCTCATTGGGACCTTCAATGCTGCAAACATTTTTCTGTACCCTTCCCCAGATCTGTGCCTCGATACAATCCTGTCTCGGAGGTTTACAGACAATTCCTTGGACTTCATGGCTTGGTTTGTGCTCTGACATACACTGTTGACTGTGGGACCTTATATAGACAGGTCTGTGCCTCTCCAAAACATGTCCAATCAACTAAATTTTCCACAGGTGGACTCCGGTCAAGTTGTAGAAACATCTCAAGGATGATCAGTGGAAACCGGGTGCACCTGAGCTCAATTTTGAGCGTCATGGCAAAGGCTGTGAATATTATGTACATGTGATTTTTTTTGTTTTTTATTTTTAATAAATTTGCAAAGATTTCAAACAAACTTTTTTCATGTTGTCATTATGGGGTATTGTTTGTAGAATTTTGAGGAAAATAATGAATTTAATCCATTTTGGAATAAGGCTGTAACATAGCAAAATGGCTAAAAAGTGAAGCGCTGTGAATACTTTCTGGATGCTCCAGCTGTCCTGTTTCAGCTGTCCTGTTCCATGCTTTCCTGTTCCAGCTGAAGAAAAACAGCCCCAAAGCATGATGCTGCCACCACCACCATGCTTCACTGTGGGTATGGTATTCTTTTGGTGATGTGCAGTGTTGTTTTTGTGCCAAACATTTCTTGGAATTATGGCCAAAAAGTTCTCCCGCATGCTTTTGGGAGACTTCAAGTGTGTTTTTGCAAAATTTAGCTGGGCTTGGATGTTTTTCTTCGTAAGAAAAGGCTTCCGTCTTGCCACTCTACCCCATAGTCCAGACATATGAAGAATGCGAGAGATTGTTGTCACATGTACCACACATCCAGTACTTGCCAGATATTCCTGCAGCTCCTTAACCACTTCAGCCATGGAATATTTTACCCACTTCCTGACCAGGCCATTTTTTTGCGATACGGCACTGCGCCGCTTCAACTGACAATTGCGCGGTCGTGCGACACTGTACCCAAATAAAATTGCTGTTTTTTTTTCCCCACAAATAGAGCTCTCTTTTGGTGGTATTTGATCGCCTCTGCGCTTTTTATTTTTTGCGATATAAACAAAAAAAAAAAAACAACAATTAAAAAAAAAACATTATTTTTTACTTTATGCTACAATACATATCCAAAAAAAATGTAAAAAAATAAATTTCTTTATCAGTTTAGGCCAATATGTATTCTTCTACATATTTTCAGTAAAAAAATCCCAATAAGCGTATATTTATTGCTTTGTGCAAAAGTTATAGCGTCTACAAACTACGGGATAGATTTAGGGACTTTTATTTATTTTTTTTTTACTGGTAACTTTTAGTGGGACTGCGACATTGCGGGGGACAAATCTGACACTGAGTGACACTTTTTGGGGACCAGTGACACCAATACAGTGATCAGATTCATGATAAATGGCACTGGCAGGGAAGGGGTTAACATCAGGGACGATCAAAGGGTTAAATGTTTCCTAGGGAGGTGCTTACTAACTGTGTGGGACAGTGTCACACTGAAGGAAAAGAGAGATTCATGAATTAGCTTAGCTGAATCACAAGATCTCCATTTCCCTTCCTGACAGATCAGCCGTTTGCTTTGTTTACACAGCCCCCTAAACCGCGTGCACGAAATCACGTAAGGTATGTGATTCTGCACAGCCGGCCGCAGTAAATGTATGTGGTTAGGTTAATGTTGCTGTAAGCCTCTTGGCAGCCCCTGAACAATTTTCTTTTCGTCTTTTCATCAATTTTGGAGGGATGTCCAGTTCTTGGTAATGTCACTGTTGTACTATATTTTCTCCACTTGATAATGACTGTCTTCACTGTGTTCCATGGTAAATGTAATGCCTTGGAAATTCTTTTCTACAATGAGATCCCTCTGATGCTTTGGAGGCTCTCTGCGGACCATGGCTTTTGCTGTAGGATGCGACTAAGAAAATGTCAGGAAAGACCTACTAGAACAGCTGAACTTTGTTTGGGGTTAATCAGAGGCACTTTAAATGATGACTCCTATTTACCATGAGTTTGAATGTGATTGCTTAATTCTGAACACAGCTACATTCCCAGTTATAAGTGCACACTTATGCAACCATATTTTAGTTTCTTATTTTTACTTCCCCAAAAACAGATTTCAGTTTGTTTTTCAGTTGAGTTTTACAGTTTATAGGTCACATTAAATGTGGAAAAATGATGTTCTGAAATGATTTATCTTTTTTTTTTTTTTTTTACACAGAAACCTGACATTTTAACAGGAGTGTGTAGACTTTTTATATCCACTGTAGATGTGGAGTCAAATGCCAGAATAACTAAACTACATGGGCATCAAATTCAGAAGCAAGTCAAATGCTGAAAGTTTGCAGGTGTTTTGACTTGCTTTTGAGTTTTTCAAGGAGCTGCTTTGAGTTTCCAGTTGCTTTTGCAATCTCATTGACTTGTATGTGAAGCAAAGCAGCATAGCTCCCAACTGTCCCTGATTTCGAGGGACTGTCTCCGATTTGGAGCAATGTCCGTCTGTCCCTCTTTCCTCCTCATTTTGGTCTGATCCAAATAGCTGTATATAAAATGCACTTTTTATCTTTAAATAAGTGTTTCCCAGTGCCAAACCTTTCATCCAAATTCTAAATTGCTGCATTTGTAAATTGCAAAAGCCGATATAAAGGAATAGTAGTGGTAAAAAAAGCCCTTGTGGATTTAATTAACCTTTTTTGGGGGGTTAATTCTCCTTTAAGGGGGTGTGGCAGGGGGCGTGTACATGCCTACATACGTTTTCTGGTAGGTGTCCCTCAATCCCATCTCTAAATGTTGGGAGGTATGAAGCAGCTCACCAGTCTACTGGTAAAAATCCTTTTTGGCTTCATGGACAGAGCAGCACAAGGGTCCTACAACATACAGGGCCTATGTAATGAGATTCCCAGGACCAGCTGCCGCCACCCATTGAGAAGCATTGAAAGAGGCAATTGTACACAGTAGTGTGCCAGGGCGGTGCGTAAAGCATTCATGTCCATACCGATCTTATGATTTAACCACAGATAATGTGAAATATGTATACCTAGTCTATGACCAGGATTCAGCAAGTATTAAAGTGATTGTTTCAGTTTGACAACAAGCATTAGCAAATAGCATCCTCCATTCTTCTTTATTACAGGTTTCCTTTGACCCTAGAGCTGGCAGGATACCTGCTAGAGAATATTAATGGAGTTGATTTGATGGGTTATCAATGAAATAATCAATTTAAAGAAATGTAAATACTGTATCAGTCGTCTGTTCCCATAGACACTTCACAGGTGACTTTTTCCATTACAATAAGAGGCAATGGACAAATAATATATATGACAACAGATATGACAAATTTCTGCATTCAACAATCAACACTCATTTTATTGTTTGCATCTTTATCTCCCTGGCAGAGGTATATCCTGAATAAATTCATTGTGTATATTTTCAGCCTGACAGTTAGAAATCAGGAAAATGAAAGGACAAGAAGATCATCTAATGAAATCAGAGGAGACGGAATCCCAAACTGTGAAGAAAGGTAAGTGACCCTAATGGCCAGAGTCTTATATTAACCATAGACGACTACAACAGGGCTAATTCAATATAACGGGAGACGAGGAAAATGAGCCCCAAATTAGAGCCGATTCACATGTTCACAAACAGCCAGTTTTCAGTGCGATTTTTCAGAGGAGTCCGGTGCGGTTTCAGGTGAGAATTTTTAAAGTGTTTGTTACCCCAACACTTCCTATTCCTGATATGTGCCTGCTGTACCATGTACTTGTATGAGAAAATATCCTGTTCTCTTTGTATTGCTTCCTTTATGTTAAATCCCTGGTGTTCCTGATAGTCTCCTTGCTTTCCTATTAAAAACTAACCACACTAAGCAGGAGAGCACACCATGGTCAGTTCTTTAGCTATGCTGGAAACTCAGTGTACTCTTCTCCAATGATCAGACTTGTCCTGACACCACCCCCCCCCCCCCCCCACTGCACAGCCATTTACTGGGAAGTTCAGTGTGCTGCTGCTTCTCCTTCTCCTCCCCCTTAGCTCTTATGCAGCTGAGAACAGAAAGAATGCGATCACTTTAAAAAAAAAGGGAAAAAAGTATTTATAATTTTTTTTTATATATATATATATATATATATATATATATATATATATATATATATATATATATATATATATATATATATATATCTCTATACAAAACTTCTTTGCCTTTCATTTCTATTTTAAACTGAATGGGCTGTTTTGCAAGGTGATCGTTTACAATTATTTTAAAATTGCACCTGAACCTGCCCAAAAATCATACAGGACTCTTTTTAAAAGCGTACTGCAGCAGGACCGCATGTATGTGAACCGGCTCCATAGAAAGCCAGTTTGGTTCACATGTCATGTGAACCTGATGGGGTTCAAAACTCATCCAATTCGCATATATGTGAACCGAGCCTTACAGTTGTCCAGGGCAGCCAATCAGAAGTCTTATTTGAGCCCTGGTTCACATTGATGTGATTTAGCGGCAATTGCTGGCAATGGCAGTGTCCGAATCGGTGCGACCCTGCATTTGCATTTGCACCGATTCCCAAAAGTAGTTTCTGTACTTTTGGCGATTTCGGGGTACAGTTTCCATTGACATCTGTGCAGAAACCGTGTGAGTTCAGCTGAACTCGCACAATTTCATTCCCGCAGTCAGTGTGAACCTGGGCTCAAGGTAAGATTTGATTGATTGCTATTGGAAACAACACTATTCCACTTATGCCTTATTACTCTAGTTTTAATAAATTATGCCTAGTCAGTCCTTAAAAAGACAAGAGTCACTTTTTAGTGATATTGATAAGTAATATTGCATTATTAGGCAATGTGGGTACACAATAATTATATGGGCTGTCCAGGTAGGTAGCTTCTGACATTCACTTTTCTGCTATAGAGTTGATCATTTAAATAAATGGTGATAAAAATGTTGCTTTTTCCACTGCCACCAGGAATGCTTTTACTGTACACATAAAGATAAGATCAAGAACACGAGGACATGACCTCAAACTAGCATGAGGAAAGTTCAAAACTAATCTTAGAAAGTATTATTTTACTGAAAGGGTAGTTAGTTAATGACTGGAATAGACTTCCAGCAGAGGTAGTGAGACCATTAACGGCAAGTGGATTCAAACATGCTTGGGACAAACATAGTTATATGTTTAAAAAATAATAATTAATACTGTACAATAAATAAATTAAAAAAGGGGCAGACTTGATGAACTACTTATGCTGGCCATACACTATACGAAAAATCATCCAAAATTCGGTCATTTAGACAGTTTGTTCGTTTTTCAGCCAGTTTCAGCCGGGCACAAAATCGATAATAATTGGGACGTTTTTGAGCCGAAAAAACGAAGGACAAGTTTAGAAATGTTCTGCCGAACGAACGATAAATTGAAAGGTTAATGTGTTTCCCGCCCAAACTGTCTGCACTAGGTATATGTAAAAAAAAAAAAACAAACAAAAAATTCATTAATTTATGTCCAACGAACAATTTATCGGTCATTACATGATGGCACTATCGTTTGCGCTCACGGCCGAATGTTCGGTTTTCGAAAATGGGTTCGGCCGATTTTTCGTATCGTGTATGGCCAGCATTAGTCTTTTTCTTTTCTCACTCCCCTAAGTTTCTAAGTATTTAATTTAGTATCCACTTCTATTTAAAGTGGATGTCAGACCAAAACTTTTTGTATTTCTTCTTTTAATTTTTACTGCTATTTGGGTCTCTGTTAGGGAGAGTTCCTCTCAACTTCTTGTCCTGCTGACACTTTCCCAGACAGATGGTGATAACTTTCTATCAGCAACAAAATACTATTATTTATTTTTTTTAGCAAGGAATCGCTAGTAGCTTTTGGAAATATATTTCTTGCAACTGGGTCAATTTAATGTTTGTCTAAAGTCATTTTTTTGCCAGTTGTGTCACACATAAAAGATATATAAAAAGGCAGATAAAACACCAATTAATGCATTTGTGTATACAATAAAAATCAATAAATGTATTTTTAAATAGGATTTTTAAACTAGTTTAAAGTGGAAGTCCATGCAAAAACTAAAATCCCTGCATCTATAAATACCATGGCTAACACTAACCTCTCTATCCCTGTAAAGAAAAAACTAGTATACATACCTTTTTGGAAGCCGATCTGACTCCGACCAGATCCCACGCTGAGCTGTCAGCCACACTTCCCTGTAGAGGAGGGTGCAGAGGAGACGGACGGCAACGGAAGCCCTATAGTAACTATGGGTGACGTCACTTCCCATTCATTTCACAGCCGTTGTCGTCCATGTCCTCTGCAGAGCTTCTACCGCTGGAGGTCGGGTTGGAGCGGGTCAGATCGGCTTACAAAAAGGTATGTATACTCATCTTTTCTTTACAGGGATAGAGAGGTTAGTGTTAGATCCATGGTGTCTATAGATGCAGGGATTTTAGTTTTTGCATGGACTTCCACTTTAAACTAGTTGCATCTAAAAATGCACTTATTGATTATTATTGTATACACAGATGTAATCATTGGTGTTTTATCTGCCTTTTTATATATCTTTTATGTGTGACACAACTAACAAAAAAATGGCTTTAGATAAACCTTAAATTGACCCTTTTGCAAGAAATATATTTCCAAAAAGGTGTCCCTAAAAAAAAAAAAAAAAAAAAAAAAGTGTGAATGCTGGACTCTGCCAGTGCCACAGAATGGATCTCCATTGAAGAGAACTCTTTGCATGAAGTCATTGGAGTGTTGATCTCCTGGTCACCCGCTGCACTGGTGTTTCCTCTTGCTGACCCCTGTATTACAACTGTGTGTTGAGTAATGGGGGAGGGGGAGGAGTGTTGATTTCTGAGCGGACTTCAGCAGATGCTTTCTCTTGAGGCTAGGTCCACAAATATGTTTCAGTGTGGCAGTCCGGTGCAGGTTCTGTTCACCGGTTCAGGTGCGAATCGGGTGCAAATTTTACCTGAAATCACACCAGAACCAGATTCATAAATGCACAGGACCCTTTTTTAAACCCACACCACTGCCACCCCACACATGTGTGAACTGGCTCCATTGAAAGCCAGTCCGACTCACATATGCGAACTGGATGCGTTTAAAAATACATCCAATTTGGATATATGTGAACCAAGCCTCAATTCAGCAGTGGTGTGGGCAATGACAGTGGTAAAAATGTAATCTCTTCTTTGTAGGGACAGCTTTTTACTTTTTGCAGTATGGTGGCTTTAAAGTATATCTTATGTTTTCTTAAGTTGATCATTGATCCTGGGCAACTTTCCCTTCCTCCGTTGAAAAAAAAAAAAATAAAACCTTTCCTTTGCTTCCCTGTTACTCCATTCAGCTGCAAGAAGCAAATATGGTATGGGGGACCCATATGTCCTCCCTTCCTCCCACATGACGGTGCTGTAGTAGAACTGAATGACCATCTAGACCAGGGGTCGGCAACCTACGGCCTGCCACCGCTAAATGTCCAGCCCGTCAGTGCATGTGATGAATTCACGTGCACCCAGTCCGCGGACATGTTAACCCCGGTCAGCTTTCTTGGGATAACAACCGATGCGGTTAAAAAGACGCTTGGCTGTTATCTCAAGGAGCAGAAAGGGACGTCCGCCCCCCCCCCCCCCTCCCACCGCTCACCCGGGCTCTCCTGTCCCACCGGCAGGCCCGAGCGACCACCTGCCATGTACCGGCGGCTGGCTGGAGACCCGAACGATGCCGAAATCGGCTTCAATCAGGTCTCAGATCTAGTAACCCAGAAGCGTTGTCATGACATCACTTCCAGTTTACAGAAGACTTAAAGGCGCCAAATTCAAAAAAGCAATGGTATTCAAAACAGCCAAACTTGGCGTTTTGAATGCTTTTGAAGGAGAAATTTGGGGTCTTATATGTTTACATTCCTTGTGACAGCAATAAAAGTGATCAGAAATTTTTTTTTTTTTTTAAAGGACAGTGTAAAATAAATAAATAAATAAATAAAGTAAAGAGAAAAAAAAATTTAAAGCGCCCCATCCCTCCGTGCTCGCACGCAGAAGCAAACGCATGCGTTAGTCGCGACCACAAATGTGAACAGTGTTTAAACCACACATGTGAGGTTTCGCCGCGATCGTTAGAGCAATAATTCTAGCACCAGACCTCCTTTGTAACTCTAAACTGGTAACCTGTAGAAATTTTTAAACTGTCGCCTATAGATTTTTAAGTACCGTAGTTTGTCGCTATTCCACTAGTGTGCGCAATTTTAAAGCATAACATGGGGGGGGCTGGGTAGGGGGGTACTGTGTGATGTGCAGAAGGGGCTGTGTAATATGCAGAGGGGGCTATGTAATCTAAAGGGGTCCAGAGGTATGGGGGCTGTGTAATGTAAAGTGGTCAAGAAGTGCGGGGCTGTGTAATGTAAAGGGGTCCAGATTATTATCAGATGAATGCAGCCCTCCATGCATTCACATACATGAATCTGGCCCTTAAGTGGAAAAAGGTTGCTGACCCCTGATCTAGGCCATCTATTGCATGCTTATGTCAGAATTGTATGTTTGCTGGGGGTTTTAATTTTATCTGTCTATCCCATTAATGTGAACTGATTATATTACACTACTGTGCTCTATACACAAAATAGATAGATCTGCTTGAAGACATAGGCAAGGGAGACCTTTAATTTACTACAGACTTTTCAATTTGGTTGGGGTTTTTTTTTTCATAGTAGAGCAGTAAATGTGATGTTTCTTATGTTTCTCTATTAGCCCAAGTCCTACCCTTGAAGACGTTTACTCCTGGGGCCAGTCATTTGACAAGCTCATGAACACTCCGGCAGGAAGAAATGCTTTCCGGGAATTCCTCAGGACAGAATTCAGTGAGGAGAACATGCTCTTCTGGATGGCCTGTGAGGACCTCAAGAAGGAATCTAACAAAAACGTCATAGAAGAGAAAGCTAGATTAATATATGAGGACTACATATCCATTCTGTCTCCAAAAGAGGTATCACTATTCATCTATTACCTATCTCTCTCTCTATACAGTATGTATGTATATATATATATATATATATATATATATATATACACTGTAGAGTATTGTATTATACATGTGAAAGTAGATTTTCAGATAAATGTTTATGTGAATAAAAAATTATTTTCAAGTGGAACTCCACCCACAAGGGGAAGTTTCGCTTTAAGTCCTCCTCCCCTGCATTTGTTATTTTTTTTTGGGGGGGGGGGGGGGGTGAGTACTCAGGTCTCCTAGGAGTCCTAGACCTTTACCCATGTGGCCAACAGTGAAGAAAGCCTGGGACAGAATTTTTTTCAGGAAACACAAGCCCTTCTATGACTCTTTATCCATTCATTGCAAACAGTTGAAAGAGGGAGTAAACATTTTTTTTTTTTTTTTTTTTTAGTAATTTTATTTTAATATTAAATTTTGTAAAATATTCAGTACAAGAGCAAAGCAAGTAATTGCCATCAACTTGACACATAACATGGATGTTCTATACATTGAAAGAATAAACCACATAAGGCTTAACAGAACAGCCATTGTGATGAATCACAGATGTATGGAGTGACATTTATAACAGTAATCAAAACACATTTTATAAATGCTATAATACATTGCATAGAGTTATAGCACGCCGCATATGTGTCTGATGTATGCAAATGTCATATACCACATGTATAGGAATAAATGTAGACTAGAAACAAGAAGAGAAGTATAAAGAAATTCAACAATTGAACAGTAATTACAGTATCTCACAAAAGTGAGTACACCCCTCACATTTTTATAAATATTTTATTATATCTTTTCATGTAACAACACTGAAGAAACGACACTTTGCTACAATGTAAAATAGTGATTGTACAGCTTGTATAACAGTGTCAATTTGCTGTCCCCTCAAAATAACTCAACACACAGCCATTAATGTCTAAACTGCTGGCATTAATGTCTAAACTGCTGTACACCCCTAAGTGAAATAAGAAGATTGCCAAGACCCTGAAACTGAGCTGCAGCATGGTGGCCAAGACCATACAGTGGTTTAACAGGACAGGTACCACTCAGAACAGGCCTCACCATGGTGGACCAAAGAAGTTGAGTGCACATGCTCAGCGTCATATCCAGAGGTTGTCTTAGGGAAATAGACGTATGAGTGCTGCCAGCATCTGCAGAGGTTGAAGGGGTGGGGGGTTAGCCTGTCCTGCAATGCTGTCATCCCAGAAGGAAGCCTCTTCTAAAGAAGATGCACAAGAAAACCAGCAAACAGTTTGCTGAAGACAAGCAGACTAAGGACATGGATTACTGGAACCATGCCCTGTGGTCTGATGAGACCAAGATAAAGTTACTTGGTTCAGATGGTGTCAAGCGTGTGTGGCTCCAACCAGGTGAGGACTACAAAGACAAGTGTGTCTTGCCTACAGTCAAGCATGGTGGTGGGAGTGTCATTGTCTGGGGTTGCATGAGTGCTGCCAGCACTGGGGAGCTACAGTTCATTTTGGGAACCATGAGTGGCAACATGTACTGTGACATACAGAAGCAGAGCATGATTCCCCCCTTTCGTAGACTGGGCCGAGTATTCCAACATGATAACGACCCCAAACACCCCTCCAAGAACACCGCTGCATTGCTAAAGAAGCTGAGGGGTAAAGGTGATGGACTGGCCAAGCATGTCTCCAGACCTAAACCCTATTGAGCATCTGTGGGGCATCCTCAAATGGAAGGTGGAGGAGCGCAAGGTCTCTAACATCCACCATCTCTGTGATGTCATCATGGAGGAGTGGAAGAGGACTCCAGTGGCAACCTGTGAAGCTTTGGTGAACTCCATGCCCTAGAGGCTTAAGACAGTGCTGAAAAATAATGGTGGCCAAATATTAAAGCGTTGGGCCCAATTGGACATTTTCACTTAGGGGTGTACTCACTTTTGTTGCCAGCGGTTTAGACATTAATGGCTGTGTATTGAGTTATTTTGAGGGGACAGCAAATTTACACTGTTATACAAGCTGTACACTCACTACTTTACATTGTAGCAAAGTGTCATTTCTTCAGTGTTGTCACATGAAAAGAAAATGTAAGGAGTATACTCACTTTTGTGAGATACTGTATATAGGGAAGTCAATCATGAAAACACACCAGAATGTAGAAGAAATGATTGGGTCTGCAATGGGCAAGGTTGAATACTGACATCAGAAGGGGCAGAATGCAAGTCAGCTATGCCATAGTGGGAACATAGTGAACAAAATGTTTAATTATTATTATACAGGATTTATATAGCACCAACAGTTTGTGCAGCACTTTAGAATATATAGGAAGACAATACAGCAACAAAACAATTCAATACAAGAGGGCTGTAAAAGAAAAGTTCCTCAAAAGACAGGACTTTGAAGGACCATGAACACTCAGAAAAAAAAAAATATAGTAAAAAATACAATTTTTATTCATTTAACATCATATTATAAAACACATAATGACATTGTAATACACATAGAGTTGCAGCATATAAAAGAGAATGGAAGAGGCCCAAACCAACTACCAATTAAACAGATAAAATCCAACGCGTTTTGATATGTGAAGTAAAGGTCTTCTTCAGGGAAAAAGGGAGAGGGCTGAAAGGCTTCCATAAAAATACAAACAATCTCATGTGTTTGATGCTATTATGCACTGGAGATCAATCACAGATCTGCACTGTTAGGTTTATCCATTCGCCCCTCTCTTGTCTTGGCTCTCCATCCTCCTTTCTGGGCGGTACTTTGGTAGTGCATGGGATAAGTCTTGAACATGACCCAACATCTTGCTGTTCTATGTGGACTTTCCCATCCTCTTCTTCTTACCTTGAGTAATTGATCTCCAGTGCATAATAGCATCAAACACATGAGATTGTTCGTATTTTTTTGGAAGCCTTTCAGCCCTCTCCCTTTTTTCCTGAAGAAGACCCTTACTTCACATGTCGAAACGCGTTGGATTTTATCTGTCTAGTTGGTAGTTGGTTTGGGCCTCTTCCATCCTCTTTTATATGCTGCAACTCCATGTGTATTTCAATGTCATTGTGTGTTTTATGATACTATGTTAAATGAATACAAATTGTATTTTTTACTATATATTTTTTTTCTGAGTGTTCATGGTCCTTAAAAGTCCCGTCTTTTGAGGAACTTTTCTTTTACATGTTGTACAAGGGATGTGGATCTGACCTCGTTTTTCCCATCCAATTAGTCCTATCCACTTTTCGTCCAATACAAGAGGGTTGGGAGGGCCCTGCTTCTGCGAGCTTACAATCTAATAGGGAGGGGCTGGTAAAAAAAAAAGTAATAACTGTGAGAAAGGAACTGATGAGGGAAGTAGAAGATTTGGTTGTTAGCTGAAGGCAGGATAGGCCTCCCTGAAGAGATGAGTTTTCAGGGATCGCCTAAAAGTGGATAGAGTAGGAGATAACCGGACAGATTGGGGTAGTGAGTTCCAGAGGATGGGAGTGGCTCTGGAGAAATTCTGGAGACAAGCATGGGAGGAGGAGACAAGGGAGCTAGAAAGAAGGAAGTATTGGGAGCAGTGGAGAGGACAGTTTGGGTGATATTTGGAGACAAGATTGGTGATGTAGCTCGGGGCAGAGTTGTAAATGGCTATGTATGTTATTGTTAGTGTTTTGAATTTTATTCGTTGGGCAATGGGAAGGCAGTGGAGTGATTAGCAGAGAAGGGTGGCAGACATTTAACGGTTGGTAAGGTGGATGAGTCTGGCAGAGGAATTTATGATAGACTGAAGAGGGGATAGCTTGCGGAGAGGTATGTCAATGAGGAGGGAGTTACAATAGTCAAGGCGAGAGATAACAAGGAAGTGAATAAGATGCTTAGTGGTTTTAGCGATTAGAAAAGGGCCTATTTTGGAGATGTTATGAAGGTGAAGTCTACAAGATTTGGACAGCGATTGGATTTGGGGCTTAAAGGACAGGTCAGAGTCCAGGGTTACACCTAGCACCCTGGCATAAGTGGAGGGACTGATAGTGGTAATATTGATCTTGATGGAAAATTCAGGGGAGGGGGCACGGGCAGGATGAAATATTATGAGCTCAGTTTTACAAAGATTGAGTTTGAGGAAGTGGTGTGACATCCATGCTGATATGTTTGCTGCCTACTAATTATATTGCTTATAAGATCATTACCCGTTCTATTATGTGTGATGATAAAATAGCGCCTAAAAATTTTTTACACCAGTGGCCAGAAAGCTGCAGCCAAACCACTGTAGGAAATAGAGTCTACGTACGAAAATAGTGTGCTTAGCCTCAGCTAATGCTGACAGATGTATCTTCTACACTGAGAAGGCCAAACTACAAGACAAACCACAAGTGTGATTGCATCACTCAAGGAATGAGTATTATCACTGGTGGAACTGGCTGGACCAATACTTTGGGGAGCAGGAGAAACGCTTTGTATGCTTTCTTATTAGTTCACTGACAGCAATGAAACAAAACCCATTTTTACTTTATTAAACTGACAAGGTCTGTGCTGTACCAAGACTCTTGAGTGTGTATAAACAATGGAAAGACATTTAAGATGATTACCAAGTGAGATCCCCTGAGGAGGCTTTCTTGGGGTTTGATGTGAAAGAGAATAATTATTCTTAAAACAGCCTGACCTTTCAGGTATTATATTCCCAGACAATGCAGCCAAGAATCATTAATGCCATTTGAAATAAGAAAACAGACTTGTCAATCAGGAGAGCTGCTTACTGTAACTCATATTCGGTGTAAGGAGATTGAGGCATATTATGGCACAGCAGGTATGGACTGCTCACAGTATGTCCACAGTATGGGGCATCTGTTAGTGGATCTCAGTTAAAGTTGAAAGGTGAAAGGTTGAGGCAACAAAATATGCAATTCAAGCTTTTAATAAAACTTAAAGGATAGCTGTACTTTAAAAAGATATTAGCTTTTTTAATGTATTAATGGACACCATGCAACTTCACAAATATAAGCCCTTAAGTCTGCCTTTTCTTCTCTTGTACTTTGAGAGCAGTTATCACAAACCCAGGCCGGTGTAAACATTGCTCTGTTTATATACAGCCTGACTATCCAATGCACAGAGCAATATGCCTTAAAATAAACTTAGTGAAATGTGATCAAAAGATGATAAAACTGAACTCCAGGCAAACAGCTATATATACCAACAATATAACAATATATATGTGTGTGTATATATATATATATATATATATATATATATATATATATATATATATATATATATATATATATATATACACAGCATCTCACAAAAGTGAGTACCACCCCTCACATTTTTGTAAATATTTTATTATATCTTTTCATGTGACAACACTGAAGAAATTACACTTTTCTACAGCCATTAATGTCTAAATCGCTGGCAGCAAAAGTGAGTACACCCCTAAGTGAAAATGTCCCAGTTGGGCCTAATTAGCCATTTTCCCTCCCCGGGGTGTGAATGGGGAATGGGTGTGGTTAATTTGTTACCGCTTTCACTCTCTCATACTGGTCACTGGAAGTTCAACATGGCACCTCATGGCAAAGAACTCTCTGAGGATCTGAAAGAAAGAATTGTTTTTTTACACAAAGATGGCCTAGGCTATAAGAAGATTGCATGTGAAAAAAAAGAAGATTACCAAGACCCTGAAACTGAGCTGCAGCACAATACAGCGCTCCACACAGCGATTTAACAGGTCAGGTTCCACTCAGAACAGGCCTCGCCGTGGTCGACCAAAGAAGTTGAGTGCACATGCTCAGCGCCATATACAGAGGTTGTCTTTGGGAAATAGACATATGAGTCTAAGAGGTTGAAGAGGTGGGGGGTCAGCCTATCAGTGCTCAGACCATACGCCGTACACTGCATCAAATTGGTCTGCATGGCTGTCCCAGAAGGAAGTCTCTTCTAAAGATGATGCACAAGAAAGCCCACAAACAGTTTAAGCCCACAAACAGACTAAGGACATGAATTACTGGAACCATGTCATGTGGTCTGAAGACCAAGATAAACCTATTTGGTTTACATGGTGTCAAGTGTGTGGGGCAGCAACCAGGTGAGGAGTACAAAGACAAGTTTGTCTTGCCTATAGTCAAGCATGGTGGTGGGAGTGTTATGGTCTGGAGCTGCATGAGTGCTGCCGGCACTGGGAAGCTACAGTTTATTGAGGGAACCATGAATGCCAACATGTACTGTGACATACTGAAGCAGAACATGATCCCCTCCCTTCGGAGACGGGGCGGCAGGGCAGTATTCCAACATAACAAACCCAAACACACCTCCAAGATGGCCACTGCCTTGCTAAAGAAGCTGAGGGTAAAGATGATGGACTGGCCGAGCATGTCTCCAGGAGTCCAGACCTAAACCCTATTGAGCATCTGTAGGGCATCCTCAAATGGAAGGTGGAGGAGTGCAAGCTCTCTAACATCCACCATCTCTGTGATGTCGTCATGGAGGAGTGGAAGAGGACTCCAGTGGCAACCTGTGAAGCTCTGGTGAACTCCATGCCCAAGAGGGTTAAGGCAGTGCTGGAAAATAATGGTCGCCACACAAAATATTGACACTTTGGGCCCAATTTGGACATTTTCACTTAGGGGTGTACTCACTTTTGTTATGTGTCAAGTTGTACATTGTAGCAAAATGTCATTTCTTCAGTGTTGTCACATGAAAAGATATAATAAAATATTTACAAAAATGTGAGGGGTGTACTCAATTTTGTGAGATACTGTATATATATATATATATATATATATATATATATATATATAATCTTTTTTTTATAAGTAGTCACATAATCTCTGTTCTAAGCTGCATAATGGGCTTAGAGAGGTGGGGGGTGAAGAAACAGCAGAATACTGATCTTCCCAGTATTGCATGTACAAAAGTGTGTGTCAGCACAGCCGGGAAACTGACCCAATATAAGATGGATGGGCTCCCGTGCCTAGGGTGGTGAGTTTGCAATAGGAAAGCAGGGGGACTGGCAAGTATTTTACACAAAGGTAGCAATGCAAAGACAACAGTGTAATCTTTAAAGCAAGTACATGGTACAACAACTACATATCAGGAATATGAAATGTTTGGGTAACATTTTCTTTAACCACTTAAGGACCACCCACTGCATATACACTGCGGCAGGGTGGCCCTATTGCGTGAAACTTCGTACCCGTATGTCATTTCGTGCACGAGTCACTGTGGGCACGTCCGCCAGCCACCCCCGATCACTCCTCAGAGAGACAGAACAGGGATCTGCCAGTGTAAACAAAGCAGATCCCCGTTCTGTCAGGGGAGTACAGTGTGATCGTCTGTTCCTAGTGATTATAGGAACAGCGATCTCTTTGTACTCCCAGTGAGTCCACCCCCCCAACAGTTAGAAACACCTAACTAGGACACGCTTAACCCCTTGATCGCCCCCCCCCCCCCCCTAGTGTTAACCCCTTCCCTGTCAGTATCATTTATACAGTGATCAGTGGCTATTTTTAGCTCTGATCACTGTAATAATGTCACTAGTACCAAAAAAGTGTCAAAAGTGTCCGCCACAATGTCACAGTCCAGCTAAAAATCGCTGATCACTGCCATTACTAGTAAAATAAATAAATAATTAAAAATGCCATAAATCTATCCCCTATTTTTTTTAGACACTATAACTTTTGCACAAACCAATCAATATATGCTTATTGCAATTTTATTTACCAAAAATATGTCGAAAAATTATGTTGTCCTAAACTGATGAAGACATTTTGGGGTTTTTTTTGTTTTTTGGGGGGATATTTTTTATAGCAAAGTGTAAAAAATATAATTTTTTTTTTCAAAATTTTCGGCATTTTTTTGTTTATAGCGCAATAAATAAAAAACGCAGAGGTGATTAAATACCACCAAAAGAAAGCTCCATTTGTGGGGGAAAAAAAAGGACATAAATTTTGTTTGGGTACAACATCGCACGACAGCGCAATTGTCAGTTAAAGTGTCGCAGTGCCATATCGCAAAAAATGGCCCGGTCATTAAGGGGGCAAATCCTTCCGGTCCTTAAGTGGTTAAAGAGTTCTGCAACACAGCATGGCCCTGTCTGGCAGGGGAGGGGGCTTTATCTTTTTACTGTAACTGGACAGTAAAAGGAAGATTAGCAGGCTGATGATCTCATCTCTCTGCTCTGTATTACTATCAGCATGCTTTTAGTACTGCAGAACACCTGACTGTTTCCTTTTGCTGCTTCTCCCTCCCCCTGTTAAAACCCTGCTACACAGACTGTTAAGTAGCCAAGAGGCTGATACCAAGTCAGTTCAGGTACTTTCACATGCTTTCATGTAAAAATACATCTATGGATGTATTTCTGACGATTGTAAGCTCCTACATGGCAGGGACTGATATGAATGTACATTAAATGTGTAAAGCGCTGCCTAATTCGATGACGCTATATAAGTATCTGTAATAAATAACTAAATAACAGACCTGTATTAAAGTGATATTAAAGTGGAGGGCCACCCTAAAAAAAAAAAAATAACAAAATGTTCCTAAAAATCTGAAGAAAAAAAATGAAAAAATTTTTTTTTATAACTTACCAGAAATGGCTGTTGCTAGGCAGATCGCCCCCTAATCTGCCACTTCCTACACCGCGGTGATCTTCAGTGTTCTCCTCCTCGCATTGTCTTCTGGGGAATGGGGCGCGCTGTGTTCTGGGAACTGTGTGTGTCCCACAACACAGTGCGCCCCATTCACAAAGCGCTGCGTGACTCGCGCATGTGCAGTAGGAAACGGGCAGTGAAGCTGCAAGTCTCCACTGCCTGTTTCCCTTAGTTCGAATGACGACGCCGAGAGCCGAGGGACAGGTCGGCCTCGGGCTGCCGACATTGCGGGCACCAAGGACAGGTAAGTGTGCTTATTAAAAGTCAGCAGCTACAGTGTTTGTAGCTGCCGACTTTTTAAATTTTTTTTTTCAGCTGACCGAACCGCTTTAAAGGCATTTAAAAATAAATAAACATGTCATACTTACCTGCTTTGTGCAGTGGTTTTGCACAGAGCAGCCTGGATTCTCCTCTTCTCGGGAACCCCACCGGTGCTCCTGGCCCCTCCCGCTTGTCGAGTGCCCCCAGAGCAAATAGCTTGCTATGGGGCACCCAAGTAGGCTCACTCCCAAGCTGCTGCTCTGTGTGTCCATTCACACACAGAGCCATTGCTCAGCAACACCCCCTCTCTCTCCTCATTGGCTCATCGGCTGTGATTGACAGCAGCGGGAGCCAACGAGAAGTCCTCGGAGAGCCGAGGCTCTCGTGCACATCGTTGGATCACGATGGGGCTCAGGTAAGTATTGGGTAGGCTGCTGCCCAGAGAAGGTTTTTTACCTTCATTCAGAAAATGTATGAAGATAAAAAAAACTTTAGCCTTTAGAACCACTTTAATGTGTGTCCCTTTTATCTGCCTAGTGTTCAGCTGTAAGTTAGAAAGGAACGTTAAAGCTATGATTTTGATCATCTTATGTACAGTTCAGCTCTTGGCAGTTTGCTCCTGGTACTGACACACTTCTAGCCTCCAAGAGTCATTCTGCAGTGTGTTGGGTGCCTTGGAAGACGCCTGTTGTTACCTACTCTGTGCACCTGGCTACTGGCCGCTCAGGACTAAGCTCAGCTTTGTAAGTGGCCTTCACCTTGTGATATGCTACAATACTACAGTGTTGTAGTCTGATCACTAGTGGAGCAGAGGCTGGGGAAATGCAGTTTCCTGTGTGCAGTAAACTGGTGACATCATCTCAGCCAAGGCAAAGTCACTCATCTGGAACACAAGGACTGCTTTTATAGGAATAACAATAAAACTTTTTGGAAAAATTGTTTCCATAGGTGACATGTCGGGAGTTTATTCATGCAGGCTTGTAAAGCTACTAAAAGGTCTTCTGTAAGCACAACATTTTTTGTGGTAACGTCATATGTTCATTTTTCATTTAGAACCAGCCAGCACTTTCTAAATCACTTCATTAAAATCTGCAACAGAATAATACATGTCCGGTCTTTCTTTTCAGGTGAGCTTGGATTCCCGAGTGCGGGAAGTCATCAACCGAAACATGTTGGAACCCACACAATGCACTTTTGATGATGCCCAGCTCCAGATCTTTACCTTAATGCACAGAGACTCCTACCCACGTTTTATGAACTCTGTAATATACAAGAACCTTCTTCAAACCTTATCGGAGACCACTGCCGAATCTTAGTTTTTTGGGGGTTTTTTCTGTTTTGTGTTTTTATATTATTATTTTTATTGTTGTTTTTATTTATTTAAAACCAATGAAAAAAAAATGGATACTACACTTGGCAGGGAGTTTAGCACTATTGTGATATTTCCCTGAAATTTCAACTCAGGCATATTTTAATAAGGACTTCTGTAATATTATCTGCGGCTGAGGGCTCCTCGTTGCCAATGCCTGTTGCAGTTAGTTATCAATTTTAGTGATATTTTCCAAGTAAGAAAAAAAAAAAAGAGTTGGAAATGTTTTTAAATTATATGATAAATATAGTAGTTGTATTTTTACAACAGTAATTAGTATATATTCAAAGACGAGCATTACACAGGTGGAAGTGCCTTGCTGTGTTTATGTCTATTTCCTAGCACTAGATTGGATTAAAGACAAATATTCTGTCCAGAACAAGATTTATTTACTAGGGAGGGTACTTCCACTTGTCTTCGGGGATATACAATATATGCTTGTGAGTATGTGAATATATAGATATTTATACTGTATATATGCACACATACGTGACACAAGCAGAGGACAGTCTTGAATTCATGAGATCCACTGGCATGGAAGAATCCTGGAATTTTGTTGAAGGCCTGGGATTCTGATATCAAAATGTAATTTGTGTATATTTTAAAGGCTGGTTTTGAATAATGACTCACTGCTTCTCTTGTGCAATGGGAGAAACTAAAGAAACAATGAACATGGACATTTACATCCTTTAGAAAAAAGAAGACAAATGTCTGAACTGTAATAAAGCACAATAGTTTTACTGGAGTAGTGGTGTTTTTTTTTTTTTTTGTTTTAATGATCTGGGCCCTATATGTAAAACAACATACAGTAAAACCTCGGATTGCGAGTAACGCGGTTTACGAGCGTTTCGCAATACGAGCTGTTTTTTTTTTTTTTTTAAATCCTGACTCGAGTGTTGTCTCGCAAGACATGCAGGATTCAAGCCTCTGGGGTGTGAAGTACTGCATTTGGCTAGAGGTTCCGGGGCGCCGGTGACACTCCGTTCCCGAGTGTCTCCGTTCCAGCCAATCACAGCGAACCCCCGGAAATAACTCTGGGAGACATGTCGCGCCGGTCACAGCGGTGTGTGGGGATTGCTGCAACAGCATCCATCTAAGGTAAGTATTTCATAATGAGCTAGTATGCGATGGATACTAGCTCATTATGCCTTTGTCTTACAGGGTTTTTTTTAGTTTTTGTTTGGGAGGGTTTTTTTTGGGGGGGGGGAGTTTACAACCACTTTAAGTGCAAACAACATGGGGATGTTTAAAAAGAAAAAAAAAAAACGCTGGAACTCCGCTTTAAGCAGCACATACATGATTCATTTGTTTTTGTTCAACCAGCATGGTTGAATTAAAAAAAGATGTCTCGATTGCCCCATCTACGCACACAATTGATTGATTGAGTGATTGGTTAATTTTCTAATGTGCACTGCAAATGCACTTTAAGGCTGGGTTTACACTTTTGCGAATTGAATGCGGCTTTCCCTCTCTATGAAGCCCGTTCACACATCTCCGGGATGGCCGCGGAGTACACTGCAGAACGGTCCTGTGCATCTTTGGCTCAATTTCAGGTCCAAATTCAGGCAACAATTTGGACCTGATTCACCCCTGAAACGGTGTACAGGGACGCACCGGACCCCTGCTGTGAGCCAAAATAAGTCTAAGTGCAGTTGCTCTAGATCTGAGGGGAAGCTCCGAAATGAGGGGAAGCTCTGCTGGTTTCTATCATCCAATTATGTACAAACAAAAATGTTGTTTTTTATTTTCATTGCATTTGATTGGGTATTCTTTTGCAAAGTGAAGATTTACCTCATTTACTAAGCTCTGAAGCAACTGCACTTTCAGTGCACAATGTATTTTCCTTTAGTAAATCAACCCCTATGTGTCAAAGTGGATGGGGAATCACTCCTATTGCATTCGGACAGCGGGGAGGCTTCTCCACTATCAGAATACACTGATAGTCACTGCTGGCTTTAGCTAGAGGCGCTGATTGTGCGGACATTTTCCAACAGGTTGGTTGTACAGAAGTTGATTGGTAAATCGACTTCTGTACAACCAGCATGTCCCTACATGGATCGAAATTCAGCCGATTTCTTCTGAACCAAACAAATTTCAATCCGAGGCTCAAGGTTTTTTACCTTCATGTATTCTGTGAGCAGTGGCTTCCCCAACCTCCCTAATACTTACCTGAGCTCCCTCTCGATCCAGCGAAGTGTACGAGAGCTGAGCTTCTCCCAGGTCTCTCATTCCTCATTGGCTCCTCCTGTCAATCACAGCCAGTGAGACAAAGAAGAGAGAGTGGGGGTGGGGTCGAGCTGCCGCTCAATCTGTCTTATGGACAGATAGAGCGATGCTCAGGAGCGAGCATGCACCAGTGCCCCCAGAGCAAGCAGCTTGCTATTGAGGCACTGACTGAAGAGGAAGATCCTGAAGCGCCGGTGGGGGACCCGAAAAGAGGAGGATTGGGACTGCTCTGTGCAAAACCACTGCACAGAGCAGGTAAGTATGAAATGTTTGTTATTTTTTTTTTTTTTAAATGAGCCTTTAACCCTTTCGCTGCCAGAGCCGTTTTTGCATGGGTTTTTTTTTTGCACACAGGTTTAAAAAATTATTTTAGGCCTGAAGATTACACAAAACCCACAAATATATATTTTATGAAAGCAGATACCCTAGAGAATGAAATAGTGTCAGTTCCAATTTTTTATGTCACACGATATTACTGCAAAGGTCTAGGACTTTCAGTAAAAAATACAACGCGAATTTTAGGGCAAACAAACGCAATAAATTACTCAACATTTTTGGTAAAATATAAAAGACGAGGTTGCGCCGAGTAAATGGATACCCAACATGCCAAACCTTAAATTTTTGTGCGCCCGTGAAATGGCGTCAAACTTTAGTACCCTATATTTTCTAAAGGCGACGCTTCAAAGGCCCCCTATAGGTATCAGTTTAGTGTTACGGTGGAGGTCTTGTGTTAGAATTATTGCTCTCACTCCGGCGTGCACAGCGATATGTAACATGTGTATCGCAATCGACATTGCGTAGGCACCCCGACGCACGCGTTTACGTTGGTGCTTGTGTATATGTGGAGGGGGCCTCAAAAATTTGGGGGGGGGGGGATTTTTTGTGCTTGGGTGTAACTTTATTTTATGCATCTTTTTTTTCATCACATAGGGGACAAAAAGTCCCCTATGTGATGTTTTTTATTTGGTAACAGGTTCTCTTTATTGAGATATGCAGGATCTAAAAGACCCTGCATGTGTCCCCTGTACTCCACTAAATGTTTTTCAATGCAGATCGCCTGCAGAAACGTCTGAGCTAGCCGGGGACACCGAGAGCTTGACCCGGAAGTGACATCAGAGATGTGGCTTTTCGGGTCACAAGAAGAAGGGGAGGAGAGCGGATGTGTATCCACTCTTCTCATTCCCCTCCAGCTGCCTGCACCCGCCATGGAGCTCCCGGGCCCACCGATGGGCAAGTGGAGCCCGCCAATGGGCAAGCCCAACTCCAACTAACACTTTTTTAGGCAGTTAATGCAGGAAATTTTTTCTTCAAGAAGAAAAAGTGTAATGCCCCGTACACACGAGCGGAATTTCCGTCTGAAAAATCTTGGATGGTTTTTCCGATGGAATTCTGCTCAAGCTTGCCTTGCATACACACGGTCACACAAAAGTTCTCTGAACTTTCGACCGTCAAGAAAGCGGTGACGTACAACACTACGACGAGCCAAGAAAATGAAGTTCAATGCTTCCAAGCATGCGTCAAATTGTTTCCGAGCATGCGTAGGAATTTTGCGCGTCGGAATTGGTACAGACGATCAGAATTTCCGATCGGAACTTTTTCTGACTGAAAAATTGAGAACATGCTCTCAATCTTTTGCTGGTTGGAATTCCGCCAGCGAAAGTCTGATGGAGCATACACACGGTCGCATTTTCCAACCAAAAGCTCTCATCGGTCTTTTGCTGGCCGAATTTCCGATCGTGTGTACGGGGCATAAGATGTATTAAACCCAAAAACAAAAATGTAATATATTGCAGCTTACCAATCCTTTTTTTCCTGGTGATCCCACCTGCAACACACTTCCTGTCTTATGGTGTCTGCATTCTGGATGAAGAAGTAAAGCAGACACCTTTGGACAGCAGCAATGTCAATCTGGGGAGAGGGTGGTGTTAACTTAGCAGATTTAGATAGGCACGACTAACAAATTGAAGCCAAACTCCAGCTAACACTTTATAAGCAGCTACAGCAAACAGTCTTTTTCCTTTTGGAATAAAGGTTTTACATAAATGAATAAAGGCTGACCATTGTGAGCACCCCTGTCAGTGTTAAATTATTTGTCTTGGGGCGTGTCCTGACTATGGAGGGGTGAGGACGTGTGACTCCGCAGCTCCGTCTCACTTCCGCTCTTGAGCACCGCTAAGGGAGAGAATCTGACCCCATCCACGGCTCAGAATGTCACAGAGGAGTCGGGCATCTTCACAACCGCAGCGGACCGATCGAACAAAACAGGGGCAGCTAGAATCTTTCTTCCCCGGGACCAGCGGGCGGGACCAGCGGGCGGGACCGCGAGGCTCCAAAGATGGCGCCGGCTGTAAAGGCCCAGAAAACATCCAAGGCCTCACAGAATGCTGGCACACGTTCTAATCGACTGGCCTGTTCGCCCATACCATCACCAGGGTCGGTAAGTGAATCGCCCCCCCGGCCTCCCCAGGCGCTCCTTCATCCCCTGATGGCGATCCTGAAGTTCCAGACCCCCTGGATGAGGTGGACATCAGGCGCCATATTTGGTCTCTGCCCACAAAAGCTGACCTAGAGCGCTTCGCTGACAGGGTAGAGAAGGCCCTCAAAGAAGATATAGCTCAGCTTAAAGCTGATATCTCACATCTAGGAGGCAGAATGGAATCTCTGGAGCAGAGATTTGAGGAAGCACTCCCAGTCATCTCTATGCTGCAGGACAAGTGTACCACTCAGAACCATCAGATCGAGGCCCTGCTCTGGCCTCCACGACATGGAGAATCGCAGCCGCAGGGGCAACATCAGAATTCGGGGGTTATCTGAAGCAACTGGTGCTAGGGACATTATTCCCACCCTGGAAGGGATCTTTAGGGAAATCTTGGAACTACCTGCCACAGCTACAATAGAAATTGATCATGCCCACAGGGCCCTGAAGCCTCCCTCTCAGGATGTCAATAACCCAAGAGACATTATCTGCAAGCTGCACAGATATACTCTCAAGGACCGTATAATGCAGAAAATGCGCGGTAAGCCCTATTTTGACTTTGATGGCACACATTTGGCCTGTTACCAGGACATTTCCAGACGTACTTTAATGCAGTGCAGATCTCTTCGCCCCCTTCTGGTAGCTATCCAAGAAGCAGGCCTGCAATATAGATGGGGCTTCCCCTTTGATTTACCAAACTTTCTTTCCTCCCTGGACTTGGATCCGGTAGACTTCCCCGACTAGAGAGGAATACCTGATTTTTCTGCCACCAAGCTCCCACCATCCCAACCATGGCAGTCCGTCAATCGCAGGAACCGTAGAAGGAGTCGCAGACGACAACCATCGGAATCCTCGGCCGACCCTATCTCCGCCAGGAGAATAGAATAGAATAACCCTCTAGGACGGAGAGATTTCATCTTTTGACTGTCAATTTAGAGACATCTCTATGTCACCGCCTTGGAGCGAAACTTATTCCTACATACCCACACTGCCATGATAATTTCATCTATAAGTAACTTAATTGTCCCCCGATCCCCCAAATTTTTCTAGTCAGGGGTAACATTCTCGATTCCCACCTACACCACACACTATTAGAGGTGGTGGGCGGGGCTGGGGACCCCTTCGCCCTTCTCCCATGTTAGTCCACATATCCCCTCATAGGACACCCTTTTCTACTTTAGGGTATTGATCCCCATTGGGATCTTGAGACAGGGTTCGGGACCCCCCCCCCTAAATGGGGGACGGAGTCCCGAATATGGCCTGTAGTTGTTTTACAGGTATTGATGGCTTTGCTATATTGTTTCATTTGTTATGTTTTTCGTTATTGTCTTACATGTTCTTTTTTCTTCCCCCTTTTTTTTTCCCCCTTTTCTTCCCCCTTTTCTCTCCCTTCCCTTCCCTCTATCCTCCCCTTCATTTACAGGAGTGAGGTACCACTTCGTCGTCCGCATCGTGTGTACCACCACCCTGAAATTCTTACTCGCCTCCATCTCCTCTTATGGCTACGTTACAGGTAAGCTCATATAATGTCAGAGGGCTCTGTTCCCCACATTAACGCAGTAAACTCTGGAGAGAGTTAAAAAGATTAAAAACGCAAGTGGTTTTCCTTCAGGAGACCCATTTCACACCCCAGTCTCTTCCTAAATTACCTACACATCTTTTCAATCAGTGGTTTACTAGCACCTCCCCGACGGCAAAGTCTAAGGGCACGGCTATTGCAATCCACAAGAATCATCCCTTTCAACCCCTAGAAAATAAAATAAACCTCCAAGGTAGATATGTTTTCTTGAAAGGTAATATTGCAGGGCAGAAGTATACGTTTGCGACACTCTACGCCCCCAACACTGATCAACTCACCTTCATTGACTCTACTCTGACACTTCTAGCAGACTTCAGGGAAGGCCTCCTGATTCTCAGAGGGGTCTTCAGCATAAGCCCAGACCCCTTACTGGACACGTCCCACGTGAGATCCCCACATTCTTATGCTCAAGCACTTCCGCAAGACCCTTCAATCTCATCTACTGATAGATTGCTGGCGGGTATTGCACCCTTCAGATCGTGATTATAGTTATTACTCTAAGATACATGACATTTATACTCGTATTGACCATATTTACGTAGACCGCCACACTCTGCAATTCCTCCAAACAGCGTCTATCGGGAACATTTCTATCTCGGACCACACCCCGTCCCAGCGGCCTTTGCCCTGTCTTCGGGCAGGCACAAGACCTGGACATGGAGACTAAACGGCAATTTAGTCTCTGACACTTTAACTCATTACTTCAGAGAGAACCTATCTGACGACATAAGTGGAGGGATAATCTGGGAGGCCCATAAGGCCGTGGCTAGAGGAGAACTAATCTCTCAAGGGACAAGACTTAAGAAGGAACACCAGGCTGATTTTCTAAGAGTACACACAGCTTTGCAAAAAGCTGAACTCCAACATAAAACGAATGGGAGCCCCGACGCGTTAAAAAAACTTACGGAATTACGTAAATTGTTCCTCCGCCTTTTAGATAGACAAACTAGGAAACAATTCCGCTACATGTCCCACAAATTCTATGAGCAGGGGAACAAATGCGGACGGATGTTAGCGCGGGCACTCAGGAAGAGACAAGCACACACATACATGCAACAATTACGATCTACCTCTGGACTGCTGACGGTGCAGTCTTCTAAGATTGCTTCAGGATTTCGAGACTATTATGCTACGTTATATAATTTGGATTCCGAGCTCCCTCCTAATGCGTGTGATGCTAGGCAACACGCGATACAGAAGTACCTCTCCTCAGCTGGCCTTCCTTCGCTTACTGATGACCAAGTTCTGGCTTTGGAACTCCCTGGCTGAGATAGGGGCGACGGTGGAATCCTTGCCCAATGGAAAGAGCCCTGGCCCGAATGGGTTTACTAAAGAATATTATAAAACTTTCCTCCCCCAATTAGCAACTCCTATGAGCAAATACTTTAACTCCATAGCAGATGGTAAAGACATCCCTTCAAAGGCCCTATTGGCCCACATCACTGTGATTGCGAAAGAGGGCAAGGATCCCGCCTTCCCCCAAAGCTGTCGCCCCATCTCACTCCTTAACCTAGACATAAAACTACTGGCAAAAATTTTAGCTAACAGACTTAAACGCCTCCTACCAGGAATTATCCACCCAGACCAGACAGGATTCATAACAGGCAGAGAGGCCAGAGAGAATTCACTTAGAGCAGTCCAACTTATCCATTGGGCCCGTTCACGTCCAGACCCACAGCCTTATTTGATCTTATCAACAGACGCGGAAAAAGCGTTCGATCGTGTTGACTGGTCATATCTTAGAGCAGTACTCGAATCACTGGGCCTAGGCCCGAAAATGCTGACATCGGTGCTAGCACTATATTCTATGCCATGTGCACAAGTTAAGGTTAATGGGACACTTTCTTCCCGCTTCCCCATTAGAAACGGCACGAGACAGGGGTGTCCCCTATCGCCCCTGTTGTTCGCTCTAGTGCTGGAGCCACTACTCCGCACTGTGAGAGCCAACCAGAACATCACGGGACTTCAAGTGGGAAGTACGGAACACAAACTCTCTGCATATGCTGATGACGTTCTGTTCCACCTTTCAAACTCCCTAATATCATTGCCCAATCTAATGAAGGAACTGAAGCTGTTTGGATCAATTTCCAACTTCAAAATTAATTTCACAAAATCTGAAATTCTTCCCATTTGTCTACCTCCCCACTTGACTGCGAGCCTCAAAACTGCTTTCCCTTTCGCCTGGACCACTTCTTCATTACGATACCTTGGTGTGAGACTCACAGATCGTTTTGATACCTTATATGCGGCTAACTATCCCCAACTGTTGACCACGATCAAAGAGGACCTTTCGCTCTGGACACGGACTGCCTTTACGTGGCTAGGCCGAGTGAGCATTATAAAAATGAATGTACTGCCCCGAATACTTTTTTATTTGCAAATGTTGCCGATCCCCCTTCCCAAGGTCTTCTTTGATCGTCTGTCCAGCACGTTATCTGACTTTGTTTGGAACACGCACAAACCTAGAATAGCTTTGCGGACGCTTAAACGCTCGAAAAGAGAGGGTGGCCTCGGTATTCCTGACATAAAACGATACTATCGAGCCACAGTCCTTCAGAGGATACTTAACTGGCGTTTCCATACACACTCAAAACTATGGGTCACCTTGGGGAAATCCCTGGCAGGCAGGAACCTAGCTTATGCACCGTGGTTGCCCCGAGGGTATAGGGGGCTATCTGAAACGACTTCTCCACTGACGACACAGGTGTTGTCGGTTTGGGATAGAATTAATCCTTTGCTGAATTTGGCCCCCTCATGTCCCCGCTGGCGCCGCTAGGTGGATATCAATGGTTCCCTCCAGTGGAGCAAATGGCCTTTTTTGAGCCATGGGTGGACGATGGGAACGCTAGTTGTGGTAAATTCATGAGAGACGGCAAAATAATGTAGTACGAAGACTTACCGGTGGGACGCAAAGGCCCACCACTTAACTTTTGGAGGTACAGACAGCTCCATCATTTCTTCGAGAAACATGGTCACATGATTAGGGATCCCTCCACCTCCACCCCATACGAACGCCTCTTCACTGAAAAAGAGCCTGTCCCTCATATGGTGTCTGAATTATACCGACTCCTAGGTTCTGCCGCTCACAAACTAAACCCGCCTATATCAGACGATGGGAAAATGACTTAGGACAGGAATTTACGGAAATACAACTAAACCATTTATTCTACCTTACCCACTCATCCTCTATAGACTCCCAAACCCTAGGAAACAAACTTTAAGATAATGTCTCGCTGGTACCGTGTGCCGGCGGACTTGGCCTGTATATACCCAGCTGTGTCAGAAAAATGCTGGCGAGGATGTGGTCACCAAGGAACTCTTATACACATATGGTGGGACTGCCCCTTAATCAAACCCTTTTGGGAAGAAATACGAAACCAAATAAAAACTATAACAGATATGGGAGGTTCCTTTCTCTCCAAAGCATTTTCTACTGCATGTACCTCCGACTTCGCTTCGCCAATATAAAAAAACTGTGCTGCCCCACCTGATAAACACAGCAAGACGCCTAATCCCCATTCACTGGAAAAAATCCAGTATTCCTAACAAGGAACAGTAGATTGCTAAGGTAAATGCAGTGAGAGAGGCTGAGGACTGGATAGCAACCTGCCGAGGTTCCCGAGAAAAATACTCCTTGATTTGGGCACCTTGGAATGAATTTGTTTCCGACCCTAACCAGGTTCCCTCCAGGTTAGACACTGCTCTACTAGAGCTGGCAGGCCCCTCTCTTTCTCTACCCGTAGAACAGTGAGATCCTAAAGATAGAGACTGGGTCTCCAGATATGCCACGACAATGGAATTCGGACATAGGAGAGTGATGAGATTGGTGTGGTGCACTCGGTGTGGACGAACCCTCCATCTGAAATACAGGTACGCTTTGGTAGCTCCTTGTCCTAACCCTCTCCCCTCCTCCCCGTTTTTCTTTTCTTTTCTTTTGTCTTACTTTTATACCCTCCAAAAGTTGACAGTTTTGTGGCCATTTAACTACTGGTTGGGTAAATAAGTGATTGAGTTGGTGTTGGACATGGACCCTGCAAAACCTCCATGTCCATGAGACTGACCCCTGATGTTGCAGAGGAATTGGTATCCCTGTTGGATAAACAAGCTATTCTTGTTCATTATTCGGTTCACCTGGCAGTGGGGGGCAGGGGGCGGTTTGCTGAAGACCACAGAGTCCCCCCCCTCTGCCCTGATCGCATGCTAAAGAACCACATACTCAAACTCCAAAGTGGATGACCAACCTTCCGACTCATTGCTCGTGAATGTGCCGTTCGTGGCACAACGGGCTAACACCTCACTTATCCTTACAGTCTTCATAACGATGTTAGAACTGACTACTCCTATACTCCCATAGCAGTCCCCAACCGGAACGTGCCACTCAGTAAATGTATATGAGACCAATAGAATTACTATTGTGATACATACCTCTGCTCATCCGAAGTAACTGAATAGATACAATGTAAGAGACCCTGCGAGGTCAGAATTCATATTTTTACCAAAGATTGCTAGACATGTCAAGTTATGTGTTTTCTTTAATTAAATAAAATACTGATTACAAAAAAAAAAAAAAATATTTGTCTCAGCCCTCTAACTGTTACTTTGCACAGCTTGGTCTGTTAAAGGAGGGTGGAAAACAATAGACTTATTGGCTGGATCATCAGGGTGAAAATAAAAGGAAAAAATCCTAAAAAAGAAAACAAATTCAGCCACCACATTTAAGAATAGGCAAGCTGCAATTTAATACATTTTTTTTAGGGTTTAATACTGCTTTAAATCACATCAATAAAAGCAGGCAAAGGTAAGCACCCCCACCTGTAAACGGTTTTTTTCACAGCTCTATTTGCTAGACAGCTTGCCTGTTAAAGGACATGGAAGACTAATGGATCTACTCCCAGGATCAACAAAGTAATAAAACAATGTAATGGGGGACTCAGGAAAACAAAAATTTCTGTTAATGCAAACTACATTATATACATAATGTTTTATTTTACCCATGGTTACACTTTAATGTCATGGATCTAAGGAGTAGTGCCAGACCACCCTTTCAGAACTGCTTAATGGAAACCTATATCAATATATTTAATATATTTAATATATTACCTGACTGTCTTCCGGTGGCATACCCTTCTTTAACTGCAAGTCATTTTCGCAAAGAGAAATTATGTAGCTGCTACAAACAGTGCTAGAAAATCATCAGCATTAGCACAAGGTTTGCACGTTACACTGTAATATTCTATCTCCAAAATTTAAACCAACAAACCAATATTAAAACAGGACATTTGTTGTTCACTGTCAAAACCATAATGGCAGATGCACAATATTTATACTACCACAATAGTAAAATATTATTAAAAACAGTCCCCGTTATTCCATAGCTCCTACAGAATCTAGCAAGCACTGCAATATCCACATACAGTATCTCACAAAAAATTAGTACACCCCTCACATTTTTGTAAATATTTTATTATATATCTTCATGTGACAACACTGAAGAAATGACACTTTGCTACAATGTATAGTAGTGAGTGTACAGCTTGTATAACAGTGTTATAACCCTCTTGGGCATGGAGTTCACCAGAGCTTCACAGGTTGCCACTGGAGTCCATGATGACATCACAGAGCTGGTGGATATTAGAGACCTTGCGCTCCTCCACCTTCCATTTGAGGACGCCCCACAGATGCTCAATTGGGTTTAGGTCTGGAGACATGCTTGGCCAGTCCACCACCTTTACCCTCAGCTTCTTTAGCAAGGCAGCGGTCATCTTGGAGGTGTGTTTGGGGTTGTTATGTTGGAATACTGCTCTGCCGCCCAGTCTCTGAAGGGAGGGGATCATGCTTGGCTTCAGTATGTCACAGTACATGTTGGCATTCATGGTTCCCTCAATAAACTGTAGCTCCCCCAGTGCCAGCAGCACTTATGCAGCCCCAGACCATGATACTCCCACCACCATGCTTGACTGTAGGCAAGACACAGTTGTCTTTGTACTCCTCACCTGGTTGTGGCCACACACACTTGACACCATCTGAACCAAATAAGTTTATCCTGGTCTCATCAGACCACAGGACATGGTTCCAGTAATCCATGTCCTTAGTCTACTTGTCTTCAGCAAACTGTTTGCGGGCTTTCTTGTGCATGATCTTTAGAAGATGCTTCCTTCTGGGACAACAGCCATGCAGACCAATTTCATGCAGTGTGCGGCTTATGGTCTGAGCACTGACAGGCTGACCCCCCACCCCTTCAACCTCTACAGCAATGCTGGCAGCATTTATATGTCTATTTCCCAAAGATAACCTTTGGATATGACGCTGAGCACATGCACTCAACTTCTTCGGTCGACCATAGTGAGGCCTGCTTTGAGTGGAACCTGTCCTGTTAAACCGCTGTATGGTCTTGGCCACCATGCCGAAGCTCAGTTTCTGGGTCTTGGCAATCTTCTTATAGCCTAGGCCATCTTTATGTAGAGCAACAATTCTTTTTTTCAGATTCTCAGAGAGTTCTTGAGGTGCCATGTTGAACTTCCAGTGACCAGTATGAGAGAGTGAGAGCAATAACACCAAATTTAACACACCTGCTCCCCATTCACACCTGAGACCTTGTAACACTAACGAGTCACATGACACTGGGGAGGGAAAAGGGCTAATTGGGCCCAATTTGGAAATTTTCACTTAGGGGTGTACTCACTTTTGTTGCCAGTGGTTTAGACATTAATGGCTGTGTGTTGAGTTATTTTGAGTGGACAGCAAATTTACACTGTAATACAAGCTGTACACTCACTACTTTACATTGTAGCAAAGTGTAATTTCTTCAGTGTTGTCACATGAAAAGATATAATAAAATATTTACAAAAATGTGAGGGGTGCATTCATTTTTGTGATATACTGTATATCTGGTTTAAACAAAATAGTAGTACAATGTTTAGATCAGCGGTGGCTGGTCCAAAAGGGGCACAGGGGCACCACCCCCCTAATCTCCATGCGGGGCGCCGGACGGATAGATTTCTACAAGTTTTTTTTTGTGTTTGTTTTTTAAGCACATGATCAAAAAGGTTGGTCCATTAGTTTTAGAAATGGACACTTTTAGGAGTGCTGATCCACAGCTACACTTATTGGTTTCTCCTACAATCGACGAGAGAAACCACTGAATACAGAAGGGGACTTGAACATTAACACTCACAATAGGATTGGTTTCTAAAAAGACTTCAGTTGGCAATACCCGTTCGGTGGCAGGGGCAGCAGGAGCTTCTGACTAGCTATAATTGTGAGGCTCCTGGTGCCCAGCATGTGGCCCTTTGGAACCTATTGTGTGGACATTGGACCCCATCAGTCTGTGGTGGGATTGAGATTATTGATTTGTGAAGAGATAATAGCCGTGATCTCTGGCCTCGTGCAACAATTCCCCAGTCTCTCACTGTTTTCTGCATGTCTTAGGTCCCCAACTAAACCTGTAGCCTATAGCATATTCACAGGCTTTGAACATCATTTCCTCTAATAAGCATTACACTTTATATGTTGTACAGCATGTGCTGCCCTTTGGTGATCTCAAGGGCTGCATTTAAAGGGGTTGTAAAGGTAATTTTTTTATTTGCTAATTAGCTTCCTTTAAGCTAATGCAGTGCTAGTTCACTTACCTGCTCCTTCTGGTTCTCTGCTAAATGTCACAAATCCTTCTTTGAAATCTTCACTTCCTGTTGTTCTTTATGGAGCTTGCCACCGTCATTCGAGCCGTTGTTCCTGGTGGTTAGTGATCGTGCTCGCCCCCTCCCTAGGACTACAGCCCTGCGTGGAGACGCTCTCTACATATCAGAGAGACACAGGGGCTGGGGGTTAGTGGGCGTGTCTACGACGCTGCATCGTCACAGGGGCTGGGGAGGCAGGAATGGGGAGGCGCGCTGGGAAGGCTGGGGCAACGTGTGAACGAGAATGTTGTTCGTTCTCGTTACAAGAAATGTACAAAAATGGCACTGCGTATGCGCGGTGCCGCTAAGCACATTGGGAAATGTAGTTCCGTCGTTGCCGTGACGCTGCTGTAATGCACGCGCACCGCAAACCAGGAAGGAGAAGAATGAATCGCTGTGGCATAGCCGGAGGACGATTTTTAGATACATATTTCACTGGTAACTAAAAATTTTGTGAGGAAATCATACAATTCTTATAATTAAGTATGTAATTGACAGTGGTAATAGATGAAAAAAAAATTATGTTTACAACCCCTTTAAGTCCCCCTACGCCTCGTAAGTTTACAACCACCTCTATGTGGTGTCTATTGAGAACAGCAAAAATTGGAGAGAATTGGAAAACTATTTGAGAAAAAGCTTGAGTTGGAGATAAAATACTGACACAGGGAAAATGTAGGCGTCTAATTGTTTAGTTAAATAACTTCTTCAGGTTAAACACACCGTTCTAAGCCCCTAGTAATATTTATGTAATGTATTTGCTGTAATATCTAAATTGAAGTTGAATCTTGCTTAAATAACATGCAAACTACATTTAAAAGTATATATCAAGCAAAAACTTTTTTTAAAAGTGTGTGGGTGGGTGGGTTAAGCTGGCCATAGACAGTTGGAATCTCAGCCGGTTCAGCAGGGACCAGCTAAGATTTAAACCATGTATGGGCCTGTCAGATTTTTCATGAGATTATTGCCAGCGACTTTAGCCGCTAGCAATAATCACTGTGTGTTCTCCTGGCCGGGACAGCCGCCCACCCGCCAGGAGAACACAATAGCTCTGCGGGAGGGATTCTCCTCATAGTTGCAGGAAAGAAAATCACATCATCTATGGCCAGCTTTAGAAGCTGGCTGATCTTTATCAGTCTGTCTCCCTGCTGGGGAAATTCGCCCTCTCTATTGTCCTGTGACCACAGTCGGTGCTGCAGAAAATGATAGGAAATATCATTTGTTTAAGTTGTCACAAGAATAGGAGGCGAAGGAAAATCTTCCTAAGGGAAGTCTGTTCTGGAGACAACGAAGAGGGGCTATCTCTGTGCTCTGTTACATTCTGCTGTCTCTCTCTTAATGGCAAATAAAGAGAAGTCTACCCAAGTGGACACAGAAAAAAAACTGACAAGTATTAAAATGATTTGGCTTTACAAACCTTTTAAAGCGGAACTAAAGTCTTCAGTACTTACCTCTCCTTCAGCTGCCCAAGGTCTTTTGCTTGCATCTTCTACTAGCTTCTTCTGGGTGCCAGGCTGCGGCCATCTTTATTGCGTGAGATGATATCACTCCTGTACTCTGTGCTGGAATGTAAACTGAGATGCACATACGATTAACCTCATAAGTGTGCTGATGTTCAATCCACAGATTGGGGTGGGTCCTTGACCAAAGTGTTAAAGTTTATCTCCACTTTTGCAGCCAAATTGAGATAATACATACATAGTTACATAGTTAGTAAGGTTGAATAAAGACACCAGTCCATCCAGTTCAACTTGAGTGAGCACCCACAATTGTCCCCATCCCCGCACATTGCGTCCCATCAAGATGCCCATCCACTATATTATTATTTTTTATATATTTAAGGTACCCATGTAGCACCATCAATCTATGCAGTGCTCCACACACACCCACACCGGTCCCCACCCCCAAGGGGTCTGCAATCCAAGGTCCCCAACTCACACCCATATACACCAGGGCCAATTTTTGGACAGAAGCCAATAAACCTAACAGCATGTCTTTGGAGTGTGGGAGGAAACCTGAGTACCCGAAGGAAACCCACGCAGGCACAGGGAGAACATGCAAACTCCAGGCAGGTAGTGTCGTGGTTGGGATTTGAACCAGTGACCCTATTGCTGCTAACCACTACACCACTGTGCTGCACATGCTTTATTTGTGTTACATGTTCCCAATCACATAGCATAACTTAAAGAAAATTTAAATGAAAAATTGCATCTTACCTTCTTTAGATGCTCTGTTCTGGATCCTCTGGGAAGAAAAAAGCTGAGTTTGTCATAATTAACCCTGTTTGTACTATGCAGGCAGATCTTTATGGTCAATTGTAAGTAGATTTGAATACTGTCTATCCAAATGAAGAGTTAAAGGTTCAGAGGTTGGGCTTCTTGCATTTTATGTTAAGACTGACCTAGGACAGACTCACTCTGACATTGTTCAAAAAAACCTTACAGTCGGCCATGACACATTTTGAGAAACATCAAAAAGGAAAGAAATAATAAAAAGGAATTAATTGTGCTGTGTGCATGGGGACACATAACAAACATTTAGTGGGGTTTTCTCAAATGTGACATAAAAAATTGGAAATATGCTTAACCACTTGCCGACCGCCTCACGCCGATATACGTCAGCAGAAGGGCACGTACAGGCATATTAACGCACCTGTACGTTGCCCTTTAAGTAGCGGGCACGCACGCGCGCGTCGCAAGCTGCGTGAGTGTGAACGCCGGCCCCGCGGACTCGATGTCCGCGGGGATACCCGCAATCGTCTCACAGAGAGGAAGCATTTCCCTGTTCTTCCTAGTGACAGGACACTGATCACAGCTCCCTGTAATTGGGAACGGTGATCAGTGTCGTGTCACACATAGCCCAGCCCCCCACAGTTAGAATCACTCCCTAAGACACACTTAACCCCTACAGTGCCCCCTAGCTGTTGACCCCTTCACTGACAGTCACATTTACACAGTAATCAACGCATTTTTAATCACACTGATCGCTGTAAAAATGTGAATGGTCCCAAAATAGCGACAAAAGTGTCCGATCTGTCAGCCATAATGTCACATTCACGATAAAAATCGCTGATCGCCGCCATTACTAGTAAAAAAAATGCCATAAAACTATCCCCTATTTCGTAAGACGCAATAACTTTTGCGCAAACCAATCAATAACCGCTTATTGCGATTTTTTTACTAAAAATATGTATCGGCCCAAACTGAGTAAAAAAATGTTTTTTATATATTTTTTGGGGATATTTATTATAGCAAAACGTAAAAAATAATGAGTTTTTTTCAAAACTGATGCTATTTTTTTGTTTATAGCGCAAAAAATAAAAACCACAGAGGTGATCAAATACCACCAAAACAAAGCTCTATTTGCGGGGAAAAAAAAGAACATCAATTTTGTTTGGGAGCCACGTCACACGACCACGCAATTGTCAGTTAAAGTGACGCAGTGCCGAATCGCAAAAAGTGCTCTGATCTTTTGCCAGCCAAATGGTCCGGGGGTGAAGTGGTTAAAAGACCTGGTTGGGTTGTCTGGATCATGAGACAGACTGAACAATATTTACAAACATCATGCAGGTAAGAAATGCATTTTCACTTTCTGTCTGAGTTTCTGTTTTAATGAATGAAGCACGCTCGCATAGTTGTCCTTGTATTGGCATGGGGAAGGGGGGGATTGATATTACAAACTTTCTCTGTTAAGGGTACATTTCCTGATTACTTTTATGATGGCATTCTTTTTTTTTTTACAGGTAATCATGATAACAATCTAGTCTCTCTATTTCACTGTAATACATTCTGGCAGGGGCGGCCCGCCCATTAAGGGCGCACGGGCGCCCCCCCCTGTCTATCGCCCCCCCTCCCCTATCCATGCGTCCGTCCCCTTTCAGGACGCCAGCGCATGGATTCCAATGTGGAGGGGCTGTTTTTTTGAAGCACTGATTAGAGCCAGAGGCTCTAATATACTTCAATATAGGGTGGGCTCGGGTCGTAGAGAGTGCGCTCCGAGCCCACCCAGGTGTGTTACAACAGCGAATCAATATTCGCTGTTGTAACACTGATCCTCCTTCCGGCTAATCAGGAAGCGGGTTTTGACACCAGTCACCCAATTGGCTGAAAGGACAGGCAATCCTATTGGAGGAGAGAAGCTGGAAGCCACCATGGAAGAGAGGACTCGGAGCCAAGCCTCTGCACCACACTGCCTGCCACCTGCCATGATGGTAAGTGCCGGACCTACCGGCAAACAGCAGGGGGTGGGTGCCCCTTGGGGGGATGGGTAGTTGTTTGGCGCCCCCCCCCCCCAAAAAAAAAAAAACACCAGCCGCCACTGCATTCTTGGATTATACAAAATCTCAGTAACCAGCTTGTGGCAGCAGTCCTGCTGCACACTCGATCTCCTTTGTGTTGTTACAGTGCAAATAGAGTGGAGTGAGCCCTTCCAATCTTATCTGTCATAATATATGATAACCAACAAAGTATTGCGTAAACACACAAGCAGCATCCATAACACTATAGAACAAAATTCCCGTATCCTTGGGGCTGGCAGGTTTATCTGGGTGAATCTGTAAAGGAAGCCCATCTTGGTATATTTGTAGATCACAGACTCAAGCATAACATACAATCTCAATGTGCAGATTCTGAAGCTAGCATTATATTTCTTGTATTACAGCCTTTCTCAAACTTTTTGTCACAAAGAATCGCTTGAAATAATTTTTAGGTTTTGGTGAACCTCCGCTAAAAATCTATTATACCCACTGCTCAAAGTACCTTTGCATTACCAGTACTTTTTAGAATGTTTTAAATATGAAAATAAAGAACTTGGTGTACAAAGAGTATTTTTAGTAATATTCTGGAAATGAGTAACAATGTGATGTAAATATAGATAATGAACATTGTGATGTCCCCAAACATTAGTGGTCAGTTTAGAAATGACCACACAATTGGTATTTATTGAAAATGTCCCCCCTTTATTGCTGGTCAGAGTAGATGGAAGATCAGTTTACCACTGCTCTCTGCTCAAGGAAACCCTCACAACCTCAGGAGGAATCCTAGAATTCCATGGAACCCTGATTAAGAAAAGCTGTTTTATTAAGAGGCTGCATTAGTACACATACTTCTACAATATGTGGTTCAATGACTGGCAGTTCAGAAAAGTAAAGACTAGGAACTAAAAAAGGTATAGTTAAGGCAGGGGCATGCAGTCAGGGGAGGCAGGTGCCCTGAACATAAAAAAAAAAAAAAAAAAAAAAGATTGAGCTTCAAGGGTCGTAGCTCAGCGACCTGAGGTCACATAGACCCCAAATTGGGGGAGTAGGTAGCTGGAGTTCTTCCCCACCATTGGTCAAAATTTGGGGCTCCTATGACCTATGGTTCCAGAGATATGGGGCTCCTTGCACAGCCTGTCAGAAGCTACATACAGCGCGGCCAGTTTAAATACAAGCTGGCACACTCTGTTTGCAGTTATGGTCCAATGGTAAAGTACCATTGGCCACAGCTGTCTAATAAAAATGCTGCAGTGGAGGCACGCCTCTCACTGCAGTGTCATAGAAGGGGGGATGTGTCTAAAAGACAAATGCTCCCTTTCAGCCCAGCCCTCTTAACTGCAAGGAAAAAAATATGGGTTTATGGGTACAAGATATACCCACAATCCCATGCTTTTCACACACAGTTAAGAGGGAGAATGAGAATCTGTTGCTGTTGAAAAGGTACAGTTTTAATCAAGCTAAATCATATATTTATATGCTAGATGTTATAACATAATAATGTATTGTTTATCTATTTACTGTGAAATTACTGGTTGGAAGTTAAAACTTCAAACTTCAGTAATTTGTCTGTTAAGCCACCTGCTTGAGTACAGTTTTTGAAAATATAGTAGATTACCTTAAAAACAATATATAATAATTTGTATATTACTTATGGCAATTAACCCCTTGCCACTCAGGCCAATTCTGACACTTCTCTCCTGCATGTAAAAATCGTAAAAATTGGGTGCAAATAGCATGTGCGTGTTATACGCCAATACTTCAATTTTAGATGCCTAGGAGGGGACAGGGAGGGGGGCGGGATGAGCGATGCCAGATTACATACAGAATCTCCTGTTTACTTGGCGGCCTCTGTAATAGGAAGTCCCGTCTCCTGGGCCGCCATTGGACCACTGTTCGGTCTATCATAGGAAATTCTCACTGTATATAATCTTTCGGCGCTCATCCTGCCCCCTCCCTGTCCCCTCTAGGCTGCAAATGGGCATCAATCAGGCTGCACTGATGGCAATGGTGAGGCTGCTGCATTGATGTGGACTGATGAGGTTGCATTGATGGCACTTGTGAGACTGCAGATGGGCATTGATGGGGCTGCATTGGTGGCAATGGTGAGACTACAGATGGGCACTGACCCTTATTTTGCTTCAAAGTTCCATATTTAAAATTTAATTTTTTTTCCCTGAAACTTCCCTCTTAAAGTTAATGTGCGTGTTATACACCTGTGCGTGTTATATGCCGATATATATATATATATATATATATATATATATATATATATATATATATATATTAGCAGAATTAAATGGTGGTCGTTGCAACTTTTTATGTCACACTGTATTTGTGCAGCAATTTTTCAAACGCATTTTTATCTATAACTTGTAAAAATGGTTATTTTCAAAGTGGGGCCACCAGTTTAGACATTTGCCCCAAAGAGGTGATGGCTACAAGGAAACCCACCTTGTGGGTGGGCGTAGAGAGAGGAATCAATAAATAAAAATACACTGTGCAACCAATAAAAATCAAAAGTGCATAAAATACATCAAATTAAACAAATAAATATTTATATATAAACTAAACCACATGTATAGATCATATGTGAAAATATCATATATATATTACTTCAGTGTTCAGTTAAATAAATCACAAAAGGAATTTTCTTCTGTGAATATCAATAGTATATATTGCCGTGCTGTCCTCCACCATACACAGTATATAATAAAGTGCACAGTCTATAGTAAAGACTTCTCTTCTGTGAATATCAATAGTTCATAAATGACCCATATTGCCTTCACCACAAGATTTCCCAAATACTGTGCAAAATTATAATTAGTAGACCACCATTAACCAGTGAGTCCACCACCTTCCAGTCAAACCGCTTACCTCAGGATATTGACCCACTAGTGTAAGGTCAATCTGCACCTTGCTCTTTAAATAGGGCTAATACTCCTCTTCACCCTGATATATTCTCTTGTCCCATGCACCAAAAGTGTTCCTCCATATACACCTCAAAAAAACTGAAGAAACCTCATTGCGCAATATATCATCTCACCCTACAAATGTATTAAGCAGCAGGGTTAAAATAGAGCTCACAAACAAAGTGCACTTCACCTAGTGCACCTAGAAACAGTTGCACAGTCAAATGCCTAACCAAGATGGCCGACTTCCGGTTCCACCTAACATGATGATAATATCAGACCATGTCCTAATGCATTTTATCATCCAATCATGACTTCTTCAAAAGGCAAATGTTTGATGTTTTGGTTAGAGAGGTTGCTTTGTGTATAGAGAAAAATGTCTCTAATAAATTAAAACAGTGGCTTCTGAAGCACAGAGAGAATAAGATTCAGCTCCCGCAGTGTCGAAGGGAAATCAACAGGGGGAGCTATATGGGAGACCCCCTGTACAAATGGAGAGGCCAACAGTATTTTAAACAAAATAGAAAAGGCAAATCTGACTTTTGATACTGCTGAGAGACAAATGCTGGTTCAGACACAGCTGTAGGAAAGAGAGGACTCATCTCACTAAGAAAATCCATGTCTGATGATAAACCTTGTGGGAAGTAGACTTTCTACCTTTGTGTATTGTAGGAATCAGACACAGAGATGTCTCTGTCCCTCAGAACCTGGGCATTAACAGCCACACTGTTACAAGCCAGCAACCAAGAGGCAGGATGGCAAATTGGGCCTTGAGAAAATTCTCATGATGCTGCTGATCATCCAGTGCCCACAGAGCATCTGCCAGGAGTCTTACTACATCACTGTACCACATGCACCTGGTTCTGTCTGTCCAGAGCAATAGGGAACATCGGAATGCCCTCCATCTTGATCCTGCTGAGCAGACAAAGAAGTTTCAGGGGGAGGAAATTAATAGATCAGAGTGCAACCTGAGTATCCACTGCTTCTGCAAGAGGATCCCTGTAACTGAATACAAACCTGCCAGTTTGTTGTTCAACCTAGGACCAAGAGGTCCACATTCAGACCCCCTGCAACACATGTTTTAGAACACCTCCAGGTTAACTGACCATTTGTGCTTGTGGTCTCTGCAGTCAGAGTAAGCAAATATCTGGATGATTTGGGACATCAAGTTTTGCATGACATTAGCAAACAACTCAGCAAATAGGGCAGATGATTCATCCACATCCAATGGTGCTAAAGGATTCAGATGACATGATAGACTCTAATGCCCCGTACACACGGTCGGATTTTCCGATGGAAAATGTCCGATTGGAGCGTGTTGTCGGAAATTCCGACCGTGTGTGGGCTCCATCGGACATTTTCCATCGGATTTTCCGACACACAAAGTTGGAGAGCAGGATATAAAATTTTCCGACAACAAAATCCGTTGTCGGAAATTCCGATCGTGTGTACACAAATCCGACGGACAAAGTGCCACGCATGCTCAGAATAAATAAAGAGATGAAAGCTATTGGCCACTGCCCCATTTATAGTCCCGATGTACGTGTTTTACGTCACCGCGTTTAGAACGATCGGATTTTCCGACAACTTTGTGTGACCGTGTGTATGCAAGACAAGTTTGAGCCAACATCCGTCGGAAAAAATCCTAGGATTTTGTTGTCGGAATGTCCGAACAAAGTCCGACCGTGTGTACGGGGCATAAGAGCAGAGGGCATCATGATTCTAGACTGCAGATGTCTCCACCATCAGTAGGCACATGCTGCAAGCAGCCCCAGAAGAGTGTGAGCTGGGGGCACCCAGAACAACAAGTCTGTCTCCCTATGTCTAAAATCAAATATGTTGTGACTGCATGGCAGTAAGGCAACACAAGGCTCATGGTAAGAGGCAAGGTTTCAGGTACTCACAAAACCTGGGCAGCTCCTATCAAGTGGGTAGAGGGCAAGAGGTGACCAAAGTCATTTTAGTGCAACACTCCACCCAGTGGATGACATCAGCAATCAGTGTTATAGCATAGCATCAACCCCTTCCCCAGTAAAACCGTAGGGAATTGGACCGTAGCTTCACAATTTTCTTTCTCTGGATCATCAAGGATTTTAGATGATGTTGTGATGTTGTTTGTTTTAACGATGAAACTGATTTGACCTGGCGTTTAGGCAAGATACGCTGTTAGGCCACCTTTTTTTTTTTATTGGGTCCATGGATCCTTGTCATATTTATGTTTCTTGACTATGTCATGCAGTGTCTCGCTTATTGTGTCATATGTATATGTATATATACCACTATGTGTTTTGACTTTTGCCATGCAGATTCTTCAAAATAAAGAATAACAAAAAAAAATAAAACTGTGATAGAGCAAAACCTTTATACATTAAACCTGGTTTATCGTTTAAGAAGCTGGAAATCTCCACTGTAAGAGATTACAATCATTGCTACTGTATGTCTAACAGCAAACAAATCTGCACAGCCATGACCAAAATGACAGGCACAAGCAGCCACCTTGTGGTTGAGCAGCTAATATAACAAGTGCATGCCACAAATACTAAACTTTTCCATAGGCAAGATTTTTAAATAAAATTTAAAAGAATATTTTTTTTTTTTTTTTTTTTTTAATGTCAAAGAGGTTTTATTGAGAAAACAGGTAGAACAAAGATTGAAACAGTTGAAAGACCTTGGTAGTACGTTAGCCTGTAAGAATTCTGCTCATTACTAGGTCGAGTGAACTTATGCCCAAGGTGTTCAACCATGGGCCCCATAGTTTTTCAAATTTGTGAGGGCAACCACTTTGCTGGTAGATATATGAGGCGTGTCTAAAAAGTTTGGTGAATGGTCCGATATCTCAACATGGCTATCCAGAGACACATTGAGAAGCTCTACCTAGCGTGGAGTACACGTGACCATCGGGGTAAACCCGATGCGGGCAGTCAAACGTAGTCAGTAAGAGAGGTAGGGGCACAGTCAGTGTTAATTTCGTCGACTAAAATGACTAAAACATTTTGGTCGACTAAATGAATATTATTTTAGTCGACTAAAATACGACTAAAACTAAAATGGCATTTTTAGTCAAAAGACCAAGACTAAAACTGAATTTAAATTTGACGTCACAAAAATTAACACTGGTCTGTAGTGCATGTTCATACCTCAATACCATAATAAATAACATATTAGAGTTTTCACTCCAGCATTATATAATGAGTTTGGAAATTGTAGAGAAATGTTAACTAATGCATTACAATTTAATTACACCCATTAGATTTTAGACGACTAAAATGAGTTTTAGTCGACTAAAATGTACTGGAGATTTAGTCGACTAAATACGACTAAAACTAAAACAATTGCAGAAGACTAAAATGGGACTAAAACTAAAATGCCATTTTAGTCCTGAGACTAAGACTAAAACTAAATCGAAATTTGCTGCCAAAATTAACACTGGTCACAGTGCAATGGAGCAATGAGTGGACATCAAGTTCTGCTACAAATTGGGGAAAACAGCAACAGAGACACATGTTTGTGCAAGTGTACGGGACGGAAGCCGTGAGCAGAAAAAGGTTCAAATGCTTTCCCGATGGGAAGGAAACGACTAAGCCACGTTTGGGTCGGCTGTCAACAAACACAACCCCAGACACGATTGAGCGAGTATGACAAATGCTGACACAAGATCTGCAACTGCCTATGATTTATGGTGGAGGAATTGGGCATTTGCAAGAACACGATAGGCGCCATCGTCCACAAAGATTTGGGTAAGAGAAAGATCTGTTCCTGGTTTGTGCCGCACAAGCTGATGAACAGAAAGCAAAACGGATGGAAGCCTCTGGAGATTTCATTACCATGTGTGACCAGAATCCATCCCTTTGGTGAACCATTGTCACAGGGGATGAGACCTTATGAACATTGCCAAAAGTGTGTTGTGAAGGATGGCAATTATTTTGAAGGCCAATAAAGGTAATTTGGTAAGAAAGATATAAGGAAAGAGGAGGTACTGTAAAATGGTGCTGCCTAAATCTAATAAGTGGTTGTGTTAAAAAAGTTGGAAAAATAAAATAAACCTTCTAATAACATGTGCTATATGTTCAAATGACACATACATTATTAGTGTTAAATCGTATGAGTGCTGAATATAACATTTGCAATCCTGGATGGCTAATAAAAAGTTCCATAAACCAAAAAATACACATATAAAGTGCTCAGTGTACTTATTGTGCAAAAAGTGTCCAAACAAAATATTTGTCCATAAAAACTGGATTATACTGCATATAAAAATATATATATGTAAGAATCCACTGGTGTAAACCAAAAAAAATCACAGTTCAAAAAATATATAACTTCCAAAGTGACTTGTGCCTGGATAAACAATATCTCTTGGTGAAAAATTAGGTGAATTCCTCACGTGCTCCCCTCTCGGTTCCACACTCACCAGAAAGATGTACCCCTGCAGGGGTAAAGCGCATTCAAGCAGGGTCATCTCTAGTCTCTTGTCTGGTGGTATCTCCTCCTCCATGGTGGGTCTGGTTATTGAGTACACTAACATATGGTTGGATGGAAAGAAATGCTTCTCATAGCGTGAATCCATAAAAATGAATTTTATTGAAATCAAAGTTTTAAAATCACACTTTTAATAGTGCTGCAGGGTCAGTACAAATACAACAGCAATAGATCTGGGACCCCTTGCATTCCACAGAGTGGAAGGAACGTGATGGAGCTCCAAGCTCTGCCTATTTGAAGAGATAGGACACGTTATTAGATGGTTTATTTTTTCTAACTTTTTTAACACAATCACTCATTAGAATTAGGCAGAGCCATTTTACCTCCCCTTTCCTTATATATTTCTTAACAACTCCACTCTGTGGAGCTTTGGGGGTAGGCAGCAGCCACACCTGTTTTACCATAGCGTGGAAAAAAAACAACTTATTTCAGCCAATAAAGGTAATTTGTTTGTATCTTCTATTTTGTTTGTTTTCTGATAGCATTCACCAAACTTTTTAGACACACCTCGTATTTTTCCATTCTAAGAGTCTCCCCCATGCATGTCAGTCATTCCTTAGGTAGGTGGGTCAGAAGACTTCCGATGTGTTGGTTTCAGGAAACACTTCAGTAGAGAATTTCTTTACAACTGGGTGGTGTGGGCAGCAGGAGAGGTAAGTATTCAGTAAGTTAGCTTACTACAGTGCCTTGAAAAACGATTCATTCCCCTTCAAATTTTCCTTATTTTGTCATGTTACAACTAAAAACATAAAATGTATTTTATTTGGATTTTATGTGATAGATCAACACAAAGTGGTACATAATTGTGGAGTGGAAGGAAAATGATAAGTGTTTTTTAATTTTTTTTTTACAAATAAATATCTGAAAAGTGTAGCATGCATTTATATTTTGCCCTTCTGAGTCAATACTTTGTAGAACCACCTTTCGCTGCAATTACAGCTGCAAGTCTAGTTGGGTATGTCTCTACCAGATTTGCACATCCAGAGAGTGACATTTTTGCCCATTTTTCTTTGCAAAATAGCTCGAGCTCTGTCAGATTGGATGAAGAGCGTCTGTAAACAGAAGTTTTCGAGTCTTACCACAGATTCTTAATTGGATTGGATTTGACTGGCCCATTCTAACACATGAATATGCTTTGATCTAAATCATTCCATTGTAGCTCAGGCTGTATGTTTAGGGTGGTTGTCCTGCTGGCAGGTGAACTTCCGTCCCAGTCTCATGTCTTTTGCAGACTCTAACAGGTTTTCTTCCAAAATTGCCCTATATTTGGCTCCATCCATCTTCCCATTGACTCCGACCAGCTAACCTGTCCCTGCTGAAGAAAAGCATCCACATAACATGATGCTGCCACCACCATGTCTCATACTGGTGATGGTGTGTTCAGGGCGATGTGCAGTGTTCGTTTTCCGCCACACATAGCGTTTTGCTTTTAGGCCAAAAAGTTAAATTTTGGTCTCATCTGACTAGAGCACCTTCTTCCACATGTTTGCTGTGTCCCCCACATGGCTTCTTGCAAACTGCAAATGGGACTTCTTAGGCTTTCTTTCAACAATGCCACTCTTCCACAAAGGCCATATTTGTGGAGTGCATGACTAATAGTTGTCCTGTGAACAGATTCTCCCACCTGAGCTGTAGATCTCTGCAGCTCCTCCAGAGTTACCATGGGCCTCTTGGCTGCCTCTCTGATTAATGCTCCCCTTGCCCAGCCTGTCACTTTAGATGGACGGCCATGTCTTGGTAGGTTTGCAGTTGTGCCATACTCTTTCCATTTTCGGATGATGGATTGAACAATGCTCCGTGAGATGTTCAAAGCTTGGGATATTTTTATAACCTAACCCTACTTTAAACTTCTCCACAATTTTATCCCTGACCTGTCTGATGTGTTCCTTGGCCTTCATGATGCTGTTTGTTCACTAAGGTCCTCTAACAAACCTCTGAGGGGTTCACAGAACAGCTGTATTTATACTAAGATTAAATTACACATAGGTGGACTCAATTTACTAATTAGGTGACTTCTGAAGGCAATTGGTTCCACTAGATATTAGTTAGGTGTATCAGAGTAAAGGGGGCAGAATACAAATGCACACCACACTTTTCACATATTTATTTGTAAAACATTTTGAAAACCATTTATCATTTTCCTTCCACTTCACAACTCTGTGCAACTTTGTGTTGGTCTATGACATAAGATCCCAATAAAATACATTTACGTTTTTAGTTGTAACATGATAAAATGTGGAAAATTTCAAGGCACTGTATGTGTAATTCCCTCACCCTTCACTCCACATGACCACTTTTCATCTAATAAGAAAGACCTCAAGATTGGTGTTGAGTTCATGTTTTATTTTCTACCCAGAAAATATAGCTACTTTGTCCTGTTGTATGCTGACATGAGATTAGCCAGGAATATGTAAAATTGTTACCTGACATATACCATAAATTAACTTTCCTGGCTTACCCTCATGCATAGGTTTCCCTTCCCCGATGCCTTGTTGCCTTCTTGTTATGAAACACTAATCTAGGGGAAGCTTCTTCTATAAGTTAGTCTGGTGGAGACCCATAGCATAATGACAGGAGGATAAGCAAGGAAAGTAAATGTATGGTATGTATCAGGTAATAATTGTCTAATTATTTTGCTTTCTGTAAGCAACTTTTATCTAAACATACTTTTTACACTTCTCAAAAGTTCCCACTCCACCACTTTTGTATATGGTATCCAAATTGTAGCTGTCGGCTGCTAAGGGACATCATTCTGTCTGTGAAGGCAGTGGCTTCAGAATGGTCACTCTAGGCTAATTCTGCAATTCTTTTGCAAAAAATAAAAATAAAAATTGGGGGAGTCTGTGAAAATCTCCACTTATAATTTTACGACCAGTGCTCAGGCACAGTTCCAGACAGAGACTTTACATACAGATGCTGATGGTAGCTGCAGGCAGTGGAGAACTAGAACGTTTTAGCACACCTAGAAGTGTCATAGACATGTGAGAAGAAAGCAGCGCTGCTTCAGCAATAATATAACCCACAACGGGAGCTATAATCTGTGCACAATTATTATATTTATGTGATATGGTCTGCCATCAACATTAGTTGTGATGACAGGGTCTCTGAGTAAAAGGAGGAATCTAGCTACCTCACACACTGGTCTGCCACTGAAGCCAGTGTGTAGCAGCCATTTTCTCTAGGAAAACTTTATATGCCAAAATGCTTGGACAAACAATATAAATACCAATAGAAAACAGCTAATATAATGATTTGAAGGATAAGTTTGCCTTTTGGTAAAAAATAATAACTGTACATATTTTTGCAGAAAACAAAATGTGCATTTATAATTTTTTCCCTAAGGAGCCTGGAAAGCATTGCCCCCGTGATCAGTGAATCAGGGTGCAATGCCAGACTCATGCAAACAAGGCTTGCTGCTTTCAGCCTGTACCTGCATATGGGCTGGCTTTTTACAAGCTGTAGGGCTTGTGAATGAACTACAGAGCCACTCATTAGCGACCTTGCAGTCCATTTAGAACTACACAGACTGCAAAGATTGATGGTACTTGTAGTTCAAGTCATTCACAGGAAACTGTCATTGAATGATGCGGCCATGTGGGTGGAGCCCCACGTTAATTTCAAATAGCGACAGCAGGCGCTGGTAGAAGTTCCTCTCTCACTGGGGGGGGGGGGGCTCTCGAGGCTGCAGCTACTAGAACATCTGTGATAAAATATAATCAGCGCAATCACCAACTTGTATATTTGTGCAAATATCACCTAACTTATATCATTTGCCTTATAACCTAGGCTGAGACTGCTACTAACAGTGTTTGGTGTCCACCAAACTTCTCTTCATAAATATAAAGTACAAAGTATACATGCAGCGCAATCACATATTCAATTCAACACTGATAAAACAAAAATTCAAAATGCATCAACTGCAATAACAAATGTAAATACAATGTAAAAGTCCCTCATATAGAACTCTACCACTGTGTACACATAAAGTGACAGTTCATATAATTTCTTCCAATGTGTTCGGTGCCCACCACCTCCAAATAAAGTGCCTACTCACCTCCAATATCTGACCCCACTACAGAGTCATCATGGCCTTAGTGAACTCCACTCTAGACGATACTGGAACACTCCTCCTGCTCTCGTCCCTGAATCATGCTACTTCACTTCTTAATTCCCGATCAACAATATGTGTAAAACTAGCATATAGTCAGCTCACCACGCTGATACAAATGGTTAGTTATGACATCACGGGCTATTGCAGGACTAATGAAGAAGCCCATTAGGAGGGCGTAAAGCGCATGTGTTGGAGTAGCCCGTGATGTCACAACTAGCCATTGTATCAGCGTTGTGAGTGCGTTTAATCCCTTGTTCAGTTTTAATAGATATTTGGAAGCAGAGAGCACTATAGTTTCTCTATTTTATTCTATGACATGTCTATTGATGATCGAGAATTAAGTAGTGACGTAGCGTGATTTAGGGATGAGAGCAGGAGGAGTGTTCCAGTACCATCTAGAGTGGAGTTCACTAAGGCCATGATGACTCTGTAGTGGGGTCAGATATTGCAGGTGAGCAGGCACTTTAGTTGGAGGTGGTGGGCACCGAACACATTGGAAGAAATTATATGAACTGTCACTTTATGTGTACACAGTGGTGGAGTACTATATAAGGGACTTTTACATTGTATTTACATTTGTTATTCCAGTTTAATATGTGATTGCGGTGCACTTATACTTTGCACTTTATAGCTACTAGAACATGTTACATGTTCCACCCTAATTACGGGTGGAACATATTCCAAAAGTTGAACTTATCCTTTACACACTGGTATCATGTTGAAGATTTCACAAATAATCAACAAGCAAGGAAAGTGGCATGGATTCTCACAGAAGTAAAGTAATAGCCAGTGAGTCTTTCTAATTCACACTTTACACACAACACTGCAGGTAGTACATGGGGGATATGGTTGTGCTTCCTGATTCATATGTGCTCAATAGCATGGAAAATTACACTTTCTCCCCACTGACAAAATACAGGTGGATAATGAACAAAAACATTAGATAATTAATTGGCACCAACACCTGTGGCCAGAGAATGAACATATTAATTGTGAAGCTTTAAAATGTGTACATGCCACACAGACAAATCAAACTGGCAAAAAAAAAAAAGCATACAATGCATTAATGTTTTTTCCAGTAGTAAACGTGAATAAACATCTGCAAATTATATATTTATAAATGGCTTCTGGCACTTATGCGTCAATTCCTGAAGATACGTGACACACTGAACTGCCTGTCATAAATTTAGCCAATTCAATTTGAGTATTTGATGAAAAAAAAAATCAGACTTGAATATATAGATAGCTGTATTTACAGTGCCTTAAAAAAATATTCATACCCCTCGAAATTTTCCAAATGTTGTCATGTTACAACCAAAAACGTAAATGTATTTTATTGGGATTTTATGTGATAGACCAACACAAAGTGGCACATAATTGGGAAGTGTAAGGAAAATGATAAATGGTTTTCAAAATCTATTCACAAATAAATATGTGAAAATTGTGGCACGCATTTGTATTCAGCCCCCCCTGAGTCAATACTTTGTAGAACCACCTTTCGCTGCAATTACAGCTGCAAGTCTTTTTGAGGATGTCTCTACCAGCTTTGCACATCTAGAGAGTGAAGTTTTGCCCATTCTTCTTTGCAAAATAGCTCAAGCTTTGTCAGATTAGATGGTGAGCGTCTGTGAACAGCAATTTTCAAGTCTTGCCACAGATTCTCAATTGGATTTAGGTGTGGACTTTGACTGGACCATTGTAACATGAAAATGCTTTGATATAAACCATTCCATTGTAGCTCTGGCTGCAAGTTTAGGATCGTTGTCCTGCTAGAAGGTGAACCTCCACCCCAGTCTCAAGTCTTTTGTAGATTTTAACAGGTTTTCTTCTAAGATTGTCCTGTATTTGGCTGAAGAAAAGCATCCCTATGTGATGCTGCCACCACCATGTTTCATGGTGGAGATGGTGTGTTCAGGCTGATGTGCAGTGTTAGTTTTTCACCACACATAGCATTTTGCTTTTAGGCCAAAATGTCCAATTTTGGTCTCATCTGACCAGAGCACCTTTTTCCACATGTTTGCTGTGTCCCCCACATGGCTTCGCACAAACTATAAACGGGACTTCTTATGGCTTTCTTTCAACAATGGCTTTCTTCTTGCCACTCTTCCATAAAGGCCAGATTTGTGGAGTGCACAACTAATAGAAGTCCTGTGGACAGATTCTCCCATCTGAGCTGTGGATCTCTGCAGCTCCTCCAGAGTTATCATGGGCCTCTTGGCTGCTTCTCTTATCAATACTCTCCTTGCTCGGCCGGTCAGTTTAGGTCGAGGCCATGTCTTGGTAAATTTGCAGTTGTGCCATACTCTTTCCATTTTCGGATGATGGATTGAACAGTGCTCTGTGAGATGTTCAAAGCATGGGATATTTTTTTTATAACCTAACCCTGCTTAAACCATCTCCACGACTTTATCCCTGACCTGTCTGGTGTGTTCCATGGTTTTCATGATGCTGTTTGTTCACTAAGGTTCTAACCTTACCAACAAACCTATGAGGGCTTCACAGAACAGCTGTATTTATAATGAAATTAAATTACACAGGTGGACTCTATTTACTAATTAGGTGACTTCTGAAGGCAATTGGTTCCACTAGATTTTAGTTAGGGGTTTCGGAGTAAAGGGGGCTGAATACTAATGCATGCCACACTTTTCAGATATTTATTTGTAAAACATTTTGAAAACCATTTATCATTTTCCTTCCACTTCACAATTATGTGCCACTTTGTGTTGGTCTATCACATAAAATCCCAATAAAATACATTTACATTTTTGGTTGTAACATGACAAAATGTGGAACATGTCAAGGGGTATGAATACTTTTTCAAGGCATTATATAGACAAATCTTCACTTTGATAGGTGTCTTGACTAATAGCTTCTTACATGTCTGGAGCTACAGATTGTTTTGACATGCATTTGTTACCAATAGTATTCCCTGCATTTTGTTTTGTAATATGCTCAGTTTGAATTAGGATTTTTGACTTGCTAGTAAAGTCTGTTTCTTGGAGTACAGTACACAGAATCCTTAGTCTTTAACCGTGTCACGTCGACCACCTTCTAGCCCTTTAAGAGTTGTCAAAGCTGGGAGGCGGGCATTCGGTTCATGTGACTGCTGTGATTGGGTGACACAGTGGTCACATGATTGGCAAGCTCCCGATCCAAAGTATGTGCTGGGAGCATGCTCTCAGTATGGTAAGTTGTTGTAACCAGGGCTGCATACATATATGCGGTCGCTCGACGTTAAGGCCCACCCACCAAGCGGCTGCATATATGCGTGTGACTGGTGCCAAGAGAGTAACCATGGGTTATATATGTAGCTACCTTCACGCAATTGGACACTGAAAAAAAACGTTGTAGGGCCATCTCTTATATAACCCCTTCCACCCCCAGCTAGCCTCAATTTGGTAGCCAGCAATAGGAAGATCATAACAAACACCTGTACTGTACTCCAAGAAACAGATTTGACTGGTAAGTCAAAAATCACATTGTCTTAGTTGTATGGTTCAGGACACAGGATCTTTAAACCAGCCATGGACGGTTCAAATCTTGGCCAGTTCAGCAGGAACCAGCTGAGATTCTAACCCTGTATGGGCAGGCTGTTGCTTTTATTGCTAGCAATAATCACTGTGTTCACTTGGCGGGGACGGCTTCACTCGCCAGGAGAATAATTTCAATGTTTCATTTATATCATCCCTTATTTTTATGTCTATGGATGATAGCACTGTATTTATTCAAATAAAAAAAAAAAAAACTAAGTACCGTTTTTCATAATCGATATACCATCAGTGGCAAAGATCTTGGAACACCTCTGGGTGGAAAGCCCATTTACCTGAATTCAGTCCACCTGTCAATTTTTCATGCCTGGAATGTGGACAGAGGACAGGGCCAGAACATGCCCAAGAAGATTAAGTTAATTTCCCTTCTAGCAGTGTGACATCTGGTGCATCCCTGCTGGTTGATGTAGGCCACAGTCATGGCATTGTCTGACTGGATTCTTGTCTTAATACAAGAACAAATGGGGCACAGGATTCAGATTTCCTAAGGGTTCAGGAGATGAAAGCCACTCTCATCTGCTGATTTACATTAACTTCTTCATTTCTACTTAGAGTTATTTAGCTATTTATATAGGTTTTCTTTGAGATTTCAAAGAATTGTGAGTTCCAAGATGTACTGAGATGGCATCCAGGACTCCTCCCCAGCCTGACAGGCTGGTGTCCATTGTAAGAATTTTTCTTGAAGTGGTTTTAAATGTTAACATTTTTCTTTTTAAATAACATGTTATACTTAAAGTGGTCTTAAAGGCAGAAGTTTTTATCTTATTCCATTCTATTCATTACGATAAAAAGCCTTCTGTGTGCAGCAGCTCCCCTAATACTTACCTAAGGTCCCTCTAGATGCAGTGATGTTGCAGGAGTATCTCGGCTGCCCGGGACCCCTCTCCTCATTGGCTGAGACATCAGCGTGGCGCCACTGGCTCCCGCTGCTGTCAAAGTCAGTCAGCCAATGAAAGGGGATGGGGCCAGGCCGCAGCTCTGTGTCTGAATGGACACAGGGATCTGTGGCTCAGCTCGGGTGCCCCCATAACAAGCTGCTTGCTGTGGGTGGGGGCACTCAATAGGAGGGAGGACCTAGGAGCGCCGAAGAAGGACTTGAAAAGAGGAGGATCTGGGCTGCTCTGTACAAAACCATTACACAAGGCAGGTAAGTATAACATGTTTAACATTTATTTATTTAACTAAAAAAAAAAAACAAACAAGACTTTACAATCACTTTAACTGCTCTATGTAATGGTTTTGCACATAACAGCCTGATCCTCTTCTTTTTGGGTTCCCCCCTGCCAAGTGCCCCCAATAGCAAGCCGCTTACCATAGAGGTTCCCATGAATAGACATTGTCCATTTACACATGGAGCAAGACTTGCCCCCCCCCCATCCTCATTGGCTCTGACAGTAGCAAGAGCCAATGGCTCCCACTGCTGTGTCAGCCAATGAGGAGACAGAGACCCGGCAGAGCTGCTGCTCTCACGCACCTCGCTGGATCGAGATAGGGCCCAGGCAAATATAAGGGGGGGCTGGGCGGAGGAGCTGCACCCAGAATGTTTACACCTTAATGCATAGAAACTCCAGCGCCAGACTACAAATCCACCATACCAGAGTGAGTGATCTTTTAGCAAGAGATCATCCAGACAACCCACAATGTGTATTCTCTGAGAATGTAGCAGAGCTAAGAAGGGGCAAACACCTTAGTGAAGACCCAGGGGGCCTGAACAGGTCAAAGGGAAGGTCATTTGGTAATTCTGATCGGCCACAGCAAATTACAGATAGTGTTGAGGAGAAAAAATGGGAATGTGCAAATAAGCAAGTATGCAAGTAATGTCTACTGATAGCCTGATAATCCTCCATAAGGGGTACGACAATGTACAACCTTACTGATTTCATGTGGAGATTGAGAGTTTTCAGATCCAAAATGGCCCAAACTCCTCTATTTACCTTGGCAACTGAACAGGTTTTAGTAGAAATCCAAAAGTTTCTTCATTCAGGCTAGAAGCAGTGATCCCCAGAAGAGCAGCTTCTGAACAGATACAAGAAATTTCACCTGTCTTTGAAGTGAGAGATAAATTTGAGAGCATGAGGTGAGGGAAGAAGCAGAACTCCAGTTTGTAGCCCCTATAAATACCCAAAAATCTGAGAATTCCTGGACCAGAATGCAGAAAAAGCCAACAGATGAACAGACTAAAACGGAACTGCAGGTCTGAGATGGCAAAATAAAAAAAAAAAAAAAAAAGGGAACAGGAATGTTTCCCAGCCCATACTTGCAAGCCTTCTTCTTCCGAGGGAGGAAGGTACCTCATGTTATCTTATTGATGTTATCCAAGAGGAACCAAACAAGTGTTCTTCCTTAAAGGACAGATGCTTGAGGTGTTTCTTGCAAGGGAGTTTGGCTGACTAGCATTTGAGCCAAAGAATACTGCACATATGGACAGAAGGAAGGCTCATCTGGGGGATTTACCACAGTAGCAGGAGTGTATGGTCACAGGTAAAATTTATAGTTGATGGTGAACTGAGGGATTTGTTAAAATGGAGCTAGGGTCTCAAGCCATGCACTTTTTTGGGGAGCAAAAAGCTTTGCAGTAAGCTAAAGCCAGTTACTTTATAACTGCAAAATGCATTGGGCAGAGCTTATAGCGTGACATCACGGCACCACATTGGAGGTCCAAGTGGCAGTGATAGATGTGTCAGCAGCGTGTTTCATTTTTTTTTTTTTTTTTTTTTAGTATAAAAAATTACAAGATTTTTATTGTTGCATACAGAACATGGTAAAAAATTGGGTGGGAGTTATGTGCACATGTACAAGGATATATCTAGAATTCAAAGAAGATGACAAAGCAATCACTTGAATAAAACATTGGAGTAATTGTCCCGACATGTTTCATCCCTCTGGGCTCATCAGGGGATATTTTAAAGACAATTGGATGTAACACTGCATAAACCCAAAACAGAACAGAATTAAAATTAAACAATGTGAAAGTGGAAACTCCTGCACTGTCGGGGGGGGGGGGGGGGGGGCTACGCTAAAAGGACACTGCTGCAACACCTAAGTACTGATCCAAGGCAGGACAAATAAGACAAAAGTGGGGGAAGATACAAAACAATTCCAATCGTGAAGGGAAGGGGGATCTTCAGTGAGGACACCTCCGTGTTTGCAAGCCGCTTACCTTACAGCTGTAAGGTGTACAGCCTGTGTTGCAAATGACCCGCAGGTGTAGACGTTCCATGTATAAGGTAGTGACAATGATGAACATGCCAATCGAAATATAAATAATAAAAAGTATACAGCATGTAAAATAACTCTGCGACGACCACAGTGGAGGGGGGGCAAGACACACACAGGGGGAGGTTGCACTCACTTTCATGAAGTGAGTGTGGGCATCAATCCACGAGCACCGAGCTCGTATGCCTCCAGGGGTATCACCAATCTGGAATCTGTCCCCGTGCCTGGAATCTGGAATATGTCCCCGTGCCTCTCTCCTCAGTGTTCGTCAGGTAGAGCAGTGATGTACAGTGTGAGGGGGAAAGAGACGCACATAGCGTGATCCCATATAAAAGGTATATTTATTTAATAAAACAAGTCCAATCAACTTACATTTAAAACAATGCTGCAGTGTGTAGTAACTACGAGCGCCGAGCTCATCTCCTGTTTGTCTGTGGCAGCGTCCCGTGCTCCAATCCTAGGATTGGAGCACGGGACGCTGCCACAGACAAACAACAGGAGACGAGCTCGGCGCTCGTAGTTACTACACATTGCAGCATTGTTTTAAATGTAAGTTGATTGGACTCACAGACAAACAACAGGAGATGAGCTCGGCGCTCGTAGTTACTACACATTGCAGCATTGTTTTAAATGTAAGTTGATTGGACTTGTTTTATTAAATAAATATACCTTTTATATGGGATCACGCTATGTGCGTCTCTTTCCCCCTTGCAAACACGGAGGTGTCCTCACTGAAGATCCCCCTTCCCTTCACGATTGGAATTGTTTTGTGTCTCTCATCACGAGTTTTTGCTTTTTGGACTGGATGATAGAACTAATATTCATGTTTGCCCTAGGGATTTGTCACTTGTAGTTCACCAGGATTTGGCACGTTTTTGCTAATGGGGCACTAGCCCACATATATATATATATTTTTTTTTGCATTGTGTCATTATTCATCCTATTTGTGTTAGTAAATGCATTTTTGCTTTGCTATATTCAAGCAGTCACTGTTTCACAATTACCTTTATATATTAGGCTTTGTCTACCTGCAACATTATAGTCATGTTGATCAGCTACGTTGCATTGCACTGCATCCCCACCATGTTCTTTTAGCATGTAGGATCCATTCATGCATTGGCCCGTTTCTGCTTTTTTAGTTCACTTTGCCACTGTAGTCATCTTTGTAGCTCCCCCCCCCCTTCATCACAGCGCAACTACCATCTTCCCCCAGAATTAAAATTAAAACCATTGCATGGACTGAAGGTACAGTACAGAAAATTAAAATTGTAATGGTACAATGAAAAAGGCTGTCAACTAACATGCCCATCATCAATCGCTCACCCAAATGAGGATCTTACTTGCGCTTCAGGGTCAAGTCACGATAAAACCGTCAATGGGCAGTGCACATGGAAAAACACCATTTGGGGCTCAAATGGAGCTTTTAGGGCTGCAATTTAACCAACAAGGTTGTGCAAAAAAAGTGAGTACACCCCTCACATTTTTTTTTATTTCAAACATTTTATTGAAGAGTACAACAGAACACAAAAAGTACAATCCAGCAATGAGATGTTGTATGGGCTGTACAGTATGAAAGTCAACAGAGTTAATTCAGTACAGTATAAGAAGTACAGTAATCAGTAAACTATGCATATAATACAAAGGATTAAACAATAGGAGGGAACTCACAAAGGAGGTCGTCACGTGTGGTAAGAAAGTTTTTCTATTGTTGGTTATTGGGGTAAGGAATAAGGTACAGTGTGAGTATTTATTAAGGGAGAAAGCCAGGTGAACTTGAGCATGTTCCCCTGACATCCAAGCACCCCTAGCGGGCTCTAACTGTGCCTGGATGGGGGAGCTGTGGGCCTTTGCAGGCGTGGTCATTACAGGGGTAGTTCACTTGCATGGTGGTTTGTCTAATTTCATGACAGTGCAAAAATAGTTGGGAAGCCCCAGAGGGAGTAGAGCTAAGGAGGCACATTTAGTGCCGGATAGCAATACCGCCTGGGGTATAGAATCTAGTAAGGACCGAGTGATAGTAAAACCGTTATAGATAACATCCGGCAGGGATAGAGATCGTACGTTTGGATAAGGGCGTGAAAGGACCAGTCTCTAGCATGAGTTTAATATGGACAGGTGGAGATTTGTGGAGTATTGTGGGGTACCTCTGGGAGAATAAAAGTGTATTAGTGTATGGAATTGCGGTATTCGGCTGTTTCTTTAAAATGCAACTAGCAGGCCCAGATTTTTCAAAATTTTGTTGGGTTTTCTTTAGATTGATGAATAAGGGCCTCCATTTCCGCTATTCTTTCGATACGGTGGTACCAGTAAGAGATAGATGGGGGGTTGGTCTCTCTCCAGAATATTGGTATGCTTTGTTTGGCCGCATTAATGAGGTGGAGGGTAAGGGACTTTTTGTAGGCCGATTGTGGTAACGATGTGTGATGGAGCAAATATTGGGCAGGGGTAAAGTCGGTGTACCTCGTGATTTGGGTGATGAGGCGATGTACCTCCTTCCAGAAAGGGTGTATAAGCGGGCATTCCCACCATGTGTGGAGAAGGGAACCTTGTGATAGATTGCATCTGCAGCATAGTGGGGAAATGCTGGGTTGATATTTATGTATTTTTACAGGGGTCTTGTACCATCTAGAATATATCTTGTAACTGTTTTTTTTGTGCGGATACGTTGATGGAACCTTTATGAATGTGTTCATATATCTGTTCCCATTCTACGTTAGAAAGATCTAGTGAGTGTTCTCTTTCCCAGCTCTGGCTAATTACGTTGGACTTGGGATTGCAGTTTGAGAAAAGGAGTAAATATGTGGTCGAAATCAAATGTCTCTGAGGTTCAGTGGTGGTGCAGATGGCTTTGAAGGGAGTGTAGTCCCTATGCCAGTTGTTCAGAGGTTTGGTGCTTTGGATAAAGTGCCTGACCTGTAAATATTTGAAGAAGGGAATAATTTGATCAGGAAAGCGGACGGAAAGATCATCATATGATATGAATTCGCTGTTGTGGAAGAAGTGTTCTGCCCTCAGAGAAGGAGGCCGTCGTAAGGCGTCAATATTGCTATGGGAAAATCCAGGAGGGAAGTCAGGATTTTGATTGATAGGAGTCAGGGGCCCAGGCGAGGACGCTATGTTGTGCTTATTACATGCCATCCTAAACTGGAGGAGGGTAGGGTGTATAAATGGGTGTTTGGTGCAATCTTTAGGGATCGCTTTCTGCGAAATCCATGAAAGGTGTGATATTGGGATACCTGCAAACGACTCTTCAAGTCTTACCCAGTCCTTAGTATCAGCATGAACGTGCCAATCAATTACTCTGGTCAACAAGCAGGCCCAATGATATTTGTAGATATCTGGGAGCCCAATTCCCCCTTTCGATCTGGGAAGAGTTAATCTCTCCCAGCTTAATTTGGGTGCTTTGGAGGACCAGATAAAGTTTCTGCAGAGTCGTTTGTAAGTCATGAAGAAAGATCCCGGAATATGAATTGGGAGGGTTTGGAAGAGGTATAAGATTCTAGGCAGAATATTCATTTTTATAATGGACGCTTTTCCAAACCATGAAAAAAGGCTGAGTTCCACCTTTGGAGGTCTGTTTGGATTGACTGGAGAATAGGCAGGAAATTACTAGAGTAAAGATTTGATAGGTTTTTGGGTATCCGAATCCCTAGTTTATCGCTTGCGGTTCCCATTCAAAGGGAAAGTTTAATTGACATTGCGTTTAATGCCTTAGATTTTGAGAAGTTAATTTGGAGATTAGAAAGAGATCTGAACAAAGTGAGGTCTTTCAGTAAATTGGGTATGGATGTCAATGGGTCTGTAAGGAAAAGCAGTATATCATCAGCATACGCTGCTATTTTATGATTATGTTTAATGTTGATTCCTTTTATATTGGGGTTGGCCTTTATTCGACGAAGGAGGGGCTCTATAGTGAGAATGAAGATAAGGGGTGATAGGGGATATCCCTGGCGTGTGCCGTTAGACACGGAGAAAGCGTCCGACAGATGGCCGTTGACCCGAACTCTGGCCAACGGTTTGGCATATGGTGCCAAAATTAGTTGAAGTAGGCGGTCTGGAAATCCCATCGCCTTTAGTGTTGCTATCATATAGTCCCAAGCCACTCTGTCGAACGCCTTCTCCGCATCAAGGGACAGCAGGAAGCCTGGTTTTGAAGATTGTGACAACCAATGATGTACGTTAATGGCTTTTATGGTGTTGTCCCTAGCTTCACGTCCAGGGACAAAACCGACCTGCTCTAGTGATATCAGTCTGGGAAGCAGTGGGAGAATACGGTTTGCGAGAACGTTCGCATAAAGCTTGACGTCCACGTTCAAGAGAGATATGGGCCTATAATTCGAAACCAAAGTGGTATCCTTGCCAGGTTACGGTATAAGGGTTATATGGGCAGTTAAGATATCTTTATTCGTTTGGGCTGAGGAAGGAAGTGAATTAAACGCTTTCAGGAATCTAGGGAGTAGTATGTCGATGAATGATTTGTAGTAGCAGACGGAGAGGCCGTCAGGGCCAGGGCTCTTGCCTGATTTCAATTGTTTCAAGGCTATCATAACTTTTTTTAGTAAGTGGATGGTCTATTTTAGTCAAATCATCTGGGGTAATAGGTGTGGGGCTATATTGAGCTAGAAAACTGTCGATAGCCTGCGTTCGGTCAGGTGGTTGACATGTCGTTTTTGCAGAAGGCAGGTTATAAAGTTTGGTGAAATACCTGATGAATTGATTTGCAATTCCATCTGAAGTTACAATGGAGTTTCAGGATGAATCTTTTATGGTGTGAATGGTGTAAGCTGCTTTTTTTAATTTGAAGGACTCTGGCTAACATTTTCCCAGATTTGTTTCCATATTCATAGAATATTCATTTAGTTAGTGCGAATTTGCATTTTAGCCCCAATTCTTCCAGTAATTCTTCTCTTGCCTTTACCAGGTCTGTAAGGGATTGCGTGGCTAGGGTTTGTTTGTGGATCTGTTCAAGAGAACAAATGCGCCTGGACAGTCCCTCAATATGTGCCATTCTAGCTTTGCGCCTTTTCGCCGATAGAGAGATAAGTTCTCCTCGGATGATGCATTTGTGCGCCGCCCAAAGAGTTGTAGGTGAGATATCAGCAGAATCGTTCTCTTGAAAATAATGCAGGAGATGTGTGTTAATTGTCTGTGTAACCTCAAGATCCATTAATAGGGAGTTATCAAGACGCCATATAGGTGAATGTGCCTTTGAAGTCGGGAAAGTCAGGGTTATAGAGATTGGGTTATGGTCAGATAGAAGCATTGGGTCGATCGTAGCCTTAGTAAGGAACGTCAAGTCAGTTTGTGAAATGAAAAAGTAGTCCAGTCTGGAATATTTATTATGAGGTGAGGAGAAGAAAGTGTAGTCTTTCTCTTTGGGGTGTAGAGTACGCCAGGAATCATGTAGGGTCAAGTCGCTTAGTTGTGTTTTGATTGCTCGGAGGGCTCTGTATGTTTGGGATGACGATCCTGTGGAGGTGTCTTGGGAAGGAGAGAGTGCAATATTAAAGTCTCCCCCTACTAGTAGTATACCATTCTGGAAGGTGGTAAGTCGGTGTAAGGATTTGCGGAAGAAGAGTACTTGGTGTTTATTGGGTACGTATAAATTAGCAAGTGTGATAGGTCTGTTGTGAAGTGTGCCTTTAATGAATAAGTATCTACCCTTGTCATCTCTTTCGATATCTTGTATTTGGAAGGGGCAATGTTTAGAGAACAGTATTGAAACACCCTTAGTTTTCGAATCTGCGTTGGAGGCGTGGTACGCTGTTGGATAGAAGCTGTTACGAAGTTTAGGGATGTTATCTGACCTAAAATGGGTTTCCTATAAAAATACTACATGAGCTTTAGTCCTTTGAAGTTGCAGTAGAAGTTGAGATCTCTTTTCTGGGGTATTAAGTCCACGAGCATTTAGCGAGTAGAATTTAATACTCATGTTGGGTTGGGATATGTGGTGATGCGCCATAATTAGGCTCAAATTGGGAGCAGGTGTCAAAGAGGGTTTGGGGTATGTACTTCGAGGTGTGGTAAGGAGGTTAAAGTACTTAGCCCTTGAGCAAGGGGATAAAAGGTACTTTTGGTGAGTTCACCGAAGAGAGGGGGGGCCAGCCCACCCTTCTCGCAATTGTGTAGTATCGGTGGTGTACGGTGCCACCGCAACACAGAAGTACCTATTGGTATTCTATATCGCCCTGAGGACCCGTGTGGGAGTTGGCACAGAGCTGGCGAGGAAGAGGTGTGCTACGAGAGTGTCTACCTGCCGCTACAGGGCATTGGAATGCATGTGTGGAGGTGAACCATAAGTCTTATGAATTTGGGGTATCAGAGGTGTATTTCCACAATTAGAGGTAGGAACATTCAACTATTTCTATAGAAACCGTAATTAAAAACAACAATAACAATTTGAGTCGATGGTTATAGAATGGCTGCCTAGATATATAACCGAACTGTCATATAAAGTGTTATGCAATTCGTTCGCTGTAAGTTATCATACAGATGGGATAGTATGCGTTAGCTCATACCAAACAAGGAGTGTTAGTGAATGAATAACCGTGATGTATAGAATGAGGGTTCCTAAGCCACCAGAGTTGGCATAGACAAGTAGGGTCCGTGAGTGTACCGTGATATGGGACACAAAGTAGAGTAGTTGCCTTAGCAATAGCGGCAAGTGTTAGTAGTATTTATTGAGCCGTGTTGGGGTGGAATATAACCATGCCAGCTATAAGCTTGTGTATCTATATTATCTACAATAGTGACATTGTATAATCATAATCATCCGTATACATTAAAAGGGTGGAGTCTCGTGTGGGGGGACCATATCGGTATGGTCGGAAGTGCTGGAGTCGCTCCCCAGTAGCAGAGAGAGATGGCACCTGGACGTAGTTGCCTAAAGAGGCCTTGGTGCATAACCTGGGTGCTGTAAGATATCACTGTAAGAGTAAGGTGTCTGAGTTTATGTCGGCAGGTCTCCACCATCCCAACTCGCGAGCCCATTGGCAGAACAAACAACTGTCTGATTGAAAACATCGGCTCTCATCACTATCAGTAGAGGTGTAGCGAGTCAGTTACCCCACTCCAACATCCATAGCGAATGAGGTTTATGGAAGTGTGATGGGGGTACCTAATACCATAGACTTATCTTAGTTCAACGGGAGGAGGCATACATGGAAGGATGCATGCCAGGGTCCTGGTCTTCACCCATTATGTGTGTGAGAATATGGCGAGGGTATCTAGAGGAATGGAAGCCCCCATATGCATCAAGTGTGCATGCAGTTTCCCAAGGGGTACATAATAAGGTATTCTCTAGGATTAAGTACAATGGGACTCCCGGCGAGCATCCTCCCCACGCATTGCCAACAACCCATGCCTTATCAAACATCTAAATATGAAAGTAGGTTCATAAACGTGGACCGTTAAAGGGGATGAGTCAATAGAAGTTAGAGCCAGGAAATGTAAATCTCTGCTATGCAGAACTGCCTAAAGAGGTAACATTACATGCTCAATAGGCTAGACTGCAAGGTTCAGGAAAAGGTGGCAGTTTGAACTCACAGTCTTCCATGTCTGTAGTCCTCCCATTCTCTGTAAGAAATCAATGTATGGAGGGTAGTTGAGTGGCAATCATATCCCGTCACAGAAGAGGCAATTTACTTGGCTAGCCTTATCGGAAATAACCCAGTCTAGTATGCTGGTAAATAAATGTAGAATAAAACAGAAACAGAACAGGGAAGCTATGGGAACTGTGATAAGCAGAACAGTCGCTCCATGGGTGGGAGCGTGTGGATTTACCAGGTCAGGGGGAGCCAACCTCACTGAGGAGGTACCGGTGTTGAAGTCGGTATTAGTAGTCACGTCTGGCTCGCCGCTGTCTAGGAGACTCCGCGGGGCTGGAATCGTGACGGAAGCCATGTACTTGTTGAATTCTGGGTCCCGAAGGGGATCTGCGTCTACGGTGGCATGTGACTTGTGCCTCCATGGGTTCTTCAAGGCGCGAGTCCTTTCTGGTAACTGGACGGCGGAATTCTGCATACCATTGCGAGACGTCCAAAAGCGGAATGCCTAGGGCATCACAGAAGTGCTGTAGGTCCTCAGGCACTTTTAGTAACGCAGTGCGGCCTTGTACAGTGGCCGACAAACAGAACGGAAATTTCCATTTGTAATGTATGCCGTTGGCGCGAAGGGCGTCGAGGAGGGGTTTAAGAACCCTATGGTGCTGCAGCGTGATGCTGAGAGGTCTTGAAATATTTGAACGGTAGCTCTGCCCACCACAAGTTGGGTTCTATTTCAAGCCTTTCTTAATATTTCTTCCTTTATTTTGAAGTCCACGAGACAACAAATGACATCCCGTGGGGGATCAGTATCTCTCCTCCTGGGGCGAAGTGCTCTGTGGAGCCGTTCCATTACTATTTCCGTCTGTGCAGGCCGGTCAAGGAGATCATTAAAGAGGCTAATGACAGTGGAGGGGAGCTGCTCACTTTCTACCGATTCGGGGATGCCTCGGATTCTTAAGTTGTGACACCTGCCTCTGTTATCGAGATCCACCATATGGCGCTGGAGATCTCGGAGCTGCAGGGTGTGCGTGTCTATCTTCAGTGTAGCCCGACGGAGGACCGTGCCCTGTTGAGCCGACACTCTCTCTGACTCACTGACCCTGTCAGTCAGCGCGTGGATGTCCAGGCGGAGCTCAGAGATGGCGGCAGATAATGTGTCCTTGATGTCAGCGGCAATAGTTTTAGGTCCTGCATGCTGAGATGTTGATGGGGAGGAACACTGTGCTCCGGCAGATCCTGTTGTGTTGTTAGGGCGGGTGGCGAGTCAGTCAGCGGTGGGGATGCGGCCATTGTTTGCCCGTGGCGGGAGGGTGCCATATTCCCCCTCTGGGATCGGAATATTGCCGGAATATGCTGGCTCAAACCCTCTGTTTGTTCGTGAGGGGAGCGAGAACGCGATGCCGATGAGGTACGAGAGGCAGTCCCCATGTTCAAATTGTAGTCTGTGGCGTTCTTACCTCCTCAGAGTGACCAATTCAGGCAGTAGCGACGGGAGCTCTAGAATTATGCTGCCATCTTCTAGTCAGGTCAGGCCACGCCCCCGTTTCATGGTTTTTTTTATATGTATGTATCTGGATTTTAACTGTATACTCTTGCTGCTGTTCTTAAGTACTTCACTATGTGGCATTTTCTCTATTTTATTGCCTATGGTGATTTTTGTGCAACAAGCTGAGTATTAGCCCCCAGAGGATATAGGAAGTAGAGTCAAGGATTTCCAGATAGATGTCTGCATCTGCTATCATCACTAAGCACTTTTGCTGCACACTCACCTAGCAGCATTACTCAGAGGTGATTGCGCATTGCATGTGGGTAAAGGTTGGTGGCTTTTTGGACACTTTTTCTTTGCACAGTGTGGCACTTGGTAGTTTTTACAGTGTTACACTATATGGTCATTTTCCTCTTTTGGGGACGTTTCCAGAGTTCCAGTTGGGAAAAAAAAAGCTGCTTAGATCATGTAATTGGCTGGAGGAGACAGAAGTATTTCCCAGTGTTTGTGACCCTGTATATGCATTTATAATATATCATTATTTTATATGAACTTCACCACAATACAATTTATGTTTTGTAGAGTGCTGCATTTATGTGTTAGTTACTTTATAGGGCATGTTTTAGGATCAAGCAGACAGGGTAGTTCTTAGTAGGTTTGGGCATTTGGAAAAATGGCATCAAATTTAAACAGGCAGCAGCCCTCCTACTCCATGGCTGCGACATTCGGTTTAAAGTTTCACAGCCTGCACGCCTCTGCAACCTAGACATAGAAGCATCAACACCTTGAAGAATTTAAAGGCGGAAGCCCTGTACTTACCACTTCAGATGTCTTCATGCTCTGGCCAGAATGTAAGAGTTTATACCCCATCCTGGCTTTGCCCACCAGAGTGAGTATATTTCTGAAGGGGGTCTTCAGGGACAGGGCTCCCTGCCACCATCAGACTACAGGTCTGCACCTATAAAGCACTATGTGGCTAACTCAACAGGAAGAACCATGTACCAAGATAAGTGCCCATGCAGGATCCAGTACCTGAAGCAACATTACAAGCCAGCCCAGCCTCTTCACCCAAATGCAGTCCAGGTATGGTCCCCCAGGTCTCGAGCCAGAGCCTGCAGGAACTGCAGTGGAGGAGCCAGGAACCTTGGAAAAAATATTTTAGAGGGCTGCAATGCCAGAGCAAATGTGGGCCGGATGGTCCGCACTAGTGTGAAGCAAGCCTAATGCTTCCTTGCCTAGGCAGGAAACTCCATTACCAGTAGGAGGCTGCAGTTAAAGACCATTGTGCTCTGTGTGACTGTATAATCACCCTCCCTGCTGTCAACAGCATTGTACTGATGACAAGGCAGGGGGCAGGTCAGATGCCACTCACATAGAGCTCAGCAGTATGTGGGTACAGCCTCCTGCCAGTCATGATTTTCTGCTGGAGAAGCATTTAAAAAAAATAAACACAATTAAAGTGTAAGGTAATAAACATTTTCTCTAACCTGAATTAATTTGTATAGTTTGAAGGAAACTACAATCGAGCTATAAGCTGTTATAGGTTAAGTGCTGCTTGAAGCATTTTTTTAATTGCTAGAAGGTAACTTTTTTATGGGTAGAAGAGACTCTGTATGTCTGTTCTACAATAAAAGCTCTTATTCTATATGCCAGCAATTTTCTTCGGATTTTACAATGTTCTGCACGTCACAGCTCAGAGTACAAACCTGGCATACAGCAGGTGACAAAGTAACTCCCATGTACAGGATTTTTGCCATAAAGGGCTGGTCAATCAGGATGGCAAAACCCAGAAGATGGCAACGACACAGCAAACGCTCACCAACCACAAAGCTGACTTGGTTACACTTGAGGGGAAAACACCACAAGATCATCACTATTTTTATTAGGCCAGTAAAGTCTAATCTGGTGCCCTCATAGCCACCCTGTAACCCTGTCCAACAAAAATGCCTTTATTTAGGCTTAGCCAATCAAAGCTAGGGCTGAGTAACAAAGAAACTAGATAGGAGGACACAGATGTGGTTTTTGTTCTAAAGCACTGCAATGACAGCTCATCCAGAGGTATGGGTAACAGAGCTGTAGGCAGTGTGTGCAGGAGCCTGGCATTGCACAGTCTGACAATTGTGGGTGCAATACTTTCCAGGCTCTGGTTTTGAAAAACAATTGATGCACTTTTTTTAACTGCAAAAAGATGTGCATTCATTATTAATTTTTTAAATAATAAAGGTGAACTCAGCCTTTAAATACTGGTATTTCATCCACTGGACATGCAAGGGCCTTACCGAGGCAAAATACCGGATCCACCGAAGGTGTACACTCCATTTCTTAGTAAAACACCTTGTCAAGCTAAGCCCAGTCTGCATACAAAACATCCTTTAAGTGAGGATTGTACAGGGAAGGATTGAGGATGTTGCGGTGGACACTGATCCAAAACCTGTTACTTTTGAAGGAGAATTCAGGAAGTAGGAGGAAAAAGAAAAAAATAAACACACTTTTGGGTCTGCAATACTATGGTCCTGGGGTTCTTCGGGAATGGATTCCTCAGATGAGGAGTCTGTGTCCCCCTACTTCCAGATACTACTCATCCCCCTCTACCTCATCCTCACCTAGGTTTCTGTTCCATCAAGAGCGAGCAGGAAGGAGAGGCGCAACGCTTCCATTTCCAACCAAAGCGCTGCTGTATTCCAGAGAGCTGGTGTTATAAACTAGCAATAGCAGATGAAAAATGCTCCCTTGACACAAAATGTACTGGCTCCGATGTTGCAGACATGGCCTGCTGACAAAATGTAAAAGGGACCCTTGTTAAGACCATTGGTACAATTCAGCCAAGAGGCCATTGTTCCACTAAGCACTAAGACGCTTGTGACCCCAAGAGAGATGACACTTTTCAATCTCACCAGTGCCCCACCACTCACAGAAAAAAAAACATTCTGTGGCCCCTCTATTACTTGCTGCAACCTGTGATACCACTATAGAAATTGTACTGCTGGAACCTGTAGTCCCTCAATAGGAAGCATTCTGTTGCTACCTGCTACAAAACAGCAGCAGGGACTACCCATGAGCGCTCACCAGTTTAGTTACAGGACACGGTGGTAGATCCAATCTTCACCCATCACGGTGGGCTCCATAGGGCCTTCAGGGACTCTCGCCAGCAGCCCTCGACCTGTATAGTACCCTACCAATCTGCAAAGCAATATATCATTGCACAGGAGCTCAGCTGACAGGATCCAGTGTCGACTGGCAACATTATATACCATACCTGTGTGTCAAGTGTGGGGTCCAATGATAAGGATATTTGCCAGCACACCACAGATCAAGTAGTATCCAAACAATTTTTTATTGAAGCATGATCACATCACAGAATAGGTAGTCCAACGTTTTGATATCACACAAGACCCCTTCGTCAGGCATGTGATAATCATGCCTGACAAAGGGGTCCTGCGCGACTCTGAAACGTTGCACTACCTGTTCTGTGATGTGATTATGCGTCAATAAAAAAATCGTTTGGACACTTCATGTCGATTCGTGGTCTGCTGGCAAATATCCTTGTGGCGTTCTGATCCAGTACCCAAATCTTCTAGGGCAGTGATGGCGAACCTCGGCACTCCAGATGTTTTTGGAACTACATTTCCCACGATGTTCAACTACACTGCAGAGTGCATGAGCATCATGGGAAATGTAGTTCTAAAACATCTGGTGTGCCAAGGTTCACCATCACTGTTCTAGGAGGTTTATCCAGGAATGTGTGCAATGGGAATATGGAGTATTATAGTATGGGGTCCAAGTCCCACGTCTTTGCACAGACAAGACCAGCACCTAAGACACTAGCATAAATTGAAGCCTTGCCAAGATGGGGCTGGATTCAGTATCCAATCACCTGAAGGTGGCAGCATAACCCTAAACGTACTGAAGATGCCTTGTGTCCTAGGATGTACATCAAAGAAATGTGAATAGTTATCTTGACCTTTTAACCACTTGCTTCCCAAACCTATTCTGACACTTGTCTCCAACATGTAAAAAGCTTTTTTTTTTTTTTTTTTGCTAGAAAATTACTTAGAACCCCCAAAACTTTATATAGTTTTTTTTTTAAACAGAGGCCCTAGAGCAGGGGTCTCAAACTGGTGGCCCTCCAGCTGTTGTGAAACTACAAGTCCACTCATGCCTCTGTCTGTGGGAGTCAAGTTTGTAACTGTCAGCCTTGCAATGCCTCATGGGACTTGTAGTTTGGCAACAGCTGGAGGGCCGCCAGTTTGAGACCCCTGCCCTAGAGGATAAAATGGTGGGTGTTGCAATTTTTTATGGCACAAAGTATTTGGGCAGGGGCTTTTTAAAGCCAGTTTTTTTTTGGGGGGGGGGGGGGGGGGAGAGTCACGTTGCTATAGGCTCCCTAACCTGAGGGAGGCAGTGGAGACAGATCTATCACAATTTGGATTAGCAGCAAGGATGGGAAGTTTCATCATAATGGGGAATTTTAATTATCCAGACAGACTGGGCAGAGGGAACCGCGTATTCATTTAAGGCTCGCCAGTTCCTTAATGTCTTGGACAATTTTATGAGTCAGATGGTAGACGCACCAACAAAAAATAAAGCATTACTGGATCTACTGATTAGCAATACAGACCTGATCACGGGTGTGGAAATACAGGGCAATTTAGGTAACAGCAATCACAGGTCAATTAGTTTCAGTATAAATCACACAAATAGGAAACATAAGGGGAATACAAAGACACTGAATTTCAAAAGAGCCAACTTCCCTAAACTACAAACCTTGCTAAAAGGCATAAATTGGGATAAAATATTAGGAACAAATTACACGGAGGAGAGATGGGTTTGCTTTAAGAGCATATTAAATAAGGGCATTAGCCAATGCATCCCACTGGGTAATAAATGGGGAGATGGTGAAGGTATTGAATTTATTCTTCTCCTCAGTCTTCACAAGTGAATTGGGGGGCTTCAGTAACCAAAACTGCAGTGTTTATCCTCATGACACATCACAGGAAGCACCTCCATGGTTAACAGAGGACAGAATTAAAATTAGACTTGAGAAACTTAACATTAATAAATCACCGGGACCAGATGGCTTGCATCCGAGGGTACTTAGGGAACTCAGTCAAGTGATTGCCAGACCGTTGTTCCTAATTTTTACAGACAGTCTACTGACTGGAATGGTACCAGCTGATTGGAGAAAAGCCAATGTAGCACCAATATTTAAAAAGGGCCCAAAATACATCCCTGGGAATTACAGACCAGTTAGCCTAACATCAATAGTATGTAAACTCTTGGAGGGGATGAGAAGGGACTAGATACAAGATTTTAGTAATGAGGACGGTATCATTAGCAGAAATCAGCATGGATTCATGAAGAATCGTTCTTGCCAAACGAATCTACTAACCTTCTATGAGGTGAGTTGCCAGCTAGATAAAGGAAGGCCCGTAGACATGGTGTATCTGGATTTTGCAAAAGCATTTGAAACAGTTCCCCATAAACGTTTACTGTACAAATTAAGGTCCGTTGGCATGGACCATAGGGTGAGTACATTGATTGAAAACTGGCTACAAGGGCAAGTTCAGAGGGTGGTGATAAATGGGGAGTACTCGAAATGGTCAGGGGTGGGTAGTGGGATTCCCCAGGGTTCTGTGCTGGGACCAATCATATTTAATTTGTTCATAAATGACCTGGAAGACGGGATAAACAGTTCAATCTCTGTATTTGCAGACAATACTAACCTAAGCAGGGCAATAACTTCTCCGCAGGATGTGGAAACTTTGCAAAAAGATCTGAACAAATGAATGGGGTGGGAAACTACATGGCAAATGAGGTTCAGTGTAGAAAAATGTAAAATAATGCATTTGGGTGGCAAAAATATGAAAGAAATCTATACACTGGGGGTAGAACCTCTGGGGGAATCTAGGCTGGAAAAGGGACCTAGGGGTCCTAGTAGATGATAGGCTCAGCAATGGCATGCAATGCCAAGCTGCTGCTAACAAAGAAAACAGAATATTGGCATGCATTAAAAAGGGGATCAACTCCAGAGATAAAAGGATAATTTTCCCGCTCTACAAGACTCTGGTCGGGCCGCACCTAGAGTATGCTGTCCAGTTCTGGGCACCAGTCCTCAGGAAGGATGTACTGGAAATGGAGCGAGTACAAAGAAGGGCAGCAAAGCTAATAAAGGGTCTGGAGGATCTTCGTTATGAGGAAAGGTTGCGAGCACTGAACCTATTCTCTCTGGAGAAGAGACGCTTGAGAGGGGATATGTGTTCAATATACAAATACCGTACTGGTGACCACACAATAGGAATTAAACTTTTTCGCAGAAGAGAGTTTAACAAGACTTGTGGCCACTCATTAAAATTAGAAGAGGGGTGTAACCTTAAACTACGTAGAGGGTTCTTTACTGTAAGAGCGGCAAGGATGTGGAATTCCCTTCCACAGGCGGTGGTCTCAGCGGGGAGCATGGATAGCTTCAAGAAACTATTAGATAAGCACCTGAATGACTGCAACATACAGGGATATACAATGTAATACTGACACATAATCACACATAGGTTGGATTTGATGGACTTGTGTCTTTTTTTCAACCTCACCTACTATGTAACTATGTAATGTTAAATGAATTTTAGTGCACACAAAACACAAATATCTTTTATATTTTACCAAAAAATGGGTAAGCCAAGTAAATGGACACCAAAAATGTCACACTTTAAAATGTTGTACACCTGTGGAACGTGCCAAACTACAGTACTTAGAAATCTCTAAAGGCAACACTTTAAATGCCTTTACAGGTTACCAGTTTAAAGTTATACAGGAAGTCGGGTGCTAGAATTATTGCTGACTCTGGCATTCGACATGATACCTCACATGTGTGGGGCGATCACCGATTACGTATGCCTTTTTGTGCAAGCTATATATTTTTAATTATATAAGGGTATTCAATATAACACAATAGTATGACATGACTGCACATTCCTGGCGGAGATGGTGAGCGGTAACATGTTGAAATTAAAAATTACAGATGTTAATATAACCATGTAATATACCAAGTGTCAATACAGTAACAGATAATGACCAACAATTCTTTTTTTTTTTTTTTTTTTTATCCACTTCAGCGAAAGTTTTCCGAGAGACATTATTTCAACTTTATGTGTCAAACTTTATCTCTTCTCCTTTTTCACATCATTGTGGATTGTTTCCGTCACATCTTTATTATTTTTCCCTTCTAGGATATTCTTAAATAATTTTAAAAACCGACGACAAAACGCCTTCTATAATTATAAACCCTATTATTATCTTAATCTCTCTCAGTCCCTCTTATTTCCCCCCGCCCCCCCCCTCCCCTGTGTCTGGTCCGTTCCTTTATGTTGTTTATTTATCCACTTGGCTCTGCACCTATTCTTTCTTTTATCCTATCTAAATAAATATCCGAGACTTTGTAGTTTTTCCAACTTTCCCATCTACTATTATCCCCTCTCTCCTCCTTCCATTTTGTAGTGATAATCTATTTCCTTTAGCCAGTTTCTAATGTCTGGTTTTCCACTTTTTAGCCAATTCTTGGGAATTAAGGCCTTGGCCGCATTCAGGAGGTTAGGTATTATTGATTTTCTATATTGTTTCTTAGGTTTATTGTAGATATAGAAGAGGCAAGTCCAAATATTTTGTTCTATTTCTTCTCCAGTTATTTCTTTTGTTATTTAACACTTCCTTCCAGTACTCCATTATTATTGGGCATTCCCACCATATGTGTATGATCGTTGCTATTTGGCCACATTTTCTCCAACACAAGGAGGTTCTATCTTGATGGAATCTGTGTATTCTTACTGGGGTCATATACCATCTTGATACTAGTTTATAATTCATTTCTATGATCTTCATGTCCCAAGCCTTATTATATCCCATTTCTATCATTTTTTCCACTTTTTGGTTATCTATTTTTAAATTAATTTCTTTTTCCCATTGATTTATATATTCTGGTCTTTCTTGTGCTTCCAAATCTGTCAGTATACTATAAATTTTTGATGTTCCGTTTTTTAATGGTGTTTCATTGCTACATAGCTTTTCCAGTGCAGTTAATTTTGTTTCATCTCTCAGTGGGTGTGGTATTGTGCTTACTAGGTGCCTTAGTTGAGTATACTTCCATTCATTCATCTTCCATCCATTCCTTTCCTCTATTTCTACTCGTGTTCTTATTTTACCATTTCTAGTGATATCTTTCAGTTGTGGGTTACCTATTCCTTGGATTTCAAATATTTCCCTCCCAGGGGTGAAGAGATTCAATCCTGTGAGTGCTAATAGTGGTGAATTATATTTCCATTCATTCTTTAAGTGGATGGTGTCCCAAATTTTAAATACATTTTTTGTTATTTCGTGCGTGTCGGTGTCCAATATTCTATATTTCCGTGGAATCCAAATATTCTTATGTAGTGTGGCTCCACTTATTGTGTTTTCCATTTCCACCCATTTTTTTTCATTTTTCTCATTTGTCCACTCTAACATTCGTGTTAAAACTATGGCTTTATAGTACCTACTTATATCTGGAGCGGCAAGACCTCCATGCTCCTTTTTCCTTGTGATCAGCGTGTAATTAATTCTTGGTTTTTTATTAAGCCATATGTATTTTAGCAGGATTGTTTTAATTATTTTAAAAAAGCTCTGCGGGATTTTTACTGGTAACATCTGTAATCTGTAGTTTATTTTAGGTAATATCGTCATCTTAAACATATTTATTCTTCCAATCCATGAAAGTGGCTGTATTCTTAACTTTTTCATTTCTTCTTTGACCTCATTGATCAGTGGAATAAAGTTTGCCTGATAAATTTTTTCGACTCTAGGAGTTATTTTAATTTCAAGGTAATTTAGTTCTTTTACCCAAGTGAATGGGAATTCTTTTTGTAAAAACTGAACTTCCTTTTTCTCTAGACCTATGTTTAATATTTCCGTTTTTATTGGATTAATTTTGAAGTTTGACAGTTCTCCGTATTTTTTAATTTCTTTCAGTATGTTTGGGAGTGACACTCTTGGGTTGGATACGTACATCAAGATGTCGTCCGCGTAAGCAGCGATCTTATGCTCTTTTCCTCCTAGTTTCGCTCCTTCTACCTCTTTGTTATTGCGGAGTGTTGCTAATAGTGGTTCTAAAGCCAATACATATAATAGTGGAGACAGTGGACAGCCTTGCCGTGTTCCATTCTGCATCTTAATTTTTGGAGAGAGTCTACCGTTTACTTTTACGACTGCTGTCGGGCCATTATACAAATTTGTTATCCACTTCATCATTTTTGTCCCGATACCCAAATGCCGCAATGTATCCATCATGAAACCCCAGTCTACCCTGTCAAATGCTTTTTCTGCATCCAATGACAGGAATAGAACTGGGGTCTCATTCTGCACCTTCTTGTGCAACATCAATAATGATTTTAGGCTGTTGTCCCGCCCCTCTCTCCCCGGGACAAAACCAGTTTGGTCCGGGTTGATCCACAGTGGGATTAGTTTTTTTATCCTAGTGGCCAGGATCTTGGAGTACAGCTTCGTATCGGCGTTCAATAGGGCTATTGGCCTGTAACTTGAGCAGTTAACTTTGTCTTTCCCTTCTTTTGGTAGTATTGTAATATGAGCTAATAACGATTCACTTCTTGTTTCTTCATCTTCCCCTAAGGAATTCATATATTCTAATAGTTTTGGAGTCAGCTGTTCTTCAAATTTTTTATAGTATTTGACCGTAAACCCGTCTGGTCCTGGGCTTTTTCCTACGGGAGTTTCCTTTAATGCCAGTTTTACCTCTTCATGCGTAATATTTTTTTCCAATTCTTCTAGTTGGTCTATTTTTAGTTTTGGTAAGTTTGCTTTTTTTTAAATATTCTTGTATCTTCTTTGTTCTTGTATTCGCTTCTTTCCAACTTTCCTGTCCTTTTATTGCATAAAGGGAGCTGAAGTATTTTTGAAATGTTATCGCTATATCTGTAGTTTTATTTACCACTTCTCCTTTTTCATTTTTGATCTTCTCAATGTAATTCAAAGACTTCTTTTTTTTTTTTACCAGATTTGCTAGGTATTTTCCTGGTTTATTACCCCATTTATATTTTTCTTGTACTACTCTGTTGTAGTCCTTCCTTTCTTCTTGTTCCATCCAGTCTTTTAATTGCTCTCTCTTTTGAGATAGTAGGCCGAAGATTTTGTTGTTTACTTGATTTTTATGTTTTCGTTCCAATTCATAAATTTCTTTAATTATTTGTTGCATGTTTGTTTTCCTTTCCTGTTTTTTTCTTGCCCCTATGGCTATTAACTTGCCCCTAATAACAGATTTATGCGCCTCCCATATTGTTGCTTTCGATACCTCTGGTGTATCGTTTTCCTCAAAATATCTTTTAATTTCTTCTATGATGCTTTTTTCGGTCTCACTTTCTTCTAATAAAGTTTCGTTGATTCTCCATGGACCCCTTTCAAGGACTTCTCCTTTTATTTTCATTCTCAAGGTTACTGGGCTGTGATCTGAGGCGGTTATTATGCCTATTTTTGTTTCTTCTATTTCTTCCAAGTTTCTATGTTCGACCATGATGTAATCCAATCTGGAGTAAATTTTGTGTACTGTTGAGTAGAATGTGTAATCCTTTGTGCTGGGGTGCTGAATTCTCCAAGGGTCTATTAGTTGCTGTTCATATAATGTTCTTTTTAATTTCTTTAGTTGATTTACCTCTTTGTCCCTTACTCTTGAGGTACTGTCCATTTTATTATCAATGCTGAAGTTGAAGTCTCCAGCTAGTATTAATTTTCCTTGCTTGAATTCCATTAGTATTTTAATTATATCTATCAAATATTTTTTAGGGTTCTTATTAGGACAGTAGACATTGGCCAATGTATATTTTACCCCGTGTATAGTTCCTGTAATAAAAAGATATCGACCCTCCGGGTCTATTTTCCTTTGATCTATTAGAAAACGTACATTTTTCCCTATACCGATGGCTACTCCTTTGGCCTTTCTTATTGGCGAGTCTCCTTGATACCATGTTGGTATGTTTGTTTCTTGAATAAATTTTGGCATTTGAGTTTTGGGTTATATGCGTCTCCTGTAGGAAAATTATTTCTGCTTTACTTTTTTCTAGTTCTCGGAGAATGATGTTTCTCTTCCCTGGGGAATTTAGTCCTCGGACATTGTAAGAGATTATTTTTATGCTGTTTACGTTTTCCATTCTTGTGCCTTTTCTTCCCCGCCCGTCCTCCGGCCCTCCCCCCCATGCGGTCCCCCTAGGTGACCGGATGGAGGGGACACCCAGCGGACGCACGGGGTCTCCTCATCTCTTGTCTCAAAATAGGTGCGCCTATGTAACCACTCATGTGACTCAGACCTTTCCCTCCCCACCCTCCTTCCCTCCCTTTTCCCTCCTCCCACCCTCCCCCTCCCTTTTTTCTGATATGGGTTTTTTACCCCCATATTCTCTAGAGCTGAGAGCGTTTTACTTTGTTTTGTGGGGCACGCTCTGCCCCCTCTGCTCTATTTATTGTGAGGCGGAGCTCTGTAAGACACCCTATTCCCCCCCTGCCTAAGCACTAATAGGGCGACCCCCTGTCCACTCCGTGAGTCCCTGTTTCCCTCTCCCTGCATTTTTGTTGTGTTTTACCAATCCTTTCACTTTCCTTTTTTCCCATCCCATCAACCCCAGCCCCCCCCCCTTTCCACTCTAAGGCCCCTTGCACCATTGTGGGGTATTTTCTCAGATAATAATTTCCTCGAGAGTCCACATCTTGATGTCTGATCCTTGAATTTACTTGCCACTGCAGGTCATCTCCTGCCGTTATTCGCTCCTGACTATTTGCGTATTTTTCCAGTTCTGGGGAGGGGATTTCTAGTTTGTTGCAAAAGTCCGGAATCTCCTCCACATGTCTTAGCCTCGCACTTATTCCGTTTTTCCTTGCTATTAGACATGCTGGAAAACCCCAGTTGTATTGAATTTCTTGCTCCCGGAGGATTTCTAATAATGGCTTTAGTATCCATCGTCTTTTCAACGTTTCTTGAGATAAATCTTGAAATATTTGTAATTTACCTCCCGCAAACTCTATTTGTGTTTTCCTCTTTAGGTTTATCCAGATCTGTTTTTTTTCTTCCCATTTTTCAAAGCGTACGATTACATCTCTAGATGTTTCCCTTGCGAACCTTTGAGGTTTTTTTACTCGAAAGACACTTTCTATTCCTATTGTGTTAGTTGTTTCCTTTCCCAAGATTTGGTTGAAGAGATAGAAAAAATGAACAATTAGATTTTCTGCTTGTTCTGTTTCCGGTAACCCACGTATTCTCAAGTTTTTCTTTTTATCTCTATTTTCTTGCTCTTCTATTTTATATGATTGTTCCTGTTGTTCCCGTTTTAATTTCTTTATTTCGTCTTCCAGTTCCTTTGTTTTTTTGATGTAGGTCTACTTTGATCTCTACTTCTTCCACTCTGTTTAACATATATCCCATATCTTTATGGAGTGTTGACATCTCTGCTTTTAGGGAATTCTCTAGTGCCGCGAACATTTTTTCCATATCCTGTTTTGTTGGCAACTGTGGCCCTTGTTGTCCTTCCTTCTTTCCTCTGTCTTCCTCTCCCATTTCTGGCTCCATTCTGGGTTCTGAGAGGTGGCTGGTTTCTGTTTGTACTTTATACTGGCCTTTTTTATCCTTGTTGTCCTTCTCTTTTGTATCTATTTGTCTGCCCTTTGAACCCACTTGTTTCTCTCCTTCTCCGATTCCTTGCTGTATATACCTGTTCATAGGGCCTGGACTTGGGCCTAGGCTGGTCCTAGGTGATTTCGGTATTGCTCCCGCACTTCTTGTTGTTTTCCCCTTCATGTTTGTTTCTATGGCTGGATTTATAAGATCTTCGAAGCTGCCTTCCAGAATACCCCTTGATTGGGGTCTCTTAATGATGAAAAAATCTCCCAGCCTTCTTAAATTGACTTATTTTTACTAATATTTCTTTTGTTCCGTTCTCATACCCGGCATCCTCCCCACAATCCAATAATAGAAATAATTAATGAGATATAAGTAGTCCCCGTTTTCCAGAAGTTATGTTACTACCTTAAGTACATTAAGCATTCCTTGGTGCTGTTCAATTGTTTAAACCATAGTATTAAGTCCCCATGCACACGGACGTCTCCACAGCTGCTTTTCTGAGCCCTTTCTGCAGCTCAAAAAGGCCTGTCTATGTCAGTCCATGGCCTCACGCCCACCTAGGCGTCTCTGAGCCGCAAGTGGCATAGGCGTTCCTAAGCTGCAAGAAAAAAAAAAAAAAAAAAAAAACGCTCAAAAACGCTATTGCAAAAATGCTATTGCAAAAATGCTGAAAAAAGCTGAAAAAAGTTAAAAAAAGTCACTGCAAAGACACCGGCGTCTTCACAGCGCTTTTCTAACCGCCCGTGTGCATGACGGCCCAGGTGCTCAGCAAAATAATTCAAATGTTTTAGCGATATAATGCAATCTAATTCAAGTATTCAGCAAGATGATTTATATATTCAGCAGTATAGTTCCAGTATGAGCTTATATGTTCCACATTTTTGTTACTATGAAATTTCTTCTTATTCTATAGTTTGTACTATCAAGCCTATAGTTAGTACCATTTGCAAAAAACAAAAACAAAAACAAAAAAAAAAAAAAAATTCACAAGAAAGGGAGATACTGCAGCAGCAGCAGCAGCAAGCAGGTGGGGGCTGGGAGACAACTCTTCCGTTGGCTTGTCTTTCTTTCACCTTCTCCTTCTCTTCTCCCCTGTTCCCCCCCCCTGTTTTTATTGTTTTTCTTAGCTCACTTGATTCTACTTTTTCAGCTCTTTCGCCTTCATTTACTTTCACTTTTCATTCCATTTAGTTCATTTTATTTCAATGTGATCTTTCCCTTTCTTTTGTTCTATTACTTTTCCTTTGCTTGTTCACTTCAAGACAATTGCAATAGAAAAGAGCAAAAAAAAAAAAAAAAAAAAAAAAAACGCTCAAAAACACTATTGCAAAAACGCTGAAAAAAGTTAAAAAAAAAAGTCACTGCAAAGACACTGGCGTTTTCACAACGTTCTCCCAACAGCCCGTGTGCATGAGGGCCCAGGTGCTCAGCAAAATAATTCAAATGTTTTAGCGATATAATGCAATCTAATTCAAGTATTCAGCAAGATGATTTATATATTCAGTAATATAGTTCCAGTATGAGCTTATATGTTCCACATTTTGTTACTATGAAATTTCTTCTTATTCTATAGTTTGTACTATCGAGCCTATAGTTAATACCATTTGCAAAAAACAAAAAACAAAAAAATCACAAGAAAGGGAGATACTGCAGCAGCAGCAAGTAGGTGGGGGCTGGGAGACAACTCTTCCGCTGGGAAATAGAGTTGTGTGCAAAGAGCTGCGCTTAGGACAGTAGTTTAGGTGTGCTGCCTCCCTTAAAAGAGCTTCCCTAGGGATTCTCTACTAACTAGAATTATATTACCAGGGGTTATGGCGCTTCCTGTAGGGTAATAAATGGGAGGGGTGGTTACCCAGATGGTTTCCTTCAGTAGATCCCAATGGAGGTAACTGGTACCTACCAGGGAGAAAAAGCCTTAGTTACCGTGAGGGTATGTGTGTCTGTACCTACACACACATATCCCCATGCACCCGTGTGTATCAGCAGATATAAATGAATAAATAGATGAGCAATGTCTTCAAAGGGTCTGGCCTGAGGCCCCTAATAATGTGGTAAATTTACACCATATGCCACCACTAGGTGAAAATGTCAATACCATATATACATACTATTGATCTAAAATAAACCATCAAAATAAACCTTTGCTCATCGTGCAGAGAAAATACATGTAAGTATGAGTAAAAAACATTACATAATATCAAAAATAGTGCCAATAAAACGTAATAAAGTCAATTAAGTCCAAAGAAACAATTTAAATCCTTAAAGTGAAAAGACTTATGTGAAAAAGCTTTTTAGTGAAACAGTTTTTTGTTCAAATACAACGTTTCAACAATTCCGTGACTTGAGTGCTCTCGAAAAATTCCTGTGACTTTTGTGCACCCCCTTTTGGGTCCCCACTCACCAGATCCAACAGCCCCAAAAGGGGCGACCAGCATAAGATGTCTCAATCACGGTCTCCTTTCCACGATAGTTATACGGGCTCCCCAAGGTGGTTTCCGTGCCTCTGATTTTCCCAATGGATTCCTCCAATCTCAGATGGAACAGGCTGCAAGGGGAGTTGCGGTCCAAATATTCTCTCCCCCACCTTCCTACCGAGCATCCAAATAGTTTCCCACTATTGGTTTCAATGTTCGCAGTGGCTCCCTCATAGAAAGAAAAAATAGGAAGCTCCCATGGTGTAGTATATAAAAAAAGCTTTAATTCAAAAGAACTCCATCAGCTTACAGCAGAGTAAAAAATAGTAAAATAAATGTACCATAAATTTAACTAAATAAAACAACCAGTGAATAAAAACAAATTAGCTCACTCAGAGATACCCTGAGAACAGGCCCGTAGTGGTAAAAAATGTTGAAAATACGTGCCGCTGGTTAGAGCTGTTTGCGCTCCACCTGCGTTCCAGCTAGGGCCCGTACCCGGAAGTGACGTAGCGTGCGTGGCGTCGTTCAACTCTTCCGCTGGCTTGTCTCTCTTTCACCTTCTCCCCTGTTCCCTCCCGTTTTTATTGTTTTTCTTAGCTCACTTGATTCTACTTTTTCAGCTCTTTCGCCTTCATTTACTTTCGCTTTTCATTCCATTTTATTTCATTTTATTTCAATGTGTTCTTTCCCTTTCCCTTTCTTTTGTTCTATTACTTTTCCTTTGCCTGTTCACTTCAAGACAATTGCAATATAAAAAAGCCAAAAGAGGGAAAAAAAAAAAAAAAAATACGGTACTTATCTTTTAGTTGTTGTTGAAGTTGGGACAAAAAGGGACGCTCACTACTGCTTGTTGCTGCTCTCTGATGCTGCGAACGTTCAGGTGCTGTCTCTGATGTTATCAATCTGCCCAGGTCTGTCTGACCCGCTGTAGTCTCAGCTGTTCTCTGCTCTCAGTTCTTCAGTGTCCGCTGCCGCTGCTCCTTGCTCCACTCACCCACCTTCCTGGCTCTCTCCTCCGAAATTCCCCGGTGCACTTCAGCTGGTTCCTCCGCTCTCCGCGGCCGGCAACACCGCTAGGGACTTGAAACAGCCCCCAGCAGCGCACCGTTTTCTCTGCTGCCGTCGCTTCCGAAGCGCTCCGATCTCCGCGGTTTTCCAGTTCTCCTAACCCCCCGTCCTCGATGAGCCTTCTAGCCCATCCGACTCCGGAGGGGTGGGGGGGATGCAGTCAGACGCAGGTACAAACTTCCTCTGGCTTACACCACAAGACAGCTCAGTGAGTGATGAGGCGGGGGGGGGGGCGGGGAGGGAAGCTACCTACACCTTCTCATCAGGCCGATCATTCCTCTCAGCTGCAGGGAGAGGGTTCTCAGGATCCTCACGCCGTGCACAGAGCCATTACCAGGCTCCTCCCTTCCCATGACCAACAATTCAAGGTCATAGATGACATTAGGAAAATACATTACAATGCGGTGAGAAATACTTACAAGAACCTGACTTGCATGTACATACTGAGAGGATCTGGTCACCTACAGGCATGTATCTATTGTAGGGTAAGGGCAAGCGTTGACCCTCTATAAAAAAGGGGCACCTTGCTCAGACTTCAATATAGTCGTACCATACGGTCGGTGCATACCGAATAGCATTTTCTGATGTTCTCATTCACGAAAGTGGACACGCTAGGTGTCCAAAAAGGAGAGAAAAAGAAGGAGTAAAAGCAAAAGGGGAAGGGAATTTTTTGTATTAAAAAAAAAAAAAAAAAAAAAAAAAAAAACACACACTTTTATTGCTGTCAAAAGGAATGTAAACATCCCTTGTGGCAATCAACAGTGACCGGTCCTTATTTAGTGAGACATCTGGGGTCTATTAGACCCCAGATATCTCCTCTGACCTTAACAGCATCAGAACAGACCAAGGTCAGTCTGATCCAGTGCTTGTACAAGCTAGCAAGGGCTTGTAAACAAAAATGATATTCCCTATGACGGATTGTTCACATTCACATGCCCTCTGAGGACTTCTCAAATGTGAGTGTGATTGCTACTAGTTTTTTATGAATAAATTGTTTTAAGTCTACACCCAGAGGTGCCTCTCTCTTTTGTTTTCTTGTAAACAAAAACACTGGAACCAGAAGTGACTTATACAGGTCGCTTCCAGTTTCTATCATCATAGAGGTGATTGGAGATGATCAGGTCTCTGAATACCTTTATGGTAAGCTGGTCTCCCAGTGGGGCAGGAGAGCCCAAAAGCGCCACAGAAGGCAGCGGGAAGGGTGTCCAAAGTCATATGACAAGTCGGAGAAGTGTGAATGGTGTAGAAGCCCAGTTCTTGTTACCAACACACCCCAGAAGGTGCTCAGGCAGTGTTGCCAACAGTCAGTATTTTTACTGGCAGCCAGTAAAAAATGGGCACTTTTGTCCTGCCAGTAAATGCTAGTCACCAGAAAAGGTTGCAAGTGAAAAATATGGCTGTGACGCTCTAGACCAGTGATGGCGAACCTTGGCACTCCAGATGTTTTAGAACTACATTTCCCATGATGCTCATGCACTCTTCACCATCACTGCTCTAGACCATCCAAGTGCCTGCTACAGTGTGTTCAGGTGCTGCTTATGGGGGGCGGGTCTAGCGGAGCCGGTGCCTGAGTGTGTCGTGTCATGCTATGGTACAAGGGAGCCCAGCCGAGCAACCAGAGCCTCATGTGCAGGTCTGCGGGACAGGAGCAAGGCAAGCCGGGAGCGGGACTGTCAGTGCTGTTTGGACTAGAGTGGACAGAAGGGACCACCTGGCATGGAGAGAGACCATCACTGACTCCGGAGGGGACGTGTTCTGTCAGTGAGGAGTCATCATCATCTATGCTGCTGCACATCTCTATCAGTGTCACTGAGAGTCAATTTCATTTGTGTGTGCACCCATTCTAAATGTCTTGCCCTCTTGAGTCCTGTCCCTGACCTACTTATATATTGGAAATGAAATAGGAAATAGGTTTGTCTTATTACCTACCTTAAATCACATTGCAAATTGCATATTGTACTTGTTTGTAGCCTAAGTACTGAAATGTGCACTTAAAACTGTAATTTGTAACTTTTGGAAATGCCAGTAAACTTTGGGTGTCGTGTCAGTAAATTTAAATCTGGTAGGTTGGCAGCACTGTTCAAACCAACAGTGACCAAAGTGACTCCTATTTTTTTTTTTTTTTACATAGTATTGTCCCAAGTACAGCACCAGGTACTTGCTGAAATAATACAAACTTTTTTTCAAACATTAAAAGAGATAGAAAGTTGAAGCACAAAATACAAACAAATCATTTTAATGAAAAGCTCTATAAAACGAAATCCAGCATGACACAATGTTTAGAGGGAATGAAGCTCAAACTAATCATGTTTCAACATAACTTACTTTGGTGTCACAATTGATTAGCAATTTTCATTTCATGATTAGAAGAACATTTCTAACATTGGAAAAGCCATACATGAGAAATATTAAACTTGTCCACAACCTGTGGCAATATTATGTACACTCATTTTTAACAGCTTTAGGGTCTGACGGCATGACTAATTAAATGGCATAAAATACAGTTGGGGTATTGGCTAAAGTAAAACGGATTTGTCGTACATGTTCAGACGGAAATGATGATGCCATAGAGGTGCTGATAGAAGTTCAAAAGTTGACCGTTATAAAATTAGTATTCCGTTTTAAACTTGCACCATAAAATTGGGGCATTTTTTTTAATTTTTTTTTTTTTTTGTGCAAGGCAATTTTTTTCCACAAATTGTTCAGTTCTTAAAAATTCACAGATCCCACAAGTTGAATCCAGCTTAAAAAAAAATCCAATTTCGGAGAACCACTTGATTGAATCAATTACAAAACTCATTCTTCCTCGGGTTACATTTTCTTTAACAAAACTGAAACAAAAAAGAGAAAAGTTAGTTAACTTTATATTATTAGGCATTACCACCTAGACCAGGGGTAGGCAACCCCCGGCACCACAAGCAGCACTCAAAGCCTCTTTTGCCAGCACTTAACTCCCTCCCCATCAGCAGAGCAGCACAGGGAAGTGTCATTGAGACACTAATGCATTCCAATTTCAGAATTCCCCACACCGGACCTGCACTGAGGGGGAGGCACTGTGCCCCCACACATTGTCAAAGATGGGAAACTTTGCTGTAGCTGCAATCGTCAGCTTTTGTGAAGAGATTGGGTGCAGTTCTGCTAGAGAGGGGGGTCCCTGTTTTCAGGACGACGACGACAGTCTTGGCCACTGCTAAAGCCAATCATAGTCCTGCTAGTCCCGTCCACCATCTGGAGGAAGACGACTCGCTTGGTGCCACTACCAATCTCAGAAAGAAGGGATTTCATTGTGATTGAGAAAACCACAATCAGGTGACAGTTTGTGGAATTACTGTTGAGCTTCTGGGAACTTTATTGAAATTCTTCCTGAACCTTTGCGTCACTTACTACTGAACTCCTGCACTCTGTGTCCCTTTAAGCCACAGCCAGTATACAGGGCAATGAAAAAAAAAAAAAAAAAAAAAAAAAAAAATCACACCCAACTACTTTTTCTCAGCTGCGGGGGCACAACTTATGATCTTGCATACGGCCCACTGCTTTCAGAAAATGCCCCTGACCTGAGCTCATAATTGCATATCCATTCCAGATGCTTGTATGTGACATCACATACAAGCATGTGGACTGTATGTGAGAGGAGGATTAGCAGGATGAGTATGCCAGGACAAGTAAATGTGTCTCATCTCTGCTATCTTTCACCACTCTGCATATCACACATCATAGATGAGCAGGGGGGGTTACAGCGGTGGGGCAGATGAGCAGGGGGGGTTACAGCGGTGGGGCAGATGTACATGGGGGACAGGAATCTGAGGCGTGAGAGTACAGGACGTTCATTTCTCACTACTAGTTTACAGCATTTACTTTATAAAAAATCCTTTCCGTGATTGAGTGTGAAGTTAACGTTTTTTGTTATAAAATCGGCACGCTCAATTTCTTTGAAAATATTTTTCGGCACACTGCTCAAAAGCTTGCCTACCCCGACCTAGACTGACTCAAAGAAATTGCAACTACCAACTAATAGTAATGTCACCAAAATTAAAGTGGATGTAAACCCTCACATATACCCAGTGAAGTGACTGGCCTCAGATGATACACAGAGATGAAACAAATCCTCCTACATAGGCTTTACATGCATATCTTCAGTCTTTAGCTTTCTACACTCTTTAGAAAGTACAGATTGTGTCAAAAATCTTTCCTCTTCTCTCAGCAGCACATATGGGTGAGTGGGGAGAATGGGCTTACACCATGTACGAGCCGACCGGAAGAAAGGAACACCCGCGCCCCCCCTTCCACATACGCAGAGGAACGAAGGAACATGCAGGGCTGTAGTCTGAATAGGCAAGCTCTCTGCTTATTTGCCTTTAAGGTCCTTCCCCCGACACAAAATTTTCAGCTCACGTTTTCTCATGTATTGGAACGCTTGTCAGAAGTGATTCAAGTTGATAACAGAGGAACGAAGCACCAGAGAGAAACGACACTTAGAGCTTTGGAGAGAGATAAGTAAATACTACAGATATACGCGCTTAGTTCAACTTTCATGAATGGGGTTTACAACCACGCCAAGGTTTGCTTTTGTAAAGGCATGATCCCTTTTTATATTTTATATAAAATTTGTTTATATTTACATTTTAACCACTTGCTTACTGGGCACTTAAAAGGGGTTGTAAACACTCATGTTTTTTCACCTTAATGCATCCTATGCATGGACTCCGGAGCGCGCCCGCAAGCTAACAACCAACCACCCCCCCACCCCGGAGGGTGCTTCTCCTAGGGGGCTATCTGATGCGGGGAGGAGCCGCGAGAGCCACGAGGGACCCCAGAAGAGGATGTTCGGGCCACTCTGTGCAAAACAAGCTGCACAGTGGAGGTAAGTATGACAGGTTTGTCATTTAAAAAAAATAACGAACCTTTACAATCACTTTAAACCCCCCCTCCTGCCCAGACCAATTTTCACTGCTGTCACTCTTTGAATGACATTTGCGCGGTCATGCAACACTGTACCCAAATGAAATTTTTTTATCATTTTTTCACACAAATAGAGCTTTCTTTTGTTGCCATTTAATCACCACTGGGGCTTTTATTTTTTGCTTAAACAAAAGACAGAAAAATAAATTTTGAAGGGAAAAAAAAAAACAAACAAAAAAAAAAAAAAAAACCAACATGTTTCATAATTTGTTATAAAATTTTGCAAGCAGGTAATTTTTCCTCTTCATTGATATACGCTGATGAGGTGGCACTGATGGGTACCACTAATAGATGGGCACTGGTAGGTGACACTGGTAGGTGGCACAAGTGAGCTGACAGCTACTCTCCTTGACTGGGATCGATGTCCCTCTGACAGCTGCTGGCGATCGCCTTTTTTCTTCTCCTCACGGTATCAGCGTGAGGAGAAAAAAAATAGCCGATTACCGGCTCTGTTTACATCACATGATCAGCTGTCATTGGCTGACAGCTGAACACGTGGTAAGGGGTCGGGGTCTCAGACTCGCTGATCACAGAGCGTGCTGCATGCGCCCTGCAGGGGGGGCGCAGGCCGCTCGAGCACATCTATTGATGCCCTCCCGGCAAAGTAGGTCCGCGCTGTAGCTGTCATTCGGCTCTAGCCCGGATCTGAAGTGTTTAAACACCAAATGTGCTGTAAACAAAGTACAAAAATTGCATCATGGCAGTCTGTTTCATTGCAAGTAGCAAATAAAACAAAAAGGGCAAATATTCAGGACAACAAAGCGCCCATAAGGCCTTGTGCACACTGGACATTTTTACAGCTGTTATTAAGGGCGTCTGGCATTTTTTTTTCCCCCTGCTTCTAATCTCCCTGGCATGTTAGTCTACAGTACGTGTCCATACAACACAGACCTTCAGTATTATTTAGTAGGAGGAGAGTTTAGAGACAGGAAAAAAAACCCACTGCCAGTGCGTCAAGGAGCAGCAGAGGTCAACAAATCAGGCAGCATGTGCTCGCTCAGATGTTGGAAAGGGTTAATGTAGACACAGCTCACCACAATAGGATGAGAACTTTGTGTATCCTGCTTCAAGTCACTATTTTTGTACCTTCTTTATTATGTTAAACTATTTTAAGCCTACTCTATACAGAGCACACAGAACGCCAGGGCAATTTAGATAATCTTCAATAACGTTATATCTTACCTTCCAACGATTTCCACATGTATTACAGAATACAAATGTTGTCATAGGTTCATCAGCGCTTCGGGTCTGAACCTGGAAAATATAAACAGACATCCTTAGTATGTAGAGAGAAGCTTACACGGATATGCGGCTTGTGTGGTGAAGATAGACCAATAACTTAAGCCCAGTACACAACCCGCTGGGTTGAACAAAAATAAAACCTTTTCGGTCATGACCCTTCGACAGAAAAACAAAATGGCCGGCTTCTGTAGGACCGACTACCAAACACATGGGCCGAATGTTCAATGTTTCAATAGGAACCGGCCGATGTCGATTGACATTCATCCAGTGTGTACTAGGCTTTAGGAGGCAGTAGGCTCTTCTAAAGGGCTCAGGGGATGTTGGTTACTAACAAAAAGGCTACTGATAGTTTTGTGGGCACAATGGCTTTCAGACGCCTGGGAATTGTTTGCCCCTGTACAAAAAGAACACATACATCCATGCAAACCATTGCTTCTATTAGTAAAGAAATATTCATAGCTAGTCAACAGAACTTTTTATTTCTAATGCAAACACTACGAAAATACACACAAAAAAAAAAAGGAGAAAGCATTACTGCTTGTAATTACTGCAATTCATATTTTCCATCCTGCAAAGACTGTTCATAAGCACTAGAGGGAGGTAGTGAAGAAAAAGCCAACTATGGAAGAAGTGATGTAATAATTCCCCCACAAAGTTCTCTGTAAGGACTACATTCATTCTCTGCCAGGACCCATACATGTAATAGGGAGGTTCTAGCACTCCTTAATCCTTCCCCTCCCCTATTATTAGACACTCGGTGCTGGTTTTAAAAATAGATGCAGATGTCAACAAAAGGAGAGAAAGGAAAAAAGAGAGCAAACAGAAGAGTATATAGACCTACTAAGAGGGGTGTGTGGAAAACCTTTGACCTCTGACCCATGCAGCCAGAAGAGCTGAAACAGAAGTCAATCACGTCAATGCTCCCCTTAAGGACTATAGACCATCTTTCATTGCCATGTGGGAACGCGACCTACAGTTGACTCTTAGGCTGGGTTCACACCTACGCGAATTGGATGAGGGTTTCTCCACATCCAATTTGCATAGCAGGAGAATATGACCGGCTTTCTATGGAGCCGGTTCACATGTCTCCGGGGCGGCTGCGGAGTGCACTGCATCTTTGCCTCCGTTTCAGGGCCAAATTCAGGCAAAGATTCTGCCCTGATTCGTCCCTGAAACGGAGAATAGGGACGGACAGCGTTGCTGTACGATCCGCAGCCGGCTTACTCGCAACCAACAGAATACTATCCTTCTCACAAAGTATCCATCTGTACCAAATATCAAGAACTGAATTATAAGGTTCTGACAAAATGGTACTAGACAGCTAAACTTAAACACATGTACCCCCCCTCCTAAGATCATTGTTGGAGATGTGGGGACACCATGGGTATATTGTATGTGTTTTCTGGACATGCGATTGGCTCTGCAGTTTCTAGGCTGAAGTAAAATGAATATCTCAAAAATTTACAGACTACCAAATTCTCCTGGACCCAGCATGGTTCCTTTTACACCATCATTCCATGCCACAGAAGACTTATAAGCGACAAGCCTTATCTCACCTGTTTAACATGGCCAAAAGCTGCATACCTAATCTCTGAAAGCAGACTTGACCCCCCCTCCATCGCTATGTGGCTGGCTAAGGTTGAGTAAAATAAACTGAATGGGAGGACCTCATCTCCACTGATCGAGGTACCTGTGACAAAATTTCTGAAGAGGTGGTTTTAGTGCCACAAATTCATGTTTTCTGCGGAGTAGAAATCTATTTGGCACAGTCTGAGCACGATGCCCCCAATGGGACGCTGAGTGGAGGAAGTACCCCCCCATAAGCTGCTTTTTTGGGTGTCTAGTCATTGATCGGGACTACCCTGTTGAATTGCTTTGCATGGTTCGTTTTTGCTAGTCTCGCACCCATATACAGTTAAGACCATATATATTTGGACACAGGCACAATTTTCACACTTTTGGCTCTGTACGCCACCAGAATAAAAATTAAAATGAAACAATCAAAAGTGCAGACCATCAGCTTTAATTCAAGGGGCTGAACATAAACAAAGTACAAATTTTAGGAATTGTAACCATTTTTATACACAGTCCCCCCATTTACAGGGGCTCAAATTTAAATTGGACAAATGAAAATAATCATAAACAAAAGGTTAATATTGTGTAGAGAATCCTATACTGGCAATGACTGCCTGAAGTCTGGAACCCATGGGCATTACCAAAGACTGGGTTTCCTCCTTTCTGATGCTTTGCCAGGCTCTAACTGCAGCTGTCTTAAGTTGTCCTTTGATTGTGGGTCTGCCTTTAGTTTTGCCTTCAGCAAGTGAAATGCATGCTCAATTGGGTTGCGATCAGGTGACTGACTCGGCCATTGGAGAATATTCCACTTTTCCTTCAAAAGCTCCTTGTTTGCTTTTGCAGTATATTTTGGATCATAGTCCATCTGTACTGTGAAGCGCCATACAATCAACTTTGCTACATCTGGCAGAATCTGGGCTGACAGTATATCTCTAAATACTGCAGAATTCATCCGGGTGCTTCTGTCTCATCAATAAACACTAATGACCCAGTACCACTGGAAACCATGCATGCCCATGCCATCACACTGCCTCCACCATGTTTTATAGATGTGCGCTTTGGATCATAAACTGTTGCAAGCCTTCTGCACACTTTTTACTTCCCGTCATTCTAGTACAGATTAACCTTAGTTTCGTCCATCCAAAGAATGCTTTTCCAGAACTGTTCTGGCTTTTTTAGGGTTTTTTTTTTGGCAAAGTCTAATCTGGCTTTTCTATTCTTCAGGCTTATGAAGAACCCTCTGCATTTGCGCTCAAAGTCTTCTCTTGATTGTAGACTTTGACAATGATACTCCCACCTCCTAGAGAGTGTCCTTCACTTGCCTGAATGTTGTGAATGGGTTTTTCCTTACCATAGAGAGGATCCTGTGATCATCCACCACTGTTGTCTTTCATGGACATCCAGGCCTTTTTATGTTGCTGAACTCACTAGAGCGTCATTCTTTCCTCGGAATGTACCAAACTGTTGATCTGGCCACTCCTGATGTTGCTGCTAACTCTCTAATGAATTTGTTTCATTTATGAAGCCTTACAATGGCCTGTTTTGCTTGCATGAACAGCTCCTTTGAACGTATGATGTAGGTTCACAGCAACAGATTCCAAATGCAAATACCACACTTAGAATCAACTCCAGACCTTTTACCTGCTTAACTGATGAAGAAATAACTAAGGAGTAGCCCACACCTGGCCTTGAAACAGCTTTTGATTCAATTGTCCAATTACTTTTGGTTTCTTGTAAAAGGGGGGGTGGCTAGTCTCAAGAACCAATTCCTAAACCCTTCCCCTATTTTGGCTGTACATATCCTCAAAATTAAACCTGAATGTGTGCACTTTCAGCCCATATGCATTATACAACTATAACTTGAATATGTATTGGTAAAGACCTGAAAAAAAAAAAATTGTGCCTGTGTCCAAATATATATGGATCGAACTGTATTTAGGTAAAAAGGTTAAGGGGAGTTACAGTCTATTACGGGATCCAACGCTGACTATACTATGTCACCTGTGGATCTCTGCCTATTTAGAGGAATTCTACCGCAATATACCTGAGCTGTGTATGGTCCAATGAATGTTCACAATGTTTATACAACAGTTGGCGTTTGCATGGTATGGACTGAATACTATGGTATGTACACCCCTTATTTCTACAGTGAGGGAAAAAAAGTATTTGATCCCCTGCTGATTTTGTACATTTTCCCACTGACAAAAATGATCAGTCTATAATTTTAATTGCAGGTTTATTTTAACAGTGAGAGACAGAACAAAATAATCCAGAAAATGCATTTGAAAAAAGTATTTGATCCCCTATCAGCAAGATTTCTGGCTCCCAGGTGTCTTCTATACAGGTACCGAGCTGAGATTAGGAGCACTCTCAAAAGGGAGCCCAGAACTACATGGGAGAATCTTGTCAATGATCAAGGCAGCTGGGACCAGAGTCACCAAGAAAATAATTGGTAACACACTACGCCGTGAGGGACTGAAATCCTGCAGCACCCACAAGGTCCCCTTGCTCAAAAAAAGCACATGTACAGGCCCGTCTGAAGTTTGCTAATGAACATCTGAATGAATCAGAGAACTGGGTGAAAGTGTTGTTTTCAGATGAGACCAAATTCAAGCACTTTGGCATCAAACGCAACTCGCCATGTTTGGAGAAATGCTGCATCTGACTTCAAGAACACCATACCCACTGTCAAACATGGAGGTAGAAACAGCATGCGTCGGGGGTGTTTTTCTACTAAGGGGACAGGACAACTTCACCGCATCAAAGGGATGATGGACCGTCAAATCTTTGGTGAGAACCTCCTTTCCCCAGCCAGGGCACCGAAAATGGGTCATGGATGGGTATTCCAGCATGCCAATGACCCAAAACAAACACACGACCAAGGCAAGAAATGAGTGGCTCAAGAAGAAGCACATTAAGGTCCTGGAGTGGCCTAGCCAGTCTCCAGACCTTAATCCCATAGAAAATATGTGAAGGAAGCTGAAGGTTTGCGTTACCAATGGTCAGCCTCAAAACCTTAATGACTTGGAAGATCTGCAAAGAGAAGTGGGACAAAATCCCACCTGAGATGTGTGCAAGCTTGGTGGCCAACTATAACGTCTGACCTCTGATGGCCAACAAGCATTTTGCGAGGGGGTCAAATACTTATTTCACTCATTAAAATGCAAATCAATTTATAGCCCTTTTTAACCGCTTCAGCCCCGGAAGATTTTACCCCCTTCCTGACCAGAGCGTTTTTTGCGATTCGGCACTGCGTCGCTTTAACTGACAATTGCGCGGTCGTGCGACGTGGCTCCCAAACAAAATTGACGTCCTTTTTTTTTCTCACAAATAGGGCTTTCTTTTGGTGGTATTTGATCGCCTCTGCGATTTTTATTTTTTGCGATATAAACAAAATAAAAGCGTCAATTTTGAAAAAAAAAAAAAAACAAAAAAACAAAACAAAAAAAAAAAAAAACACACATTTTTTACATTTTGCTATAATAAATATCCCCCAAAAATAAATAAAAAGACATTTTTTTTCTCCTCAGTTTAGGTCGATCGTATTCTTCTACATATTTTTGGTAAAAAAAAAAAATCGCAATAAGCGTTTATTGATTGGTTTGCTCAAAAGTTATACTGTTTACTAAATAGGGGACAGTTTTATGGCATTTTTATTATTTTTTTTTTTTTTTCTACTAGTAATGGCGGCGATCAGCGATTTTTATTGTGACTGCGACGTTATGTCGGACATTTTTGACACATTTTTGGGACCATTGCCATTTATACAGCGATCAGTGCGATTAAAAATGCACTGATTACTGTGTAAATGACACTGGCAGTGAAAGGGTTAACCACTAGGGGGCGGGGAGGGGTTAAGTGTGTCCTAGGGGAGTGATTACTAACTGTAGGGGGATGGGCTAGCAGTCTCATTACTCTGATCACAGCTCCCGATGACAGGGAGCTGTGATCAGTGACACTTGTCACCAGGCAGAACGGGGAGATGCTATTTACATCAGCATCTCCCCGTTCGTCCTCACCGTGAGGCGATCGCGGGTATCCCCGCGGCGATAAGAGTCTGCGGGACCCGCGACCCGACTCACGGAGCTCGCGGCCGGCGCGTGCGCATGCAATGGCACGGCGGGGAATTCAAATGGCTGTACAGGTACGCCCATTTGCCCAGCCGTGCCATTCTGCCGACGTACATCCGCGCGCGCCGGTCGGGGAACGGTTAAATAAGTTTTTCTGGATTTTTTTGTTGTTATTCTGTCTTTCATTGTTAAAATAAAAAGTGGATGTAAACCCTCACATATACCCAGTGAAGTGAACAACCTCAGATGATACACAGGGATGAAACAAATCTCCCTACATAAGTTTCACATGTATATGCGGTTTTCAGCTTTATATACTATTTAGAAAGTGTACATCATGTTAGGAGATTTTCTCTTCCTGTTCAAGAAGAGTGAAGCCTGAGCATAAAGCCAAGACAGCTGATTGGAGGAAAGGCACACACCCCCTCATCTCATAGGTAGAGACCCAGCTCTGTTTGTTCAATAGTTCAGCAGGTTGCTAATCTATTTATAGCATCCTCCTCAACACAAAACTCCGGCTCTCAGTTGCCGGAGAACTTTTCAGATGTTATCAGGCTCATAACAGAAGAATGGAGCAGGAAACAGCTACAGGACATAGTGCTGTGAAGAGAGATAACAAAACACTGAAGATATATGTGCCCAGCTCAAATTTCATGGGTTTCGGGTTTACATCCACTTTAAACATTAAAGTTATAGACTGACCCTTTCTTTGTCAGTGGGACAACGTACAAAATCAGCAGGGAATCAAATACTTTTCCCCCTCACCGTGTGTGTGATAGAGATAGATAGAGAGATATATATAACCATCAGAGAATCTAAGGTCCTGCTAGTATGCCTACACAGCAGTTGGAGACCTTCTATATAAGCAACGAGACACACGAGTCTATTTTTTAAGGATTCATTGTGCAATTTACACAGGACGTCTAGATAGACAGTCTATTTGTACAACATTCTGCTATCATTTTTAGAGGATTCACCTTATTTGCCTATTATATAGAGGATTTTCCCATAAGCATTCAACAAAATAGAGAGAGATTCCAAAGATTCACCCATCAGCAAGCACATACAATAGGGAGATTCCAATAAACAAGATTCACCAGCTGGCGCTTGAGGTGAATCCTCTTTGAAAATGATAGCCAAATGCTATAAAACGCAGACAGATGATTGAACACCAAACATTTAGTTTGGTGTTAAGCGATCCATTGACAGTAACAATGAAGAATAAATCCCATCCACCTGTTTGGCTTTCACCTACAACATACTGACCAGATCAGTACATTAAAAAGAACAATCTGTCAATACTTACATTTACTTTATACCCGCCTTTTTTTTTTTTTTTTTTTTTTTTATAAGGCTTTGTGCAAGAGTTAAAAAAAAAAAAAAAAAATTTAAATAAGAAAAAGACAACAGTTCAGAAAATCATGAAAAACTAAAAAGAAGCTAGAAAGAACATTGAAAAAAATAGTTCTTGTATCAGAAAGCTTACCTGTGTGTATGTACAATTCTTCATTTTACATTTTCCACAGCTAAACAGATCAGTCTCCGTACCACCAGTCTTGGCCATTTGGTGCTCCCGGATGGCCTCCTTAGTCAGGTTCTTTCTCATTTCCTTAAGCTCATCGCTGGCCATTTCCTGGGCAAAATCGTAAGAAGCCACACTTCAGAAACTTCATAGCAATTTAATGGCTGAACAACAGAAGGACAAAACTAAAAACAAAGCCGTTCAAGAAAATGCAAATCAGACTTCATTTCTCCAGCCTACAAAAAGTAGTATATATCTGACCTGCTGCCAAGGACAAAAACTTTCACTAAACCAGACAGAAGAAGCTCTGTTATTATTTAGTGAACCAATTTCTATTTCAACTATTCATCTTTCCATGTCACCTACTTGTTCGGTGGTGTGATTAAGCAGATTTGTCATTCAATTAGAAGGCAGGCCACATCAGGAGCTGCCAAGTTGCTGTGCAGTGTGACATGTAAATCATGACACCAACTAAATAAAGTTACAAATCTTTTGGCAGGTAAACAATTCAACCAAAACGCATTGCAACTATGAATCAAGCCGTTTATCAGAATTTCTTCATTGGTTTCTTATTAACCTAACCTTCCCTAAAAAAACACCACCACACACTTTTACAGGCGTTTGGCAGTTTTTTCCCAGCCACTAAATGCACCTCTATGTCAGCCTATCTGGCCATATGCACATAGGCGTTTACAGGCGTATTAGAAGAGGAGTGATTAGAGGCTGGGGGAGGAAAAATAATCACTTGCATGTTCAGGGGGAGGCTTTGGGCAGAAAAACACAACACTGCTAAACGCACGTAAATACGTCTTAACGCTAGGCACGTTTAGCACTCGAGCATGACTGAAATATGAAAGCCTGGTGATAAAAGAAAAGAATGGTGGACCAGTTAATCTGAGGGGAGGGAGGAGGACACAAGCCAGCCATACAAGAGATAATCTTCTTTAATTCCTCATTTTTGCAAATAGATTATGATACAGGATTTATAGAGTGCCAATAGTTTGCTTAGAGCTTTAGAAAATAGGGGGAAACGGTAGAGTTATCACACAATTCAACAAACGAGGGCCCTGCTCATGAGAGCAGACAAACTAAAGGAAAGGGGCATGCGAGACAAAAAAGGTAAAGCCTATGGAGGGGGGGTGAGCTAAGCGAGAGAGAAAGAGACAAAGAGAAAGAGAAACAGAAAGAGAAAGAGAAAGAGAGAGAGGAGTAAAAGTTCAGTTGTAGGTAGAGAAAGCATAAGTATCCCTGGGGATGTGTGTCAAGCGAGAGATTGAGGTAAGGCGTTCCAGAGAATAGGAGAGGTTCTAGCAAAGTTCTAGAGGCATGGGAGAAGGGGGATGAGGAGGCATGGGAGGGGGGGGGGGGAATGAGGAGGCATGGGAGAAAGGGGGGGAGGCATGGGAGAAAGGGGGGGAGGCATGGGAGAAAGGGGGGGAGGCATGGGAGAAAGGGGGGGAGGCATGGGAGAAAGGGGGGGAGGCATGGGAGAGAGGGGGGGTGTGAGGAAGCAAAAGAGCAGGAGATTTGGGGAGAACAAAATAGAAGGTTTGGCTGATATTTTGAGAAAAGTTTGATGATGTAGCTCAGGGCAGATTTGTATGTAAAGTCGATGGCTTTGCAGGTTAGTATTTTGAATTGTATTCATTAGGGCTAGCAGAAGCCAGTGGGGAAAGTGGCAGAGAGGGATGGCGGATACTGACGTCCGGTAGGATGGTTGAGTCTGGCAGTAACAGGCCAACAAAAAGGGAGTTGCAATACTCAACACAAGAAATAACAAGAGAATTAGTGCCATCATTGATTAAGAAGGGGGGAGTATTTTGGAAATTTTACAGAGGTAACAGCAGCAAGATTTATACAGTGACTGGATGTAGGGGCCCAAAGAAGAAGCTGGACTCCAGGATTACACCTAGCACCCTGGGCATGAGAGGAAGAACAGCCGATAGCTGTGCTATGAAGCTCAATGAAAAAGTGAGGTAAGGGGGAAAACCTCAAGCAATAAATAAATACTTTGCAACTTTTGATCTTTTTTTTATCTTCTGTGAATCAAATTCTTGCACTAATCCTACTAAGAACAAGGCAAAAGAGCTCAGGGGAGCACCACATTTTATGTGCTACAACTGCTAAAACATCTTTGTGACATCTTTACTCACTCACCTCTGCAGACATCTTGGCAAACACAATTGGAGAAATGTTGCCACAAAGGACATTTCGCCTTAAGTTTGGGTTTTTTCCATCCTTTAGGTTGGCGATTCTGCTCCGAACTCTGTTCTTGTACTTTGCATCTGTGTTTTTAAACTCTTGAAACACAGGTTCAATGCAGTCAAGGAAAAACAATTCTTAAAGTGGACCTTTAATATCTTCACAAGTCTACATAATTAAATTCATAAAACTCACTATCTCCACATAAAAAAAAAAAAAAAAAAAAAAAAGAGAAGACTTTTAGAACAGCTTACCTATAAAATCCTTTTCTTGGAGTACATCACGGGACACAGAGCCATAGTATTAACTATATTATATAACCCCTCCTCCTACCAGGAGTACCTCAGTTTTTGTAGAAAAGCAATATATCTAAACCCAAGAAAGTGGCGGAACCTCTGTGTCCCGTGATGTACTCCAAGAAAAGAATTTTACAGGTAACCTGTTATAAAAATCCTATTTTCTTTATCGTACATCCCGGGACACAGAGCCATAGTATTAACTATATGGGACGTCCCATAGCAATGCTATTTGGGTGGAGGGAAACAACCCGTAGGGCACCACCAGATTATAGGACCTATACTGCTGCCTGCAGCACACTGCGCCCAAAGGTGATATCCTCATGCCTTTGTACATCCACCTGATAAAACTTGGTAAACGTATGTACTGAAGACCAAGTTGCGGCCTTACAGATCTGAGCCATGGAGGCCTGGTGACGCACTGCCCAAGAAGCACTAACCACCCTGGTAGAGTGCGCTTTGACTTGAAAAGGTGGAATCTTACCCCTTAAATCATAAGCCTGAATTATAACTTGCCAAATCCACTTAGCGACAGTGGATTTCGATGCTACCTGTCCTTTTTTAGGATCTTCTGGCAGTATAAATAAGACATCAGTCTTCCGGATCTGAGCAGTCATCTTTAAATAGACACTTACTGCTCTGACCACATCAAGACAATGTAGGGACTTCTCTTCCCTGAAACACTGTTTTGGAAAAAACGATGGCAGGACAATATCTTGGTTCAGGTGAAAATCCAAGTCCACTTTTGGCAGAAAACCTGGACGAGGACACAACCCAACTCTGTCCTCGTGAATAATCAAATATGTCTCTTTACAAGAAAGAAAAAAAAATAAATTCCGAAACCCTCCTTGCTGAGGATATAGTATCCAAGAACACTAACTTCCTTGTCAGAAGGACTAAGGGATTATGTTGTATCGGTTCAAATGGCTGTTTTTGTAACACTGACAAAACCAAGTTCAGGTCCCAAGGTTTAAAGGAGGTCTGACTGGCGGATTAAGCCACATCACCCCTTGCATAAAACCCCAGACCAAATAATGTGAAGCAAGTGGTCTTTGAAATAAGACCGATAAAGCTGAGACTTGGCCCTTGATAGTACTCAAGGCCAGCTTCATCTATACTCCTATTTGTAGAAAGGCAAGAATTCTGCCTATGTTGTACTTCCGAGGGTGCCAACCCTTGGCCTCACACCAGGAAACATAAGCCCTCCAGACTCTATAATATATAGTTCTGGACGCTGGCTTACTTGCATTAATCAAGGTAGAAATAACTGACCCAGAGAGCAAACATTTCTTCAAAATGTGGGTTGCAATAGCCAAGCCATTAAATTTAGAGTTCATAAGGTAGGATGGAATATCGCCCCCTGTGAGTAGGTCTGGCCATGGTAGAAGGGACCATGGATCCTCCACCACCATGTTCACGATTTCTACATACCATGACCTTCTGGGCCATGCTGGCGCTACCAGAATTATTGGCTCTCTTTCCAGTTTGATCCTGCAAAGAAGAAGTCAAGGCAGCAACTGAATAGGGGGGAAATGCAAAAATCAGTGAGAACTAATCCCATGGGGTTACCAAAGCATCTTTTCCGCATGCAAGTGGATCCCTTATCCTGGACACAAAGTTGACCAACTTCATGTTGAATCTGGGCACCAGAAGATCTACGTCCGTAGTACCCCATGTTTGGCAAACAGCCCAAAAATGACGGGGTGAAGGTACCATTCCCCTGGGAGCAACTGCTAGTGGCTCAAGAAGTCCACCTGCCAATTTTCTACTCCTGGAATGAAAACTGCTGATAGGCACGGATAATTCCTTTCTGCCCAAGTTAGGATATGGTTCACCTCCCTCTGTGCCCTCTTGGGTGATTGATATAAACCACAGCTGTGGCATTGTCAGATTGGATCCTGACAGGACAACCCCGTAACCTGAATGTTCAGGCCTTTAGAGCCAGACCTGCTGCCCGAATCTCTAGGATGTTGATGGGCAAGGTCCTTTCGGTTCTCGACCATTGTCCCTGGACAGCTGTCTTTTCTAGTATGCTCCCCAACCTGTAAGATTGGCATCTGTCGTTACCACCTATCAGATAACTGGTCTGAAGGATTTTCCTTTCAGCAGATTCTGGGGTACCAACCACCAACTGAGGCTCTGGGACACCCTTAGGGACAGCTGCATGGGCAAGTCTAAAGCTTGAACCATTTTGTACCAAGCAGACAGGATACTGTTTTGCAACAGTCTCAAATGGAACTGGGCATAGGGAACCGCTTCTAATGAAGCCACCATCTTTACTAACAACCTCATGCAAAGGGGAATGGAGGGATCTCTTTTCGTCTTGACCATCTGCGCCAGCTCTCTTATGGTGTAGATCTTTGCCTGAGGCAAGAACACCTTTTTCTGAGCTGTGTCTATGATCAGACCCAAGTACTCCAGCCATTTTAGCGGTTTTAAGGAAGACTTCTCTAAGTTGAGAATCCAACCTAGACTTTCCAGGTAACTGGTTGTATTGCATACACTTTGCTCCAAACGAGCCACCTACTGGTCTATTAGCAATAGATAGTCTAGGTACACCAAGACTGTTATGCCCTGTGCCCTTAACCTGGCTGGAGGTGGGGCCAGGACTTTTGTAAACACCTTGGGTGCTGTAGTTAGCCCGAAGGGCAAGGCTACGAACTGGAAATGCTGCTCTTCTACCTCGAACCGCTGAATTCTTTGGTGAGTGGGAAATATAGGGACATGCAGACATGCATCCCTCATGTCGATAGATGCCATAAGTTCTCCTCCTTGTAGGATAGAAACCACTGACCTGATCGACTCCATGCAAAAGGAGCGAAACTTCAGGAACGAATTTAGATTTTTTTAGATCTAGAATGGGTCTGACATCTCCATTCGGTTTTGTACCGCAAAGAGGTTTGAATAAAACCCCAGACCTTGCTCTTCTGTGGGGATTTGAATGATCACCCCATGAGCCATCTAGTGCCCGAAACAGAGATTGCCTTTTCCCTGGATCTTTGGGAGCGTTTGACCTCCCAGAAGTTCTCCTCCTGAGATTGCGAGGCTGAAAAGGGTTCATCTACTGTTGTTTCCTCCGCAGAGGACTAATCGGTTTGTCTTTCCTCCTGATCACCTGAGAGCAACACCTCATCCTCTACCCACTGTCCCCTTGGTAAAGGGTCTAAGGTGGGAGAAGGGGGATCTAACATGCTTCCTATCCCTTTGGATGAAGGATGCGATTAAAGCCGCTAATCTTCTCTCTAGGCCCAGCAGCGCGGAGGAAAAAGGCATCTTCAGTCACATATACAGGGGCTGAGATGTGAAGCAGCTGCACCACCAATTTGTTCCAATGATTTATCCTGGCTTGCCACAACTGGTATTTCAGGCGAGGATGAATGTGTGGAGGCACGACTGGAGTTCCCAGCGCCTGGAGGTGGAATCTTTGGTACCTTTGAGGTCTTTTTGGTGTCTTTTTTGGAAGACAAAGTCCTAAGCAGAAAAAGCAGAGGCACTATTTAAATGCACTAATCAATAGTCTGACAGTATAATGCCGCTAATACAAGTTCAGCCTAGCGTTTAGGAATACCCGTTTTGCACCCTTACATGCCCCACTGCTCCTGTGTCCCGAGTGTAGCGAGCTTGCTTCTCCTTGCTACACAGCCAAGGAGAGACTGCTCCAGGTAATGTCTCCTCTCTGTGGACATTATGTCCCACATACTGTGCCTAGGCCCCGCCCCCTCCGTACAACCCCCCCTTCGTTTGAAATTTCAAAACGTTCCCGCATGCGGGCAGCCTTCGGGTCCCGCAGACCCAACACGAGGGGGTGGAGATGGGGGAGGCAGAGCTTAAATGACACCTAGCAGGAGAAAAATCTCTGGAGCCGAAAACCGGGACCATACAAGGGGAGCCACAAGAATTGTTGATCCCTAACCCCTCTTGGTCCCTCCAGAGGGGAGAAATGCAGGGTGGCAGACCTCTTACCGGCAAGAGGAATCCCCACTGTGCAAGCTGCTGCCACACAGACTGACACTGAGCTGAAGTGAAGACAACAGATTAAGGCATGTGCATATACTCCCTCTAGTGGAGGCTTAAGGCATGACAACATTTTTCCCAAAGGAAGAAAAAAACCATAGGTGGACTTTTTCAGTTCCTAGGCCTTCACCCTTACCTTAACCTCACCGCAGGTCTGTCTGCTGAACAGACAGATCCAACCTTCACCCATCACGGCGGGCTGCGTTTGGCAAACCTTCAAGTCCCTTTTTATCGCGGTTCCACTAACTTGGACCTGTATAGCAACCCTCAGGAAAAACTTTAGGTAATGTGAGCATGACCAAAAAGCCCTGGTCCCGGGGTCCAGCCCTGCAAGGAGAGGCATTACAGGCAAAACCTCGCTCTTCGTATACGAGTCCCGGGTACCATCCACTTTGGCCTCAGTGGCACTTTGGATGGATCTGGTCTGTGGAGGCTTTTTAAATCCAGCAAGGATCCCTCCAGCGGAGCTCCTCAAAGCACATCTTCACTCGTGACCAACACCTTGGACACTGGCGAAAAAAAACTGAGGTACTCCTGGTAGAAGGGGTTATATAGGGAGTGAACTTCCTGTATTGGTTATGCCAGTGTCCATCACTGAAGGTGGCTATAACCCATATAGTTAATACTATGGCTCTGTGTCCCGTGATGTACAATAAAGAAAAACACATGTACCCTTCATTCTTAGAGAGATATGTGCCTGTCTACAGGCATCTTGAGGCTAGCCACAATTGGAGCAATAATTGGAAACAGTTTTACTATCTAGCAGACAAACCAAAAAGGTAGGTCTTCATACCAACTATATATACACAATAAATGAATCCACAAATAAAAAGGATATCTTCTTCAATCTGAGCCCCAAGCTCCTCATCATCTGCACCAATTGTAATGTAATCATCTATAGGAAGAAAACCAACATTTTAAAAAAAGAAACACAATAGAATACATATTATTACATGCAATGTTTTCTATCAGCCAACTCATCAAATATGCTTCACTCAAGAATTATTTTCCAAAGCTGTTAAAACGATGGTAACTTGACCCAATGCCTGCTTACCCCTAACAAAAGACATTTGAATGAGAACAAGTAACACCATCAGAATCAAATAGAATTTGCCAGCACTATGCATAAAAGCTCTTTTCACTATGTAACTGGGCAAAAATATCAAAAGGTTTAAACTCTGCACAAGACGGAACCAATATACAGTCCAAATGCCAAAAAGTGGGGCTAATGTGTAAAATCTAAATAAAAACAGAGTGCAATGATTTACAAAATCTTATAAACCCACATTTTATTTACAATAAAAAACAACAACATTATGTTTCAACTATTTAAGAAAAAAAATAAGTTAAGTTTGACATTATGGCAGCAACACGTCTCAAAAAAGTTGGGACAGGGCAACAAAAAGCTGACAATATACAACCCAAACTCTAAAATTGTTGGGGCAGGGCCATGCTTTCCACAGTGTAGCATCCCCTCTTCTTTTAACACTCTAAACTTCAGGGAACTGAGGAAATCAGTTTCTGGAGTTTAGGGAGAAGAATATTGTCCCATTTTTGCCTGAGTATATGCTGCTCTAAAAACCTGGATATATCTTTCAGCATTGATGTTGCCTTTGTAGATGTGTAAGCTGCCCATTCCAATGCACCCCCATACCATCAGAGTGGAAGTCTTTTGAACTGAAAGCTGATAAGCTGGAAGGTTCCTCTCCTCTTTAGTCTGAGGATGCAGCACTCATGGTTGTCAAAAAGAATGTCAAATTTTGATCTGACCACAGAACAGTTTTCCACTTTGCAACAGACCATTTTAAAGGAGCTCTGGCTCAGAGAAGACGGTGGTATTTCCAGATCATGTTCAGACGATTTCTGAAAAATTATCACTTCAGGGAAGCCTATCCTGCCTTCAGCTAACAAATTTTTTATTTCACCCATCAGTTCATCCCCAGTCATTACCTATTGTTCCACCTGCCCCTTCCTATTAGATTGAAAGCGCTCAGGAGCAGGGCCCTCCTAACCCTCTTGTACTGCTGCTGTATGGTTTCCCTTGATATTGTGAACTGCTGCATAAACAGTTGGCGCTATATAAATCCTGTATTAGAACATATAATAATAAACATTCAGATATGGCTTCTTTGCATGATAGCGCTTTGCCTTGGATAGATGGCATGGCGAACTGTGTTCAGACAGCGATTGTTGGAAGCATTCCTGAGCCCTTGCAATGATGTCTATCTAAGAATCATGATCATTGTTAATTCAGTGCCATCTGAAGGCCCGAAGATCACAGGCATCCAATACTGTGTTTTGGCCTAGTCCCTTGCACAAAGATTTCTCCAGGTTTTTGGAATCTTGATATTATGTACTGTAGATAATATATTTAAAGTCTGCAATTTTAAGGAAAATTCTGAAATTGTTTGCCATTTTTTAGACACAGCTTTTCAAATTAGTAACCCTCTGCTCATGTTTACTCCTGAGACACTGACTCTCTTAAATGCTCTTTTTATATCCAATCATGTTATAAACCTGTTGCCAATCAACCTGATTAGTTGCAAAAATGTTCTGCCAGCTCTTCCATGTTAGTGCCACTATGCCAGCTTTTTGGTGCCCTGTTCCATGAATTTCAAACTTACCTTAATTTTTTTTCTTAAAATGGCACATTTTCTCAGTTTAAACATTTGATATGTTTTCTATAGTAAATAAAATATGGGTTTATGGGATTTGCAAATCATCGCATTCTGTTTCTATGTAGATTTTACACAGCGTCCCAACTTTTTTGGAATTGGGGTAGTAATTTCTGGATTGATATTATCAAGGATATTGTGAGGGATAAACTGCATATTACCTCATTCCAGGAAAAGCAGCTTCCCAGACCTGTGAAGAATGTTATGGAAAGGCTTACATAATTTGCAGTTTGATTCCTCACAATTTCTTATGGTGTGATATTACAAAGATACATAAATATACTTCTGTAACGTCATGCATCTCTCGCATACACATTGCTAAAGACTGTTATGCCCTCTAGTGGCCACAAACTAGAAAAAAAAAAAAAAAAAAAAAAAAAACGATTTATAAAAACTTAAAAAGTAATAAAGTTCCCTCCCACCTCCCAAAACAATGCTATAGTGACCAAATTTATGATTTCCTAAAGAGATTATAGGCAAGTTTCTACTTTGTGGAGAACTTTAAATTTTCCCCAATACTCGTCTTAAGTTTGTTATATGTATCTACTGAAACTCACCTCCTGTTTTCAGGGCTGCAGATAGCAGTTCTCTGCATTTAATCCTAACAGAGTCTGATGTACTAGGAGCTCGTGGATAAGAGGTAATGAAGTTTTCAGGTGGGACGGCACAGTCATCCTTCCGAAAGCTGGAATTACTGCTTGAACTGCTGAGAGTGGAAAAGAAAGCAGGGTAAACAGAACGGCCTACAAAACTGTATACCGCTCTGAACCAAACCAGAATCTGTCAGTCATTCTAAATAGATATGTACAATTTACTAGCAAACTCTAGCAGAGGTTTCCAGTGCAGTGGAAATGTTGAGCTCTACTCACACAAAGCACCTGAAAAACTAGAAGGGTGGCCTCCCATTAGTTGGTAGAGTCCAGGTAAAACTAATAAATTTACATGAAGACAGCAACTGAAGGAGAAATTTCAAACAAGTTATGAAAACCCATCCCTAAGAAGTACCTAGGCTGGTCACTAACAGCAAACTTAAGTTAGCAAGTAATTGGAGGCACGAGGGAACTAAAAGGGAGTTAAATGCACATATTCGCCAGCACACCACGATGTGATCTCTCGTAGGCTCAATTCGGGCCCTGGTGTCTCCTTGTTGGGTGAACATTCTGAAACCCACCTGCTTGGGTGTTTAGTATGCTGAGGTCACCTGTAACCTCTCCATTAAAAGATGTCCTTATCCCCCTGAGGAAGATTTGAACTATTTGAAACATTTATCAAGTCTATAATGTTGTTTATCTCTGCCATTGGGACATCCTGTGTAGTATAGGGTACATATACAGGAGTTCATGTTTTTATAATTGCACTTTTTTGAAAATTGATGTCATTTTGTAGCAATAAAATATATATTTTTTTATATATCCAATTAACTTATTTTGTATTTTTTGCTGCCTAAAAGCCCCTGAGTTTTGTCTACCTTTTTGTTACAAATTTTGGAGTTAGCAGCACATTTTTTCACCCAGATGGATGAGCTCCTCCATCTATGTAAACCCTCACATACACTCAGTGAAGTAAAGCGCCTCAGATGATACAGAGATGAAACAAATCACCCTACATATGTTTTACATGTATATCTGCTGTCTTCAGCTTTCCACATTCTTTAGAAAGTGCACATTGTGTTAGAAATCTTTCTACCCATTTTAGCAATAGGAGTGGACTCTGGGCTTTCACTGTGTGAGAGCTGATTGGAGGAAAGGCGCACACTGTCCAATCACAGCTGATCACGGTGTAAACAGTTAGAGCCAATGGGCTGCTCTTTTGACGGTGGGGGTCTGCGGTGCAGCCCCCCCTCCCGAGGATGCCCACCACTGATGATCACCAGGTATGCCACCCATGGTCACCAGGGATGCCAATCTGTGCCCAAAAATAATGCCAGTGCTCATCAGTAATAGCCCGCCAGTGCCTCCTTTACAGGAGCCCATCTGTGCCACCCAGTGTCCAACCGTGCCGCCTTTCAGTCCCGCCTTACCTTAAGGAAAACTTTTTTTTTCAAATATTTGGTCTTTTATTTATTTAGCAAAAAATATAAAAACACCAGGAGGTGATCAAATACCACCAAAAGAAAGCTCTATTTGTGGGAGAGACAGATCGTGTGTTCCTACAAGCTAGGAAGAACGATCTGTCATCTCCTCTAGTCAGTTCCTTCTCCCTACAGTTAGAACAAACGAGGGAACACAGTTAAACCCTTCCCTGCCAGTGACATTTACTCAGTAATCAGTGCATTTTTATAACACTGATCACTGTATAAATGTCAATGGTCCAAAAAATGTGTCAAGTGTCCGATCTGGCCGCCATATTGTCGCAGTCCCGATAAAAATTGCAGATCACCGCCATTACTAGTTAAAAATAAAATATATAATAAAAATGCCATAAATCTTTCCCATAGTTTGTAGACGCTATAACTTTTGCGCAAACCAATCAATACACGCTTATTGTGATTTTTATTACCAAAAATATGTAGAAGAATACATATCGGCCTAAACTGAGGAAAAAATTTGCATTTTTTTAAAAAAATTGGGGATATTTATTTTAGCAAAAAGTACAAAATAATGTGTTTTTTTTCCAAAATTGTCGCTCATTTTTTTTTTGTTTATAGCGCTAAAAATAAAAACCGCAGGTGATCAAATACCACCAAAAGAAAGCTTTATTTGTGGGGGAAAAAAAAAAAAAAAAAAGGATGGCAATTTTGTTTGGGTACAACGTTGCACGACCGCGCAATTGTCAGTTAAAGCGACGCAGTGCCGTATCACAAAAAAAGGTCTGGTCATTAAGCAGGCAAATCTTCCGGGGCCGAAGTGGTTAAGGGAAAAACTTAAAAATAATGCTATCTGTGATAAGATAAAAACTATGGGGAGAGAAATGAAACCATTGCAGGAAGGGAAAAATAACATTTCTGAAGGCTTTAGTGTAAAGGCAGTGTATATTATAGTGCTTTTGGCATCGCTCAAAGTAGAGGCGAAGGTATATGCTTGTGTCCCCGGACATAGGGTGCAGGCTTCTCCTGATACAATTCCAGAGGGTTAGTAAACGTAAAGAGGAAGGGATTGCTGCTACTGCCGACCAGCCCAGGTGAACGTTCAGGAGTGACCTTAGCCTACATGTCTCCACCACAGCTCACATCCTGCAGATGCAGTGTATGTTACACCCCATCTGCCATGCCGAGAGTTATGGCCTGTACACACGACCCGAAAATCGAATGAAAAATACAGCTTTTGACGTGATCGTACAATAATCGGATCGTTAGTACAGAGCTTTCGATAGCCGATCACGACAGTTCATCCGATATTATTCGATCGGACAAGCACGAAAATGTTCTACTTATGACTAGTCAGCAAAAAACGTCAGACAATCGTCCGATTTTTGGATCATGTGTACGGGGCCTTAGGCTTAACTTCTATGCAGCTTGCTTTTGGTTGTTTATGCAGAGCTTTTTGCAAACACGATTTGCATTTTGCAATTTTTTTTTTGTTTGGCCAATTTGTTGTTGGGCAGATTAAAAAATGCAAATTTGCTGAAAAAAAACTCACTACATGCTTTTCTGCAGCCTCTGTTGAAATCTACTGAACCAAAAAAAAAAAGCATCACTTTGTGTTTAAAAAAGTCCCTGACCTGTTCCAAAAATGCAGTGTTTGAAAAAAGCATAGATGTGAACAGGTCCCATAGGAAACCATGTTAAATTAACTGTAGTGCGTTTCTTCAAAAAGCCCCAAAAAACACATAGGTGTGAACTAGGCCCCAAAATGCGTAGGAGCTACAGAATTGCTCTCCTTCGGAGGAAACATTGCAGTATAAGCTACCATACCTGCAAAGCAAATACAATAAAACATAGCAATAAGAGAGAGAACGATATAGAACAATAGAGAGCGAACATAAGAGAACGAGAGAACGCGCACGAGAGAGAGAGAGCGAGAGAGAGCGCACGAGAGAGAGAGAGCGAGAGAGAACGAACGAGAGAGAGCGAGAGAGAACGAACGAGAGAGAGCGAGAGAGAACGAACGAGAGAGAGAGAGAGAGAACGAACGAGAGAGAGAGAGAACGAACGAGAGAGAGAGAGAACGAACGAGAGAGAGAGAGAGAACGAACGAGAGAGAGAGAGAACGAACGAGAGAGAGAGAGAGAACGAACGAGAGAGAGAGAGAGAACGAACGAGAGAAAGAGAGAGAGAACGAACGAGAGAGAGAGAGAGAGAACGAACGAGAGAGAGAGAACGAACGAGAGAGAGAGAACGAGAGAGAGAGAGAGAACGAGAGAGAGAGAGAGAACGAACGAGAGAGAGAGAGAACGAACGAGAGAGAGAGAGAACGAACGAGAGAGAGAGAGAACGAACGAGAGAGAACGAACGAGAGAGAGAGAGAGAGAACGAACGAGAGAGAGAGAGAGAGAACGAACGAGAGAGAGAGAGAGAGAACGAACGAGAGAGAGAGAGCGAACGAGAGAGAGAGAGAACGAACGAGAGAGAGAGAGAACGAACGAGAGAGAGAGAGAACGAACGAGAGAGAGAACGAACGAGAGAGAGAACGAACGAGAGAGAGAACGAACGAGAGAGAGAGAGAGAACGAACGAGAGAGAGAGAACGAACGAGAGAGAGAGAACGAACGAGAGAGAGAGAGAGAGAGAGAACGAACGAGAGAGAGAACGAACGAGAGAGAGAGAGAACGAACGAGAGAGAGAGAACGAACGAGAGAGAGAGAGAACGAACGAGAGAGAGAGAGAGAGAACGAACGAGAGAGAACGAACGAGAGAGAGAGAGAACGAACGAGAGAGAGAGAGAGAACGAACGAGAGAGAGAGAGAACGAACGAGAGAGAGAGAGAACGAACGAGAGAGAGAGAGAACATGCACATAAAAATTGTATGTAGTAGCAGAGTACAGACTCATATAGAGTGTAAAAAGGTATTTTTATTTAATGTGGAAATTCATTTTCTAAAAACAATGTGGACGTCATAAATAAAAATTAAAAGCCACCCTGCCCCCAGGCCTGAATGAGGCCGTCTGTTTTAAGCCATTCCTCGAGGGGTTTAACTCCGGGGGAATGGAGAAATAAATTAGGGATATTAATTCATGTATTTACCCCCTCTACATCTCCTCTTAAATAGGGAAGTAAGATGCCACTTCCTTTCCCTCTGCCTGACCCTATATAGATTACTCTTTCTTTCTTTCTATCTACACACGATACAGCAGTTTGGCACATTCATTATCTTTGCTGTATTATCTGTATGTATTTTAAACTCCCAGGATGTAGAGTATGTTACACATTTGACCCCAATAAGATAAATCATTTTAAACCCCCTCAGATAGACCCGTCAGCGGTATCATTTGCATCCGCTAATTAAATTTAGTGTTGAAAACTCACAAGATGTGTGTAGTATATAACCTCCTCCTGTCCCTATATTTCTCTGGGTTTGTTTGGCTTGCATTTTTGTGCCTGTCCAAGTTACCATCAAGGTATGAACTATCAAGTAATGTAAACACATGGGGTCATGTGTGAGCCTATGCGGACATCTCGGGAATATTGTGTACATAAAGAACTTATACATGATCATGTTTACCTAGATCTTTTGTTGTAGTCCATGACTGTAATGATTGTTATGCCTGCCTATATCAGACGAAAATAAGTTTAATGTATTTAACATGCCAATCAACTGTCTACCATATTCAATTATCTGTTGAGTGTGGGAGAGTGCCATCTTTGGCTCGATTACATGTGTCCCCTGGGACCTGATGCCACTACCGGAAGCTGATCCCTTGCATACAGTTTTACCACTTGTTGGTTCACACTCAATTCGGCCCATTGGGGGCCGCTACTACAGATTTGGACAATGCTATTCAGTGACTCTGTGGCTCAATGGAGATTATGACACTGCAAATTCTGTCATTACCTGTTTTAAACATCAGTTCCCAGGAGTGCACCTAAAGGATCACCGTCTAAATATTTTGGAATGCCATATATCAATTGAACATGGATGTTTAAATGAATTGTTTCAGCTTTTAACCAGTATGAAGGCACAACAACAAATTAAAAATTATTCCATTACACAGACAACTCTGGATCAGGCTTAGCCCTAGCCAGGGGTCACATCTCCACATAGAGTGTTAATTGGAAGAACAGCATGCTTAATCCAAGCCAAAGTGGCGTGCCTCCCCTTGATGGTTCCATCCTGAAAGGCCCCGACCGGGTTAAGGTCGCAAGCTCTTCCAAGCTTGCCATTTGGTAAGCGCGCATTTTTACTATCACAGTGGTGTGGTGAAGGACTTATTGATTTCCATTTATTCACGCTTCTTCTTTTTACCATCCATGATTGGTTTTTGAATAGGACGGTCCAGCTGTTTTTGTAATCTATGAACTTGGAGCCTATCCCAATTTTTGGGCTTAATATTTTCACATTTTTCGTTTTGGTTTTATCATATAGAACTTTTTTATCACAGCGCTGCTCCTCTTGTATTTACTTTGTTATGTGTGTATCCCACATTTTAGCGGCTGCTTCATGCTGATGTTTGATCACTGATTTGTCACATTAGATTGCTTTCAATTTTTGTTTTCAATATGTTTTTATGCACCAATTCAGCTAAGGTATAGCGCGGTGATCTGCCTTTTTTCTACCATATTCAATTATTGTGACCATGCATGCCATTGTTTAGCCCTTCTCTTATAGTGTAAACCAATTTTTTGCCCTTTTTCGATCAATCATAATAAGCATTGTCAAGTATATAAAACTGTATTGAATATCTAGATTCTCGTTCTGCTGTTCCCTATTGACTTTTTTGGTATTGAGTATATACAATCTATCTATAATCTCCAAATACTGCCAACCAGCTTGTTTATTATGTCTAACCATAACCATTTTCTTATCTTGGTTGCCTCTCGTTCTGCCCCCCCCCGGGGTGCGTCTGACCCGAGCGATTGCTACCTACCTGGGCGGCGCCACAGGAGGTTACTAGGGCGACACAACATCCACGCCCTTGCCTCCATATTGCCACTCCGGCGGACATGCTGAGTCCGCCAGATAGGCATGTCCGTGCCGGTGGGATGGGTGTTCGCGACGTCGCCCCCAACGTCACTGCGCTCGCGCGGCAGGGGCGGCGCCGTGCATCCCCGTCTCAGGGGGCTGCAATTAAGGCTTCCCAGCTGATGGGCTCCATCACACAGTTGAGCGCGATTGCTAGCGCCAGCTGATTGGAGCCCGCCGGCTACATATATCAGCCCCTCTCAGTCCTAGCTAAGGCGCTTTACCTGCCGGACGCTTGGACGTGGGGCCAGCTGCACCTATATACTACTGAATCAAGGTATTGATCTATATCTTTTGTCACAACAAATCGGGACATGACTGTGCTCTTCTCCCTTTCCTGTAATCCTCACTTGGGAATATACAACCTGCCCTATTGCTTTTGTCTGTTAAGACTTTAAACAACAGTCTCTCTTACAATTTTATATTTTCAACTACAGCACTAGACCCATATTTATGAAGCAGTGCTGACAAAGTAGTTAACACTATTGCACTATTAAATGACACATAATTTGTGCTAGTTTCACACTACCTGCATACATTATTTATATTGTGTTCTTTCCACAACACATATTTTACCACAAATATTATGAGCTAAACTACAAATTTATTACACAATACAGGCAAACTATACTGTGCTACACAAATTTTGCCGGTGGATATTATATTATGTATGTTTGGTATTTCCCTATACATACAAATCTACCATACAATACAGGCGAACTATATTATATTATATAAATTTTAATATGTATTTGACAGTCTTTCACACCAGCCTGCCCCTTTATTGCTCCAATACTTTCATTATATAATATGCCCATACATCTGACACCCATTTAACTCTTGTTTACAGGGTTGCCTTTCTAGCCCCAGTATATCGCTCTGGCCTGCACGCGCCTGGGAGGGACAGGGATAGGTGAAACCTTGTGTCTCCTTTTGGAGATCTACGATCTATCTACATCTAATTGAATTTACTATATTGAAGGAACAGCACCTGTATCTACACCTATATACTTGGCCACCATCCTTCTGAATATGCCTCGCTTTTTCATGTGGTTTTTATATAAAAAAAAATTCTTCCTCAGAGTAACCAATGATAACAGGCCCAGGTAGGTGATCAATCTATAATTTTACCTCTATACAGATTTCTATTGATAATTCTATACAATAATCAACTGACTTATTACGTATATGTTTCCCTATCAATTTAGATGAATCCCTCTTTTCAATTTTGCCCCTGAAGGACTGATATATTTGTACCCCGAAACGCGTCGGGCTTGAAAAGAGATTTTTTTCTGCATACCATATCATGGTTGATGAATTTATATGAATCATGTTTATTATGTAAATTGTTTTGCTATTTATGACGTCCACATTGTTTTTAGAAAATGAATTTCCTCATTAAATAAAAATACTTTTTTACTCTCTATATGAGTCTGTACTCTGCTACTACATACAATTTATGTGCAAGTGCTGGGAAAATCCACTCAGGGGAACCCCATTTTTCTGCTGTCTATGTTTTATTGGATGTGGCACGGCCCCCCTTTCTTTTCCTAGGAGAGTTGGTCGCTCTTTTCCTAGAGAGAGAGACCAAACGAGAGAGAGAGAGAGAGACCGAACGAGAGAGAGAGAGAGAGACCGAACGAGAGAGAGAGAGAGAGACCGAACGAGAGAGAGAGAGAGAGACCGAACGAGAGAGAGAGAGAGAGACCGAACGAGAGAGAGAGAGAGAGAGACCGAACGAGAGAGAGAGAGAGAGAGACCGAACGAGAGAGAGAGAGAGAGAGACCGAACGAGAGAGAGAGAGACCGAACGAGAGAGAGAGAGAGAGACCGAACGAGAGAGAGAGAGAGAGACCGAACGAGAGAGAGAGAGAGACCGAACGAGAGAGAGAGAGACCGAACGAGAGAGAGAGAGACCGAACGAGAGAGAGAGAGACCGAACGAGAGAGAGAGAGACCGAACGAGAGAGAGAGAGACCGAACGAGAGAGAGAGAGACCGAACGAGAGAGACCGAACGAGAGAGACCGAACGAGAGAGACCGAACGAGAGAGACCGAACGAGAGAGACCGAACGAGAGAGACCGAACGAGAGAGACCGAACGAGAGAGACCGAACGAGAGAGACCGAACGAGAGAGACCGAACGAGAGAGACCGAACGAGAGAGACCGAACGAGAGAGAGAGAGACCGAACGAGAGAGAGAGAGACCGAACGAGAGAGAGAGAGACCGAACGAGAGAGAGAGAGACCGAACGAGAGAGAGAGAGACCGAACGAGAGAGAGAGAGACCGAACGAGAGAGAGA